>NC_031769.1:76411414-76454367 GCF_001522545.3 Parus major
TTTCTAGTGAATTTAGTTACAGCAAAAACCCTGCAGCCAAGCCAGAGATTGGCTCGGCCCATCCAGAGCCCAGGGAAAACCTTCCGCAGGGCCCACATCTCCCGGCCGGGAGATGCAGCAGGCCCAGCCCTGTCCCCGCCCGGCCGCATGGCCTGGGCTGGGAACGGGAGGCCGGAGCTCCACCACTCTTCACCGACAGGAAACAAAGAGAACCAAGAGAGCTCTGGTTTTACACTTTAAGATAGGGTTCACAAGTTGATCCCACTTTTCAATGGCCTAAACTGCTGTCAATTCTCAGCAATGACCGATAATTGGTCAGGAGAAAAGACTCCAGGCAGTTCACAGAAACTTCAACTTTTCTTAAAGGTAAAGTAACTCCATGACAAGCCTGAAGAAAAGAAGGTTGATGGGAGACCTTATTGGTCTCTAGAACTATCTGAAAGGATGCTGTCGCCAGGTGGGTGCTGGTCCTTCCTTCCCAATGTCTAACAATAAGACAGAGGAAACCGGCTCATGTTGCACCAGGGGAAGTTTATATTTGATATTAGGAAAAAAATTTCACTGGAAGGATTGTCAAGCACTGGAAGAGGCTATCCAGGGAAGTGGTAGAGCCACCATCCCTGGAGGTATTTAAATTCATGTAGTTGTGGCACTTACAGAAATTGTTCAGTGGTAGTCTTAGCAGTACTGGATTAATGGTTGGATTCTTAAAGATCTTTTCAATGTAAATGCTTTTGTGAATGTAAGATTTTATACTTATTTTCTTGCATCTTTTCCAAATCCGATGCTTTGCCATCTTCATTTTCTTTGTCTTCTAGACTCTTCATTATGTGTTTGGTTCTGTTTAGCAAAAAAATGTCAGTGGTTTGTCCATTATCTCTGAATACCAGCCTTCATTCTAAGATTTGTCTTGTCTCAGGACCATGGCTCATATTATGCAACAACAAAAATCTTCACTGGTCCATACACCTTTCCCTTTATTAAATTTTAAAACACACTATAATGTCTCCTTTTTTTACTGAGATGTTTCAGAAATTCAGTGGATTTTGGCAAATAAATATGTCTCAGTCACCAAGATACTTCTCTATATGGAATTGAATAAAGTTCACCCATATAGAATGATTTCCAGAATTACATTGTCTTATTATAGCATAAATGTCTTTGGTGCAAGACTGAATACCAAATAGATATTGCAAGCTAATTTCTGATCAAATGATCAACATTCAACTAACAAAACCACTTACCATTGCTTGTGGATTGACCAACATGTAGAAATTTCCTCAAAATTACAGTGCAAATCTCATGAAGTTACAGCCTTATTAACAAAGCCTGCTGTGACTTTGGTCCCTTTCAGGGAGTAGTCTTCAACTGTGGCATCACTTATATCACATTGAATTCTGAAAAAAATAAGGAAAAATCATTATCTCAGATGTACAAGTATGTCAACATAGCCCACAGAATAAATTTTCCACTTACATTCACCATGGAAAACTTTCTTCAGAACATAAATCTTCTAAAATTAATGTGCATTATCTAACTGCTCTTAAGCTAAAGATATAATGATCAATATGGATAAAAGACACAAATGCCCTCACTAACAAGATTCTAGGTTCCATTAGAGAAAAAAAAACTAATTTGCATCCCTAAATTGCAAGAGGAAATTATCATAGGAAAGAGAAACCAGTGGGTTTGAGTAGTACTGGTTAGGCAGGTTATGTATTTTGTCTAGTTGTGAATTGTAGTACTGTAGAAACTAAAGAAAATGAGCAAAAGTATCTCTTACACTCTACCCCACCTGTACATAAAATTAGCTTGTTAAAAGGGACCATGTCCCTTTTACAAGTTCTATATTTAGTACTACTCTTTAAAATTACAGAATAAATTATTTGCTATTGATTTATATATTTTGCATCCCTTGGAAAGTTTAGTACAAATCTTATGTAGCTCTTTATTACAGCTTGAAATCTAGTGCTAAAAAGTAATAAAAATATTTACTCAGTTTTACAGAGGTATAATCAATAAACCCATATCCAAAGACAATTTCTTTATCTATCCAACATCTTTGGGAAATTCAAAGAAAACATAATTATTTTTTATCTCTTTTTTTCTTTTTTTTCTTTTTCTTTTTTTTAATCTATTGTGCAGATATGGACGCTTAATTGCTGTTTGGCCATACAGACCACAAGAGAGTAGAAGGTAGCACCTAGAGCCTGAGAGCCTGCACATCTGGGGATCAAATAATAACAGATGTACAAGAAATAAGAGCTATTAATAAAAAGGATACTTATTCAAGATTTTATTCATGTTTCACTCTTTAAAACATTTCTTTTCTCATGTCATCCTCAGTTAGGTTTTTTGTAAAGTGCTTTTTGTAAAGAGGTCATCTGTTTTATGACAGTGCAGACCTTACCTGGAAACAGATCACAGGCAAGCCATATCCTATTCTCACCAAGTCTCACCAAGGCATTCTTGGATTTCTAATTACTTTTCTCATAGCAACAGGCAGTACTGTGTGCCTTCAAAGCCATATTCAGATAATTTAATTAAGTTTTATATTTGAGCCTTTAACTGGTGGACTCATAAAACATTTGCTGATTGAGGGTCTCTTTTGTGGTTTGGGGTTTTTTTCATCACACATGGTAGAACAGCAAATTCACATATTTGGCTGTGTTTGGCTCTCTCCCATATATGAGAACAAACTCTCAAAATGTGGCTAGAAGTCCACAACATTTTAGAGACCAACAAAAAGTTTTATAAAGGTAAGCCTGATTTTTTTTTTTAATTTGGATTTAGTTGGCTTTACACAGTATGTTGCACAGATTTTGGTGATAATGGCATTGTTTTTTCTTAGCTATTTGTATTGTTAATCACACTATTTTCTAGCTGTATGACTAAATCCTAGATACAATAGTTCTATTATTTGTAACTTTAATGACTTTGTAGAATATTGTGTCTTTTAAATTTAGTCACTTTCTTCCTACTAATTTAAATCGCCTTCCCTTTCTTCCATCTGCTCTCTTGATAGATTTTGTTTCATTTTTGTAAAACGTGAATACATGCTCAGACAAAGATAAACTTACATCATTATTTTTTGTCATTCTTTGGTTGTACTTGCCTAGGAGGATTTCTGTTAGGGCCTCACAACATAAGTATTTCTTGTAAGAGAAAAAAATTACCAGAGTCTTGACAAGCTCACCATAGCAAAAGGAGTGTTTCAGTCGGACTTCCTAAATTCTTTCATCAACATTTTCTGATCTTCTTATGGTTGAATAACTCATATATTGAAATATTATGATCTCCTATTACTTTCTGGTGAGAATATGCCGTACTCAGGCTATGAATTTCAGAATGATATGAAACTGCAAAGCATCTACACAGAGATATATGTCAGTGAGTTTGCTTTGGTTATCCTTCCTAGATAAGGATGGACTAATCTAACGTTAAATCTGTCCTAATTTATCTTTGTAAACTTGGAGATGGCTCAGATTACTGCCAGGCCTTCAGATCTTATTTGGAGGCAGAACTTGCAGAGTTCCTGAAAATGAGGTTTCCAAAAGCCGGGTACTCCCTTGACATATGACAATCAACAGGAGATTTTACTCACCCAATTCATCAGGACTTTTGGCTAGAATCAATGCCAACATTACTAGTTTAGCTTTTAAAAGCAGTAATAATTTAAGTGTAAGCACATCAATGCCTCTTTTTCCTAGGATCCTAGACATTATTCAGGTATTCTGAGACCTGCTATAGACACTGATAGATTGGATTTCTAAACTTTTATGGTTCTTGAGTTTAACAGCTCGTCAAAATGGAATGGTTTTAAAACTGACCTCCTCCATAATTCAAATAAAAAATAACCCATTATAATAATTGTAAATATTATCTATGTTCTTCCCATAAATGGACAGTAATAGAATTTACTGCTTATCAAACCCGAAATCCTTATGTGACAAGGTACGCCACCTAGCTGATCAATGACAATAAGTATTTTTAAAATTTCATTCAGATTATGAGCCAGCATGGAATGAATGCCATGATGGCACTTCCTTGAGTGGAGTATGGTATAGTATAACACACTATATAACAAACCAAATCAAACCAAATATATAAATGGAAGCAACCAAACCTCAGGTGAGTATGGTCTTTTTAGGGAAGGCAAAGCACCGCATCAAAGTGACTTCACCAGCTTCCAGAGGAGTGAAGTTTGGGTCACCCTTATGCAGACATGTAGATGCACCCTCACCAATTTCCACAAAAAGAATGAAAACTTTTCTGAAGAGTTTTAGTTTCTCCAGATTCTCCATTGCTTCTACAGACGGAATGTGTGGTTTTCAGCACACATATCCTGTGTGCCAATAGCCAGCTCAGGAGTTTTAACATATACTGCTTTGAAATGGCTATATGAAATTCAGTTCTGTGAAAAAGAGAGTGAATGTTGTGTCTCCAGCTCTTTTGTTCAAAACAGGTGGAGACCTGTTTTAAAAGAAGGTAATTTGAGAGAACAATTTATTTAATGAAAAACAAAGGTTTGGTTAAAGAATGTGAACATTTGCAGTTAAGGTTTGGTCTTTGTATTGAAACAAAAGTAGGGAAACCATGAACAGAACTAGCTAGCTAGTAAGCTAGATAGAATGATTTCTCTTCAATCCTGAGAAAAAATAATTTTACAAAAATACAGGAGATATCATAAACAATACTTTAAAAACCTGAGTAAGGAATCCATGAACAAAATCACAGAGAGATGCCATGGTCTGAAAAGAAGGGAGATGTACCTATTGTCAAATGCTAAGGGAGAGCTGGTAGACACCTCCTTTAAAATATTAGTCTTTTCTGTGAAAGAGTGTTCATATTTATATTGCTTATTGCCAGAAAGAAGGGCCTGGATGTCAACAATGGGGACTGTTTTTAATATTTTAGAACAAGTGATGCCAAGAAATTTACATTGTGTTAACAGGCATGCAAAAGAAAAAAAAATAATATAGAGCTGAACCAAATCCAAAAAACATGGTATGGTATTCACATTAAAAAAAAAATAAAAAAAAATTTTGCAAATGTGTCTCTCAAAGTGTATAAGCCAGCTAAAAAGATTCTAAATTTTAAAAATAGAAACAAACCAGTTATGATGTTATTCTTACATTGACAATTTATTTATTTCTTCATTTAATTGTACTGTTATCCTTGCAAAAAGCATAATTTAAATATACTGCTTTTGTTTTGTTTTGGTTTTTTTCCACGAATCTAGTAAAATTCTAAAGCTTGCACAGCTTAATAGCATGAAATATGCATCACATGGAAAGCTCACAGAGTGTTTCCTAGGTAGATTCAATCTGAGTTTCTGGAGTAAGGTAAGCCATGTATTTCAGAGGCATATCTTAAGATGAACTTATCTCATTCAAAATTTGGATCTTGTCTAAGTTGTCCCAGATTTCTTGCTTTCCTCTCCATGTCTCACTGGACAAGATTATGCAACATCATTTTCCTATTACAAAATAATTAAAATTAGACCTGTTGCTTTCATGTGTACTTTTACTTTCTCTATCTTTCTTTTATCTCAAACTATGACTTTTCTCACTCTTACTTCTCCAGTTCTCTCCTCCATCCCACCCAGAAGAGTGAGAAGCACCTCCTTGGGACTTAGTTGCCAGTGTTAAACAAAGACAATAATAAAAATTACCTGTATAATTTTGTTTTGATCACTTTATTCACATTATTTAAACTTTTAACTTATTAAAGCCATCAGTATCAAAAGGAGACTTTAGAGGATAGAAAACCAATGCTTGTTTACCAAAGCTCACAGGCTCAGATTTTTCTGAAATTCCAGTTCCTTCAAAGTTGTCATTCCATGAGTATAGAGTCATCACATTTATTTCTTGGAATTTTTCTTTATTTATTCTCTTCTTTCACTCCCTGAAGTCACTTATCTCTGGTTATTAACATGGGGCAAATGTGAAATTATTGAATCTTAAGATATCTGAATTAGAACAAGTTGTCTGTCCCATCTTATTATATAAACACAGCAAATGAATGTTTTAAGGCACAGGTTAGTTGAAAGCAGAATATGAATTCTGTATGAAAGAATCTCATCAGCTTTTGTGAGGTTCAAAAAAATGCAGAACTTTCTGTACAAGACAATAAAAATATATTCTGGTAAGGAGAAATGTTACAGCATAAGAGCTGTCATTTCTACTGTGGAAAAATGGAGTGACAGATTAATAATTTATTATATGGCCAACCAGAATTTTAGATTTGTTTACATAGTCATCCTCTGGGGTCTTTAAACTATATATTTGCATTTATCTGTTTACTTCTACTTGTTTCTGGGAGACATTTTGGGAACCAGTGACAACAGTCCCTTTCTCAATCCCTTTCTCTGTTTTGCTATCTGCCAACACCTCATATTCTCAAATGTGTTAGGCTCTTGTGACCCTCCTCAAGACAACTTTGTAAGCAAACAAATTACTTAGAGCTCTGTGCTTTTATCAGGAATGCAGTGTGACAGTTTTGATGATAAAGCCCCAAATGGTAAAATAGCCTACGGGTTTTGCGCTATTGTAAAATGACAGAAACTATATGATTAGGTTAAAAAGTCTAAAACATTACCCACAGCACTGTGTAAGAAAACTTCACAAGCCCTAGTAGTATCATATTTGATGATAGCTCAATATAGAGGATTTATAACAGATACACCTTCACATTTGAGGATTAAATAAATGGTTTCAAAACTCAAATATAATAAGTATTAACTTGGTTAAAAAACTATTTAGAGATGTAACTTTACATGTTTGAACATATAGGCCTCCCTCTATATATTTTCCCCATGTAGAAAAAAACATAAATTTACTTTTACTTATGTCTTTTTAAAGAGCAATAGAGTGTTATGATTATTATAGCACAAAAATGAACAGTTGAAATAAAGTGAATAATTCAAGAATGCTTTAACTACTATATACTCACAGTATGTTCACAATACAAATAGAAAATAGATTTGAGGAATTCAATTCAGCTTTAACAGAAAACATGCAATTCCGAATCAAATTTCCCAGGGCCACTGTAATTTTCTAAATATTCAAGCTCACTTTTGAGGGGTCCCTGTTGTTTGAAGGAAGACGTGACCTTTTACATCAAACAAAAGATTAAAACCTGAAGCCTTCAGATCTCAGGATTAGTAATCAATGCAATATGAATGGGAACACTCTGGCTGGAGGAACAATCAATCGGTCATCACTGTGGGAGTAGGTTCCTTCCAGCTGGGGCTGCCCATTATCTCAGGTAGCAGCAGTGAACACGCAACTGCTGTAGCAGCCAAGTGCTGTGGCCACAAGTAACAAACCACTGCTAGAAAATATGTTCAGTGTTTGGTGTGTATCACCACTAAGACTACATATGAGCAAAAGCACTTAAATACCACTCCTTAAAATATATGTGCCCCCTGCACTGTAAACCTGTCAGCTAAGACTTCTGCTTTAGCCATCTTTCAGGAATGCTGACTGTATAATAACTACTGAAAAAGGCAGCAGTTTAAAAAAATATTAAATTTCTTTCCAGATAAAAGAAATTTCAGTGTGATAAATGTGAAAATGTTGAATTTATCATTCGCAATCTGATCTTTTACACTTTGTCCAGACAAACAGAAAATAAGATGTATCTAGATTCACTCTGTTTTCTTCATCCTAGGAAATGGGTAGTTTCAGATATTGTATATTGCCAGTGGTGTGATGTGACCCAAGTGTAAATATACAAAGAGCTCCTGAAGAATGTTGAATTTGAAAAATTATTAAACTTGATTACTTGAGAAATTTAGAATATACATGGACCTGAGAATCCACAAAAATCGCACTATTAAATAATATACACATCAAATTCAGACATAAGAAGTTATGTATCAAATAGTAATTCACTTTTAGCAAGGTGTGCCACGTTGACTGTCCTCTAGTTAGGAGACTAAATATGCCTGAGTTCATTCTCCAGTGCAGATGCCAGCTGCCACTGAACAGCCTGGATACCTAATATTAAACTTACTTATCCTTTGAAACAGGTTCACATACTGGCTTCTAGTTGGGAGTGGTTCCTGGAAATGATCACTCTCACTTGCAGACTGTGCCCACAAATGACCTGAGGAACAGGCCAGATGCACACAAGCTATTATTACATCAGTTTGGTGATACAGGATGCTTCTGGTCACTATTTAACAGCTATAGATGTAGCCTACAGATCCTCTATTTTCAACATTTAAAGTATAAATATCACCAAAAGTATGATAGTACAAGACTAATTCAAATAAAAACTGATAATTTGGTGAGTTACTTTTGGTTATTTTGCGTAAGTATGTACAAAGCTTGGTATAAATCTTAGGGCGAATGAAAAGCACAACATCAGCTCACCAATAAAACCCACCACACTGGACTTTAAGATTACTATTCCATGGTGAAAAGAATTAAGTATCTAGTTTCTGAAGTAACCTCTAAAAATTCTGGTAAAAGTGTCTGAAGGAAATGTACATTTCAAATATACACTTCAGTTCATGCTATTTTTTTTGGATTGTCTGTATATGAACTTTTACTTGAATTTCCAGATGACATTCACCACATTATAGTCAAATAACCTGTCCTAAACAGAGACTGTTCTCAAACTCTGAGACTACAAAATAGCATAAAAGGCAATTGCTGACAGATACAACATAACCCTCTTAGATAAGTCTTATGATTGGAATTTTGCCAAACATGTAAGATACAACTGTGCAAACAATTTCTTGGCACTATCAAGCAAAAAAACCCCAAAACAAAACAAAAATACTCGCCCAATGAAAACCAACCAAAAAAAAAACCAAGGAAACAACCAGAAAAAAAAACCCAAACCACCAAACTTCCATGGGGGTAACCTTCTTACGGCAGTAGCTTATTCAGTTGCTTCATGGAACTTGCCTTAGTTTAAGTAAATTTCAAGTTTATCAGCATATTTTCTGTGCTATTAAATCTTTAATCATAAAAAGTTTTTCAGCTTCTCAACAAAATTTTTTCTCCCTAAGAAGCAGTAACTATAAAATCATAGCATCATCTGCTTTTCTCTTAGAAATAGCCTTATGTATAATGTAATTTGAACTTATTTAAATCTATATAATAACTTATTTGTAAACAAATATTAGTTATATGAGAACCTTCAATAGCATATATTTATGATCAAATGGAGAATTTTCCTTACATCCCTATCTTAAATTAATATTCATTAAAGTCTTCTCAGAGTTATTTCCTCTGGACTGAAAATGCTCTGGAAACAAGAGTTATACAAAACTGATGGGTAGACCATGTCAAGTGAAGTTCAAGTAGACAATATTCCCTGCTTTTCCCTTGTCTACCAAGCAAGCCTTTTCATCACAGAAATTGATCAGGTAATTCAATATTACAGTGCAACTAGAACTTCAAAGACACCTGAGCTTCTAAATAAGGAATGAATATATTACTATACATATCAGGGTTCCTCAACATAATGAGCAATAAAAGGAAAAAAATTATTAAAATCCTTCTTTTTTCAGAGCACCTTGGTTTACTGGAATATTTCCTTTCATTTGTTACTATACTTGCAACTCTACAAGTTCATTTCTCTCACTGCAAGTTTCCTTTTTTAATACAAGTCAGATATTTCAGACCTGTGGGAATGTACACGAGGGAGAATGCCTTTATTTTCTGCTTTATTAAAACCTTAGTGTCTCACTGGAAAGCTCAGATGATCCCACACTGTTCAGCAGGGTTTGAAAGGTGAACCTGAAAGACAGACACATAACAGGTGGAGTCTCGTGATGAACAGAAGCTGGTGCAAGCATAATGAAATCGTAATATTTTGAAAAATTAAATCCTATGAGCTCTTCCCTCTCTCCAGCTTTATTTAAAGGAATATGTTTACTGCTAAATTACATGTTTATATGCTTGCAGAATTTTTTCCAGTGATTGTAGCTCTGGTGGCCAAGATCTTGGCTCTGAAGAGACATCCTGGGTTGTTTGCAGGGTGGATAAAGAGATTACCCCAATCCCAGGATAGTGGGCATTGCGTAGTAGAGGCAATGGATATGTTGAGGAGAATTGGGAAGATAACAGAACTCGGTATCTTTTTTTGGAAAATAAATAGATTCTTGAACAATACTGGGAACTGGTGTAAAGAGACTTGGGAATTTATAAGAACAAAGCAGAAAGCAAAAGATAGAGGGGAAGAAGATGTCAAGAACTGATAGGAGAAATTGGAAACACCAAGCAGAAGCAAGTAAATATAACAGAATCAGACTAGGAGACAGCTGAAGGCTGGAGGAAAGGCTGACAGAGAAAAAGGAGCATCATTAAGTGGAAATAGGATTTTCTGTATACAGGGACTAGAATGACCAGCCTAAGAGGAAAACAGTCTTTGCAAAATGAGAACAATGGAATAATGATGAAGAAAGTCACATGGGAAGGAGATAGACAGGCAGAAAGCCCCAGTTAAATAAAAAATGAGGGTTCAGCTTGTAGTGAATGTTTAACAGCAAGTTTCATAAAATCTGGCAAAACAGATAACATCCATTCATGGATGCTATTTTCTTCCATACACGGTGTTGTTAGCTAGAGCTGGCAGACACCCCATGGTCCAGGCTGCTTGCCTCAAAATTCCTCATTAACATATAAAATACTGTATTAAAAACACTGGTGGTTTTTTGTTGTTGCTTTTTTTTTTTTTTTGTGCACAGCTCCCTCTAATGACATTTTTGCACACATCTTCCAGAGGACTACCACTTCCTCTTTTTCGCAAGAGGGACACTTCTCATTAAATGGGCAGCTTTTATATAGTTTATTCTATTTTCTAGTGTCATTCCCAAGTCTTATTTATCATGCACTGTTTGATTCCACTTTGAACAAAGACTTACTGGACTGTTGATTTCCCTAGGGCTTTTTACTGACCCATCATTTTAGCATTTGAAGACTTTGTCAGTTGATGTATATCTTTACAATACCTTCTAAGTGAGGAAGCACCCTAATCTGAGTTTGAAGATAGAACTCTAAGAGCTTCTAATAATTCTGTGTACCCATTTTGAAAGAAATTGATGTTTACAGAGCATACATTCCAAACCCAGTTTGAATAGATTCTTACATTGCAATTCTGAGCATTTAACCATTGGCAATTAAGTCTTTAGAATCTCAAACTGGTCACCCTAAAATGAAGGACACCATCCAAAATGTTTAGGCAGGTTTCCTAGCATTGCAGATACTGATGGAGACATAGGAGGGATGTAAGTTTGTTTGCTTTTGTGGCTTTCTGTTTTGTGGTTATGAAATATCTTCATAAATACTCCCTCAGCTGCACAGGAATACAGGCTGAAACCCAGAAAGTGACTCGATAATAGCTTTCACCATGGATTTTTGTTCATAAATCTATTCATTACACTATTTCCAACTCCTGCATTTTTTCAAAGGAAGCCAAGGCAGTTAAGGATTGCCATTTAAGAAATTTTAGAATAAGATTAATATTAGGAATCCTATACAGATATTTCAAAACATATATAGATAACCAAAAAAATGCATTTGTTCCAACCTAGTTAATTCTGTGATTCTATGATTCTGTTCCATACAGAGTCAGTCAACTTCTTAACCTGTCTTCTATGAGAGAAAAGGAGGAAATGAACAATAAAAAGATGAGTGTCAAAGTATTGTTAGATAAAGAAACAATTTCTCTCTTCACAACAGTATTGCATAACAGTAGGAAGATGAAGCTCAATTCATACAGTTTCTCTTCATGACTGGACAGGTCTTTAAGGCATATTTACTCAATGCAAGTGTGGATATAGATGTGTAAGTACACAAAACTATCAGGCTAAAAAAAAAAAAATCTACACAAAGCAACTGTAGCTCCACTTAAAAAAATACCCTGTCACTAGTAGTGATTTTTTTCCTACTTATGTGTTTTTCTATTGCATATGAATTATGTATATTTTCTGTATTTAATATGGCCAATTAATAAGGAAAATGCTGATGCTAAGATCTTTTTCAAAATATATGCTGAAGTATTCCTAGGAAAATGAACTGCTGCAATTAAAGTCTGATACCCTCATCTTCAACAAATCAGATTTTTCATAACAGCATAATTTCATGTCCTTTTTTTTATCCTAAAACAGATTCCAGGAATTTTGGATTTTCTCATTTGAACTGCTCATGGCAACAAGCGAATACATGTAGCCTACAGACTAATTATAATATAAGCTTACAGAAACATGTGAGTCTTCCTTGCCTACTGTAACCTGAACTAGATGGCATTGACAATTTGTGCCTATGAGGGTCAATATTTTCTTCTGTAGGTTAAGTCTCAAAGCATCTTCTAAATCTCAAAGTACTGGAAAAGGCTAAATTTAACATTTCTCTGAATTTAACAGTTCTCTGAATCCTTCCAAAATTTTCTGCCTCACTTTTTGGCAAATCTTATTTCTGTGTCTCTTGATATGATTCTTCAAAGTCATTATCTCAGCAGATCATGGAATTGTTGAGAAACATACATTTAATATTCCATTTTCATGTGTGAACATATAAATCTGATATCATAAAACCTCTTGTTCCATCTATAGGATAATCAGGTGTCTTCAGTTTTATGTTGAAGAAAAAGAAATCCTTATTCCGTCTTTTTGCAATCTATATGATGAATTACAAGAATAAGTCTGTCCATTATGGGAAAAATGGTTCAATCTTTATTTAAAGACAGTATCAAAACTACTATTTTCTTTTTTCCAAGTATGTCCTGAAGTACTTGGACACACAGATTTTTTTCTGGTTTTAGTTCAATAGAATAGATTTATTGCTTCTAAGAATTTCTTTCCAAGTTCTTGAGTAGCAAGCTACATCTATGTGATTATCCTATTGCAGCCTATGAAAAAGCCTAATGCAGTTCTGGGACCTATTTCCAATTATTTAACTTATCAACAGTGAATTCTACTTAGTTTAAAGCTTTCATTTCAGGTGACACTGTTGAAAGAACTCTTTGGGGTTTTTTTCCAGTGTCTCAAATACACCTAGTTTTCATTCTGTCTTCTGATTGAAATTAATGAGATACTTGTTTGTACATAAAAATAGCAATAAATTAATATTCACTCTTTTTTTTTATTAAATATTTTCAAATTATCCCTTCCATCCTGATATTGGTTTACAATTAGCATGCTTAACTTCAAAAGGCTCCAAATCAAACTGTGTAAATGGAGAATAAAAAATTAATATATTTTCCTACAAACTTTTCTACCAAGGACTCTTTCTATAAGCCTACTTCAGCTATCCTGCTGAGTACACAAAATTTTGTTGGATACATACTGATTTTGTAGCCTAGCGCAAAATGGAGTCATGTTGTCTAACCCAAACCAAAATGCAAATTCAACTAACATTTTTTGCACTTTCTTCCAAAGCCAGATATATAGAAGCCTAAGTAAAGACAACGTTTTGGATATAGTTGTGCATATATTCATGTGTCTTCTGAGTAAGGTAAGATATTAGTTCTTCCTGGAATTAAACCCTTCAACTACAGCAGTCATAAAAAGTTTGTGAACTGGATTTTGAGCACAATATAATTGGTCATATTGATCACATTGCCTACAGTGTTATTTTTACAGAAAAAAAGGAAATCAATATTATGATCCAAAATAGCAAAATAGTTCTTACCACCTCTTATGACACTTGTTAGAAGTGTCGCATTGACTATTGTAAGATTTTGTAAAAAACATATAGATTTATATTTTTTGGGTGGTTGTGTGGTCTCAGTTTCTTGTTTGTTTTTTTGGGTTTGGCTTGGTTTGGTTTGGTTTGGTTGGGTTTGGTTTTTTTGGGTTTGGTTGGTTGGTTTGTTGGGTTGGGTTTTTTTCTTCCCAGAAAAACAAGCTTTCCTCAAAATCCAAGAAAGAATGACTACATAGTGACATACAGAAAGCAGCTTTCTTGGAATATGTAATCTCTATGTTGGGCAGGTTTTAGGCTATGGTATAACTTGTACAGCTCAGTTCTTGCTTTTCTAGATGAGGAGAACAGATTGAAACCTAGAAGATGTCACAGGTGAGAAACAGGCCAAAAAAAAAAGGGTCTCCAAGCCTGTGGTACTCCCACAGAACCATTTACTCACCTCATTAAAACCACTACAAACTCTCCAAGTCTTAGACTGATGTATGCAGTTTAGGTTACATCCTCCAGTCCTCACCAGTCTTGTAAAATGAGAAGTAGTCTGACCAGCTTTTATTTGCTATTCAAAGTTGCTCACCAAAATAATTATGCAACAGATGGAGTTATATTTGTCTTCAAGTAAAAGGAAAAGACACTCAGTTCAGCACTAGAAGAGGTGTTAGAGGACACCAAGCATTGAAAATTAAGCATTTCAAAGAACCACAACTGCTCATGAGTTTTATTTTGAAGTATTGTAAGTACAATCCCATGTTTGTTTTTTTAATAATTCTTAAAAATCCATTAAATGAGTAAGAAACTATGTGAGCTGGTAACTGAGCAAATTCTATGAGATATTCTTATGTAGCTTTGAAAATGGAAAGGAAAGATTTATAGAAAGCCAAAATATTTTCAAGACTAATAATTTAATAAAACACCAAACCCCAAAATATCGATTTTTCTGCAGAAATTATTTGCTACTGGATTTTATTAAGATTTTTAAATGTTAAAACTATGTCATTACCCCACTGGGGAGCAGGGGAAGAATGTGACAAGTCCTCTCCCTGAGGAAAAAGAAGCAGCAGAGACAATGTGTAATGAACTGGCTGCAGCCCCAATTCCATGTCCCCTGAGCCTCTGATAAGAGGAGATAAAGAAATCAATCCCTGTGAAGGAGGGGGCAGTGGGGGCAAGGTATTTGAAGATTTACTTATTGTTTCTCATTACCCTACTCTGATTTGACTGATAATAAATTAAACTAATTTCCCTGAGTAAACTCTGGTTTGCCCATGACAGTGATTAGTGAGTGATCCCCACCTGCCCTTATCTCACCCCACAAACTTTTTGTTATCCTTTCTTTCCCCTGCTCAGCAGCTTTCACAGGCACATGATATCCAGCCAGGGTCAATTTGATGCCACTACTTTTTCTTTTAGGCCTTTATTCACACCCCCTTCCAACCCCCCCCACCCCCCCCCCCACCATAATTAGTTCTGTCTACAAAAGATTACATGAATTTATTTTCCTGAAGATAATCTGGTTTCTGAATTAACATTGTCTTTGAATTTATACCATGCATCTAGAGAAACTGTAGATACACTGACCAAGACATAGATACAGGCAAGGAGAGGAAATTCAGTCCTGTTAAATCAACACAATTTTTCAGGAAATGAAAAAAGTAATTTGGAAGCAGCAAAATCTGGTCTGTACAGATAAATCAGAAAAACCTCATAATTTTTCAGAATTGAAGCTCTAAAACATCTGTTTTGAGGTGAGCATATATCCATCTGCTGTATATTGGAGATATCACCACAGAATCAGCTCTCATTGTCACTATCTGACACCCAGAAAGAGGCAAGACACTGCTTCAGTGAGCTTATTGGCATCTTCACATTCATTTAAGAAGGCTATGAACAGACCTGCTTTAGGCAACCAGAAGCTTGGATAAAGACAAATCAAGCAGTTTAGAGAAATTGTCAGAGAGGGTTAACTAATATCCTAAAGAAACCATATATAACCAGAGAGAGTTTAATGAACAAGTAAAAATAGAAAACCTAAACTGAGAAAAAAATGTACTTGAAAGATTTTTTGCCATTTATCTTTCTAATAACATATGATGTGTTTTGTCATGAAACAGTCATTACTCAGATCACTATGCCTTTGCTACTGCAGAAAAATGCATACCCTTCAGCATATGGTTACTCCCCAAAAGTCTTTGCTAAAGGAAAAGAAAATTCTTTCCATTTTTCCAGATGAGTTTGATAGTGACTTAATGATTTTAATTGACCTTCAGTGTTTCTTTTCATGTGCCAGTTCTGCACCTCATTTGACCTCAGGCTTGCAAAAACTAATTAAATATGAACACAGTGACAACATTAAAATTCCAGAGCCAATACAGATAATAAAAGAAGACCTCCTCTACTTTTTTCTCCTATTTTTTGAAGTAGTTCTATATTCTGAGCAAAAAACACAGACAGTCCGAGCTAATAAGATCATCTGGGATCAATTACTACCAGATATAATGATCATTTATTCCAGATGTGAGAATGAGATAGCTGCCTATCTCTCTAGAAAATGAGCACGGGCATTCACCTGAAAGATTTATGCTTGCATCATTTTCATATACACATATTTGGAGGGACTACTGTCCACTATGTTTCTCCTGAAGGGGACAATTAGTGAGGCAAATAAGCTTGTATAAAGAGTAGCCCCCTCTAAAAAAAAAGTTTTTTTAGTTTTTTTTTTCTCTAAGTAGTAAACAACTGATTTTCAATTATGCCTGCTTGTACATTTTCTCTATTAAATACGTATTTCTGCCCAAATACACATGCATTTTCAAAAGCCAGTCTAAACCTGAGTTGCTGGAGGAGATGGTTCTATCTTCTTCTCTGAGTACTCTGTGTTTTTCATCCTCATCCAGCTCTTCCTCTCAGGCAACTATGCAGCCATCCAGACCAAAGACATGATATGCTGGAAACAAACAGAAATACACCAAATCAATCAGTTTTAGCTCAAGTAGGACCTTGACTGTCACACAAGCATCAGTCCCAAAATATGCAGTTAAGATTTTCAATAGCAGGAGGCTTAAGGTAAATTAAGTCAATCAAGAAATTCTATACAATATTGTTTCTGAACCAAAAAACCTCATCCCAACATACTGCATTATAAAAGAATGCCTGGTATGATGTGAAGAGTGCCAGGTGCTGTAGTGAATATATACCAACTCCTTCAAGACAGTGTGTGTTCAGTCTCAAAATATTGAGTCACAAAATTAAAAACACTGCAACAAAGAGGCCCCCTGGAAAACAAAAAAAAAACAAAACAAAACCGAAAAACCGAACCAACCAACAGCAACAACAAAAAAAGCCAAACAGAGACACACAGGAAGTCTGTATAACAGCACTTTCATTGCCTCATCTTCTGCTTGCAGCTTCTAGATGCACAAATAATTTTCATGGCTCTAGTCTAGTGTTGTAGGCTTTGCACTTTTCAGATTATACCTGAAAGCATCACTTGCTGTAATCCTCACTATCAGGGAATGATATCAGAGAATGAGAGCTATTAGCTATAAATATTTCTGCATGTTGTACAGTCCAGTGTCCTTACATGATGTCTACACATAGGTATCCAAGGCACTGTAAAGGCCTGAGAGTTGGTCCTGAATAATTTGTTTGCTACTGAACAGCACAGGCTGACTTCACATAATTGTCTGACTATAATAGAGATATGTGGGGCAATGTTATATTTTGGATTGTATCCAGTTCCCTTGAGTGAATGAACTAAAAATAGACTAACCTACTCCAAAACTACTTACTACAAATGCAACAGCTTTGGAGCATCAGCACAGAAATGCTGTCGATCCCAAACAGGCTTTTATTATGCAGCTATTCCATTGCCTGTATGTGGTTCTCTGCTTGGAAGGCTGCAATATCTTCACCAGCAGGTGGAGAAATGCTACCATTAAAAAAAAAAATATCTGTGGGGAAAGGCAAGTTCAGCAGCTATGGAGGGAAAGCAGCTGTACTTTCCAAATCTATTCCTTTCTGATTCTATGAAATCTATCCCAGTCAGTTTCCTAGGTAACCCTGTGAAACTGAGAATAGTAGTAGAGACTGGAGGAAGTAAAAAACCAGATATAATTTTAAGTTAACCCTCTATAAAATAAGTTAAGAAAGGTCAGCTTTGATAGGATTTAGAAACTTAGTTTTGTTTTTTTTCCCCATGCACACAATGGGTCATGGATGACACTGCCATTTTCACACAATGGCTTGTAATGATTTTAATTTTTTATAAAACTTATATATAATTTTTCTATATACTATTTTTAGAAATACACTTTAATAAAAAGTATTGCACCTATTAATTTTTTTAAAAAATTAATAGTAATACTACTGGTTTTTATAGTTCATAATACATTCATAATATTTTTATTGATCAGTTATAGTCAATGAACACTCATACTAAGGACTATGAACAACATACTGTCACTTTCATGCACTTTAATGAAGAATTCTCAGCTAACAATCAGTAGATGACACATACCAACATAGGAATAAACAACAGATAAATAGATAATACAATATTCTTCTTATCTGTTCTTGTAGAAAAAAAACCCAAAGCAGATTGTACTGGAATAAAACTGAATTTAAAATGTACACAGAATTAATATAAAGCAAAACCAGCCACCTTCCCCTTTTTCAAAATGAAATTTCTTGCCCTCTATATTCACATCATCCACTCAGTATCTGTATTGAAAACATGGAAACACAGCCTGTAAAATTCTCTGGATGAAGGGAGCCTATCAAGGATAAAAACAGAACAACATGCTATGATTATTTTCAAATTCAAATTCAAATTCATATGCATCCACTCTACCGTTTTGTTATTTACAAAGCACACATAGGTCTGAAATATAGAAAGGGAAAAAGATTAAGATTTCACAGCACTGCTTGCAAAATTCAACTGGGTCAACACAGTGGGCCAACAGGTTGATAGATTTGGTCATTATATTTTAGATGCCAACTTTTCAGAAAATTTTAAGGGCACCAGCATTAGCTATAATTATAATTTAAGCAGTCACTTTGCCTACTTTCTGTTGTTTCTTTCTAACCTCAACCCATCTTTTTTCAAAACTCCTTGGTTATAGACACAAGTACCATATGTAGCTATAGCTGCAGCTTCTCCTATGCAGGCTTTCAGCTGGAGGCCTGCAGTACAATTTAAGGGAGAAACCTGATTTTACTCAACTTGGTCATTATGTACTGGTAAGTTAAATAAATCCACAAAGTAAGCATCTGATGCAACCACTCAGTGATATAATTTCAAAGGCAGTTCCTACAAGATTTGTAGTTTTAGGAAAGTGTTTATGCACAATTAAGAGATGTTGTGTGATCAGTGCTCAGTCAAGGTGTGTCTTTCAGTACCCCAACACCCAAAATACTTATAAATATTTTCAACAAAGTAGCCTTTGGAAAAGTAGGCAACCAGATTTCTAGAGAGTGCAGGAGAATTTTTCAACTGGTGCTGCTTTTCAGCCTCACACAAACAGATTTCCATTTCATACCTGATTTAAAATCAGAATTCTAATTCTAATTCTAGTATGGGTATTTTTTTCATTTTAGTTCTGAGGAGTAAAAGGCACCTAACATGCAGCCTTTCCCTGCTAAGCTGCACATCAGCTAGCATTAATCAGATGTCAAACTGTCTGTCCATGATTTTTTACCATTTTTAGGGGTTTCTGTCATTCCCACAGCTTCAGACATGTAACCTCTCCAGTGTGCTCTGTGACAGTGTCTGCAGCAAACGGTGCTGCATGAAGGCTGCATTTGGAATATCTGCAATCCTCAACAACCTAGAGGACCAACTATATTGCAATTTAGCAGTCCAGCTGAAACTATAGCATTTTGTCTGGGCAGGTGAAGTCACAAATAAGCAGTCTTAGCCTGTGCCTTGGACAGACTTGCCAAGAAGACTGTAATCCAGAAACCCAAGCTAGCCTGAAACTGCACCTGAATACATGTGCCTTGTCATGGGCTACATGGCTTTCATTTGCTGTCAGTCAGGTCTGGAGGTTTACTCAGATGTGCCCCCATATAGACATGCCTCAGAATGATGAATTTAAGGCATTTATTGCATAATTGATAGGTCCCACCTAGGTAAAATTTTCTTAGCAATATTGGGTTTTAATTGGTTGAGATATTTTAGATATTTTTCCTAAATATAGAAAAAGCAAACCTCAGCTGGTCTCTAGTTACCATAGCAACTGTAAGGTATTATGGCACTTATCTGAGTGCATACATATAGCATTTTCCATGTATAAAATTAATATCTGAATCAACTTTTATATATGCTGAGAATATTTTTTTTCAATTTTACCTGTTTTACAGATCATCCATCAGTGGAGAGAAAGGACCAGAAACCTGTTAGAATACTATTAGAATCATAGAATCATTTTGGTTGGAAAAGACCTTTAAGATTGAATCCAGCGATTAAGCCAGCACTGCCATGTCCACCACTAAACCATATCCCCAGGTGCCACATCTATACATCTTTTAAGTATCTCCAGGGCTGGTGACACTACCACCTCCCTGACCAGCTTGTTCAAATGCTTTTGATGAATAAATTTTTCTATTATCCAGCCTAAGCTTCCTCTGGTGCAGCTTGAGACCATTTCCTTCCCTCCTACCACTTTTTACTTGGGAGAAAACACCACCTCCAACATGGCTAAGTAGATGCAATTAATTTCCCTCTGAGCCTCCTTTTTGCCAAGCTAAAGAGCCCCAGTTCCTTCAGCTGCTCCTCATGGGACTTGTGCTCCAGACCTTACACCAACTCCACTGCCCTTCTCTAGACACACACCAGCACCTCAGTATCTTTATTGTCATGAGGGACCCAGGACTGAACACAGGATTGAAAATGTAGCAGTATACAGGGGGACAGTCCCTTCTCTAGTCTTAGGGTGTTAAATGTAAGTGAAGCAATTTGGGATTTATGACCAGTTTGCATTATACAGGTAAAATATATAACTGCTGAACTGTTGAATTAGTAACTGGAAAAGAATAGCTTGCATATAGAGTCCAAAAATAGATAGATATGAACAAACCAATAGGACATAAATTAACAGCGAAGTTAAACACTATACCAAGCCACACAAAACAAACTTATTCTGTAAGCCTAATTCTCAGTAAACTGGTTTTTCAGACACAACTTACTTATGCATTTTTTTGCCCTGCATTAAGTTTTTAGTAACATTTCACTTGAACTGCCATGAGAGTGCAAGAAAGAGAGCAGAAGCATGTTTAATTTATATGAAAGCATCCCCAAGTTATGTTTAAGCCAAACTACAAAACTAATTATTGAGACTATTTTTGACATTCATACTTTGTCACAGTGTGCAAACTACTATAATTTTAATTTATCATAGAATCATGGAATGGTTTGGGTTTGAAGGGACCTTTAAATACATCTAATTCCAAACCATCTGCCGTAGGAAGGGATGCCTTCCATTAGACCATGTGTCTCAGAACTCCATCCAGCCTGGTCTTGAACACTTCCATGACTGGAAATACACAACTTCTGCAGGCAACTTCTTCCAGTGCCTCAAACCATAACAGTGAAGAATTTCTTCCTTATAGACAATCTTAAACTAGTCTCTTTCATGTTTAAGACTATTACCTCTTAGTCCTATCACCATTAGTCTTATCACTAAATATTCTGCTTTTCTTGATTTTAAAGTTACTAAAATAATTGTTAGGAGGGAAAAAAAAAAAAACAAACACACAAATGGTGCGGTCTTTTGAACTGTTTTTTCAATTTTCTTTTATGAAACTTATACTGTGATTAACCCATTTCTATGTGAAATCAATCATTTATCAGCTCTAAATTTCAATAATGCAACTTAAGGCTACTTAATATAGAATTATATATCAATTTTGTATCATCATATTTGTCTTTCTCTGGGCATCCACTTCAAAAGAAAAACAAATCACAAAACCTCTCACTGACTGAAATGACATAAAGGCTTAGATGTTTATTTCAACACTTTAAGTTACAATAAGGAACATCACTGTGCTTGAACACATGGTGTGTCTTCAGAAGAAAGGTATCACATGCAGCTCAAAATGACTGCTGAGAAGACTCCCACCCACACTGAGGTAAGGATTCCCATACTAGCAGCAACAGGAGCAATTCCAGCTAGCTCTGGGCTAGGCACTATAGCAGGAGGGTTTCTATTGCTCATAAAATATGCACTGACTGCTTTGAAGTAACCTGGGTGCTAACGGTTCACACACTGTAATTTTGAGAGGCACTTCTTAGAGGTTGTTAAGTGTTTGCTACAGGATGCATCAACATTATGTTGGAGAAAGGTTCAGGCTCCCTTTGCCCGCACTTAACTAAATGTGAATCAGCTCTGAACTGAACCAAAAGCTGAATAGTCAGAATATATTAGCTTGGGCTCTCTGCTATGCTAACACAGTCACTCTGCAGTGAGATTATGGTAGAGGCAGAGTGAACCCACATCTGCCTGCACCAGATATACTGATTGCTGGAAGGAATAAGCACCTTAGGGGGTCAAGCACTCTTCAGAAATTTGGGCTTTAACTTCTGAATATAAGGTTCAGAGAGGTGTGTTGTTGGCTAAGCAAATGCGTCACAGTCTTACATTCAAAGTTTATGTGTAAAACTAGAGCAATACTGAACTACTCTTATCCCCATAAAGAGCCAGTTCTGCTTTACTTCTAGCACTGGAACAGGTTCCCCAGGAAAGTGGTCACAGCACCAAGCCTGATGGAGCTCAAGAAGCATTTGGAAAACACTCTCAGGCATCTTGGGGTATCCTGTGCAGGGCCAGAGTTGGACTTGATGATCCTGATGTATTCCTTCTAACTCAGAAATTTCTGTGATTTTGCGATATTTTCTATTTCCATGACAATTTAAATAATCAAGATGAGAGAAAGCCAGTGCTCTGAATGTAGTGTTGGAGGCAGAATATACACCTACATATTATTAATAATGTAATATTATCTGTGCTAACAACACAACACTATTTTATTAGTAAACAAACATTTGCATTCTTCTGAGAAACACTATTCAGCTATCTACTATCAATGGAGAAAGTCCTGGCATAAAATAGACATTTATAAATATATGAAATACTCATCACTAATCTTAGCTCTTTAAATATAAACAATGCAATAATGGAAATATCTGGTGATATGTTGCAATTTCATAATATAAGTTACTCTACTTATATAATTTAAAAGTTTCAAATGTGATTTTAAAATAAGATTAAGATACTAAAATTGCCAATACTGCACCCAGTACCAGTACTGATGCATGATCTTAGAACTTCTTAATTTTAACAAAATGAAAATTAAACTTTTAGTGTTGATCATGAAATACCTAAATAGATGTAACATTGTCAAGTGCAAGTTCTTGTGTCAAAGAAGTATGCACAATTTAACTATTTTTTTAAAATTCTTTTGAAGTCTTAAACACTACTTATTGTTATATATTGTTACTTGAATTTAAAGGACAGCTTCATTAAAATTCTTCTCCAGTTAGTACTTGATAAAAGCGTCATTTTCACTTCCTTGGGAGGAGAAATTAAAGATCTACATAATTTCCATTTATGTAGGACTATATACTTTAAATATAAATACAAATGAATTTAAACTGTGGTTAGAAAGTAAAAGATTTAAAAAGTGAGTAGATCACTACCCTCTTTAAAGTCTCCTTATTCTGTAATGGAACTTCAATGGTACAATACTTAAGAAATTTTTGTCACCTACTTCAGCACAGATTTCTGTTTTTACTAATTTAAAATATAATTAATTTTATTCAGAACTGAGTTCTTAAAGCTCAGAATGAAGTCTCTGATATCTAATGAATCTCAAACAGGTCCTTTCTTAAGATTTCGTTGTATCAAAAGTAGCATTCAGCCCTGCAATATAGGTGTTTTCTGACCAAAGGGGTGTGATTGATTTGCAGGAAGATGAATGAGCCAAGAGATTCCTTTGCTTGCTGAGGGGCAAAAACACTTCTTTGCAGCCTTAGGTGGAAATGCATTTCTCCACTAGATTCTGTATTTTGGCCCAAACTCCTCCAGTTTTAGTGGGCATTATGAAAGATGTTTTCTGAGCACCTTGCAGGATAGATTTTGCTTATAAAAATAAGTAAGCAAAATCTTGAAAAGCTAGACTGAAATAGAAAGAACATTCTCATTTTTGAGCTGTTTTCCAAAGTAGTTATGCAAATACATGAGATTGAACTGTTAAAGTACATCAGTCATACAGTATGTGTTTTAAATACACCTTTATGTAGTTTTGTTTTTTTTTTAAAACATAGATGAATTCAGTACCAGCCCTAAGAAATCCTTTAATCTTAAAATGCTATGACTGCCGACCAGACACTGAAATTGGTGGAAATAATATTTTATATTCATATATTATATGTTTATCAGCCAATATAAAAGTACATTACATAATATTTGCTACTTATGTTTGATTATGGTACAAAACATATTTTAAAAGTCCGATGTTTATTGCAGTCATTCTATCTTCCAGATTTTATGGAAATGTGTACACTATTTACTGCATTGTTGCACTATATCTATGATGATTCACAGTAGTAATACACATGCCTCTGTGTATAGAACTGTATAAAACCAGAAAGTCCATAAGCAATTGCTGTTTCTGGTGTGATGTCTAAATATCACCTAAAAACAGCCAGACATGTATTAGCACAGATGAATATGCTAATAGTAGTAGACATAATTAACCCTAATATTAACCCTAATATTAAAAAAAAAAATGAAATAAATTACTCGGAACATTGAAGTTAGCAGGCACATTTCACAATGGAAAAAAACTTGTCTCCTTGAGGACTTTCAAAACAATAGAATGGTATTTAAAGATGGTGAAATGCCAGAAATTTATCATCTTTCTTGACAAGATATGCATACATATCTCAAAGAACAGAACTAGTGCTGTGACTAATTTCACTCTTTGTTGGAAAACAAGTACAACTTTGCATACAGTTTCCAAGTGAAATTTTGAATATCAAGCTAGGCTTGACTAAATTAGTGCCTGTCTTGAAACAGCATCATCTTACCTAATGTTGGTTTTGGTGCATAGCAAGAAGTTGCCAAATTAATTTAGAGCTCAAAATTGGAAGTTTATTGAAATATGGAACAAGACAGGTATTCAGCACCACAGCCATCACAATTATAGGAGTATTAATAAACTAAACCAAACTCTGTCATGATCATTCTGTTGAAAGAGTAACATCGAGCAAAATTAATAAAATCAAAAAAGAACAAACATTCATTTTGGTTTGAACTAAATGGCTTAGAAGTCAATCACATTTTAATGAGGGAAGAAATGACAGGCAGAAAGAGAGTGATGAATGTCAACTAACCAGTTCTAACTCTGTCAAAATAACTAATATGTGTAATGATATATAATTTATTTTCAAATATATCTGTGTTCCTAATCAGATTTTTTTCTATAATTGCACATGATCTTGTTTGTGTTTTTTTCAATCATTCATTTTTTGTCTGGTTTTCAAACTAATGAGCTAAATTCAGCTATACTTTGAACAACAGACTTTAATTTAATGATGTTTAGATTTAAAATTATGAAAACGATAAAACAATTCATCTTTTTCTTAAATCAGAAGAGTTGTTAATCAGAGGGCAAGAGTGACAGCTCTCATAATTTCAAGATGACATCTCAGAAGAATACAATCACACAAACAAAATACCAACTAGAGTTTTTTAGACCTATATACTTTTTAGGGAAATTAATAATAGAGTGGAATAAGAAATATTGCTTAATAGCTAAGAGCCTTTTCAGGAGAAATTACTAAAGACTAGCTTCTTCCTCTGAAAAATACACAAAAGATCATTTCTGTTTGGCAAATAGGCTGTGGTATGAAATGAGACCTGAACTCAGAAGTGGCTTTTAGAAATTTTTAAAAAGCCAGCGTGCTCATTAATATGGAGATAAACTTGCTCAACAATTGTTGAAGAAGGCCAGACGTTTCTTCTGTAGGTGTCTGTACAGTGTAACCAACATCACACTGAGAAATCTGATGAGGGGAAAGCAAAGAAATGACCTCATGACCGCAGGAAAGGGTCTTTTAGTGGGTGAGCAAAATTAATATCCTTCTGGTTTAGATCAAGTTCAAATTTAGGTCTTGTGATGAGCCTTGAACAGAAAAATTGATAAATACATTTAACTACATTTTACAATGTTTGTTCCATGTCCTCTGCAAGTGACTGAAATGTTGAGTGAGTCTACAAAATGGAGATGGTTTTTTTACAGCCAGGCACTGTACCTGAGATTCTTCCATATTTTGAGAGCAAGGTCTCCTCAGACGTGGTGCAAAGTCAGAGCTCTACCAATAGGCTGCCTTTAGAACTAGGGATGAGCAGAGGCTGAGGTGTGGTGGTGCTGTACTGAGAGGAGGAACTGTCATCACGGTCTTCCACAACATAAAAAAAATGTGAGGGTTCAGCACACAGATACAGCGGAGAAGAATGTGCAGGGAAGGGTTTTATTTATTCTTCTAGAGCTGCAAAAGCCTCATTGAAGTGCTGAAGAACCAATGAAGTGCACTGACTTTCTTCTAAGAAATAATTCAGATAAGAAAATTAGTTCCTTCTGGAGAACTAAACTCTCCAAATGGAAATTTAAAATTTAAAAAAAAAGAATAAAGAGTTTATGCTTTTCAATGTGAAGAAACTGCCACTCTATGAGACATGCTTTAGGAAGATGCAGCATACAAATGGTAACAAACCCCAAAATCTGGCCTCTCAAGTCTGAAAAACTGCTTCAAAGTATATCAAAAAGGTGAAAAGCACATTGATGAAATTGAATGTCCTGCTAATAAGGATATATTGCTTTCCAAGCTAACATCCTGAATTAATCATTTCATGTAGATTATATATTTCCTAGAAATGTAAATTGGGACATAAATTCATTATTATGCTCTATAGAGCAGACATTATTATTAAGATCTCCATCACAATCACCTCCAGGCCCTACCAGGGAAATGACCAGGGTCAGGACCAAGGATAGCCTTTCTTAAACAAAATAAAGCAAAAGTTGTGGCAGGTGGAGTGCTGTGTCTCAGTTGCAGCCTTGAACATGACACTGAAGCAAAATCTTTGGCATTTTCCCACAGGAGCTGTGAATGATATAGAAGAACAAAGGCATGAAAATGAAATGAAAAGTGCCAAAAATCCACTCTCAGAGTAAAAGTTCAGTCTGATCTAAAGCCACTCTAAAGCATCATGATGGAATATACTCTTGACTATAGTTAAATGCTACAGAGACTAAAGGTAAAATACTGTCTCAAAAATATTTTCTGAAACTTTTTGAAATCTTGAAATTCTGAAATATTGCAAAAGTATAACTTCAAACAGCAACAAACATCCTCCAAAAACTGCTGGTGTGTAGCTGTGTACTGGTGATGCAAAGAACTGCCTATGCTTATGCCAGTTCTAACTGGCAGGAAATTTTCTCCCCAAGGCGATCCACTGGTTCATGCACAACCTGCTCTGACACCTCCCCAGAACAGCAGTCTGGCCCTCTGGGCTACAAGTGTGGTGCAAACATGCAGCATCAACAGCTAAGATCACACATGTGGCCAAGTGAGAAGGGGTGTTTTGTACAACTGTGTCTAAGATAAGGATGATTTTCCATCAGTCTTATATTCCCCCACTTGAAGGGCTGAGTGAAAAACAACTGTTGCACAACTTAACAGGTGGGAAAACCAATTAAAATATGGAAAGACCTAGTGCAGGCCATGCTTAGAAACATATAATTTTCCTTTCTCTTCTGTAGTATTTCAGTATATATAATAGATAATAAAGATATTTGTCTTTAATACAATGATAAGTTTTACACAACTTTAGAGCTGGCTTCTTGTCTTCTTGTTTTAAGATCACTTTTATCTATTAACCAGCCTTAGTCTACCAGTCCATTTTAAAACAAGTTAAAAACTGTGAGAAAGGTGCTAATGACAGTGTGGCTACAATGAAGGGGAATGACAACTATTCCCTTTAAGGGACCTCTTGATCTTGAGACTACAGTCCTCTGAACCTCCTACTCAGAAAGCGCCACTGCTTAACTTGGCAGAACCTTAATAGCTTATAAAGTGATTAGCAACTGGCAATGCTTCTGCATCAGAAGATCAAGATATGAAAAGGAATACCTCTTTTTCTTCCTTGAAGAGAGAGACTGTCGTCTCCTTGAACTTCCTTGAAGAGGATCCTCTTGTTCTGACTCCCTGAGAGTCTGTGTCGTTCTTTTCAGCCGTTCCCAATCGGAACGACAAGAGACTGAGTCTTCTAGCTGTATATTAGAAAAGCTTCAAGAAACTAAAACATGTCTCATATTTAACCTTTTTGCTTTCCTTTTCCCAACACTGTTACTCAACATCTTGGCCCCTAGTAAAACTAAGAATTTCTTAAAAACTCTACACTTCCTCAGCATGAGTTTTAGTTTTGTGATAATGTTTATCTTGGGATGGGAGTCAAATAAAAATTTAAATAACATAAATAATTGTTATTAGAAAATTTTACATTACTATTTCAGACAAAGTAAAGACTTTATAAGTGTTTCAAAATATCAAGCCCACAGACTAAGAGAAATTCTAAATAAAATCAATAATAAGCAATAAAATTTTAAATAAAAAAATCCAAGTTCAAATTAAATTGAACATCTAAACATTGCCATTAACATGGGGTGAAGCCATGATCTTATGTTATCTGATTCCTTTATTTTTCTTAAATCTCCTGCTTATCTTCTGAAAGCCAGTACATAAATATTCATGAGTTACGTCATCATCTTCACATACTTTCTGCTAAGTTTTGCCTGGTGAGTTCTCTGACAACTTGATGTTTTTCACCGTAGAAAGCCTGAATCCTCCATTCTGACCTGGCTTTCAGTTTTCCACTTTTCACATTTTAACCTTCATGTTCACAGATCCCTCGCAGTTTTAAGAAATCAGTTCCACAGTACTCTAAAAATGCTTTTAAAATGTATTGCGTAGTACAAAGTCTATTAAAGGAATACATTTAATTACAGATCTTTGAAAACTGAGTCTGCATCTCCAGTATAAGTATGCCTTCTCTTTCATTCTAGAGATGACTATCACAAATTAACCCCAGATTACATGTGTGATTAAATAAATAAATAAATAAATAAAATATTGTTAAATTTAGCCTTGGTAGAGTCTGGAACAACTTTTACATAAAATTTATGTCTCAGGATCTATATTTAAGTTAGAGTAACTAGTGGGAATTCCATCAGCATACAAAAATGGATTCAAGATCTCAACTAAGCATATTTAATATGCAGGATAAAGATTGAATTGGCAGCCCCAGGAAAAAACTACTTGTTTTTCCACAGAACAGGAAAATGGCAAAAGCTGCAAGCAGTACTCACATGGGCATGAGAGGGACCATTGTCATTCTGAAATTGTACTTTCATTCTACATCTAATCTAGACCTCACCATTATGCTAAACCCATGGAAGAAAGCCTGGCTGCTGTGATGCAGGCAGTGTAGGGAGGCATACATTCCAGAGGGAAAAATCTATTTGATGAGATTAGCAATTGAAGATTTAATTTGAGCTTTAGGCCTGAAGTCAGAGGGAATCCATAGATAGCTTGTGCAAGATAGAATCTCTGCTTATAATGTCTCCTTAGAATATAGGAATGTTTTCACTAAAGAAAAATAAGGAAAACTGTTAGGACATAGCAGCAAAACATTTAGTTTGAAGTTTAAAAAGAGTGATCATTTAATGAGAAGAGACTGAGTTTTATAAAGCTTCTAACTTTATAAATCATGAAATCTTTTTTTAAAAAAAAAATTTATTGGCATAGTTTGAGTCAGTTATTGATTCAATACCCTTATATCCACAGCATAATTGCTATAAATCCTGCAGATTTATGCTACAATAATGTGTCTCTTCTGCCTCATTAAAATTGTTTTGGTTTATTTTGTGTTCAATACAGATAGCTGAAGAGGCAAATGACTACTACTTTAAAAAAAAAAATCCTCATTGTGTTTCATTTTAAATTCCCTTTTGAAATTGTTTATTTGAATGAAAATAAATTATCTAGGTCATAGCTTGTGAAAGTTATGAGGCAGGAAAATTGAGGGAATGTTGGATTCATGTTTGATCTGGCATATAACCTTGTAAGGTTTAAGTGAGCTGTAATGGAATTGTTTCAGCAGATCTTGGTATAATTTTAAAAATCAGCATAAATCCAAGCGTCATATATCAGAACACTAAATTTTACTATTTAAAAAGGAAAGCTTAAATCCATCCAAGGCTGTGGCATCCACAGCACAAACAAAAAAGCTGACTGATTTGTGAAAAAAAAATCTGAGGTTTACAAAAGCTATGGAATTTTATTTAGTTCATTTTCTTGGTACTGTTTTAACCATCATATATAAAAATGGCATCTGGGTTTCTGAAATGGAAGAATTCTGTTCCATCTATGAATTCTTGTGTTCTTGTTAATTACCAAATTTCTACCAAATTCACTTCAGACTGAAAGGTAATTATTATCATTAAAACATGTCACACATTTTTTTCCTATGTGTAATAAGTGTATCAAAGAGATCAATAATGTATCCTTACAAAATAATGGATTTTTTCCTGGTCTTTCCTTCAATCTGTCCCACACTGAGTAAATATATAAACACATTTAATAGTCTTATATACTTGGAAATAACATAGAAAAATATCCAGACTGCATCACACACTAGATATTAATGTCCAGACGTAAATGAAGTAGTGCTGAAGATGAGTTTTTCTTGTCCCATCTGCTAAATGTCAGCAGAAAAAGAGAGGATCTACTCTTAAAATCCATTAGTGACACACAGAAGTTGGTCACATACTGGTCTTACTGCATGGAAGCCCACTGAAGCTGGGCTCAAACTATTTGACAAAAGATGGCAAACTCTTGCAAAAAGGTAAGACTTGATCTTTGTGATGCATGTTAGACAGCTGACACAGAGTTAAAGTCCAATATTAGGTTCTTTATGTAGGAACTTGGACTCTATTTCATTGCTACATCTTGAATTGAAATTATAAAAATCTTGGATCAAATAGAAAATACAGTCTTGAATATCAAATGCAAGGGGTTGTTGATGCCCTTTCTTCCAAGAATTATATGTTTACTTGAAACTGGACAAAAAAAGAAATTCTACTGCATTGCATTTGAATGCAGTTCAACTTTTTAAAACAGTCAAACTTGATTCCCTGAAGTCTTGTGATACAATCAGAAAGTGATGATGAGAGGTCTGTTTTCTGATTTAATATTCATAAAGAAATAACTATATTATTTTACCTTATTTATGGAGTAAAACACCATTGGTATAAAGTACTGCGTAAATAGCTACTATGGAATCTTCCTTTGATAAAGAGAAACCCAGGTCCTGAAAAATATTTTTTTTGAAAAAAGATATATTTAGAAAGAATCTGCACATTTAATGTCACAGTAACAATGATATAAACTTTAACTGAGACAAATATCTATCAATATTTCATTAGGCAATGCTGACAAGGGATTAAGGCTAAAATCTTCAAATGTGTGCAGGAGAATTAGGTGTGCATATTGTTATAATCAGCTGTACATTAAACTGGTAATGCTCCTGCTGTTTTCACATGGATGATCTGCAGCTTCATTGTAGGAGCAGGAATTTGCTCACCTCGCAGATCTCACTCCATGAGTGAGCTAAACTATCTGTATTTGTCTCCCATAACATAGTATTAATTGAAGTCCCTATTTAAACAGGAGCTGAGCTAGAACATGATAAAATAAGCATGAATATATCAAAGAATATATTTTCTGTTTCACCTCCAACTGGGGTGTCAATTCAAAAATCAGACTCTGCATATTTTTATTCCAGTGTTTCCAGCAAATGTTAGATTAATCTTAATGTTTGTGTAAATGAAGTGACCTTAACAATAACAAACAAAAAATCAACCAACCAACCAAATCAAAAACCAAGCAAAAATAACCTCAACCAAACTAAAACACCGAGAACACTCTTAGTAGTGCAATAGTTAAATTTCTGTGAATTATCATGGAAGAAAAATATAAATTAAAAAAATAAATTGAAAACAAACTTAATGAAGTACAATGCAAGAAAATGATGAAATTATCAGCTTGATAACTGTTTTCCTAGTGTCCAGTAAAGCACAACACTGTTAATGAGGGTTTCTGTCTCAGGTGCTTGTACGTAAGGACAGGCCTTCTTTCACAACTACTCATTCAGCCTTTGGGCTTTCGAGACAATTTCTGAATACTTCCTGCCAAAGCATTCTTTTTAATGTTGGAAGAAGGGGGAAATGTTGGAAGGGAAGAGGGTACGGGGGAAAGGGGTGTTTGTTCAGAGTAAATTTTAGAATATGAAAACCCCAAAATTTATCAAGGGATATGCCAGAGGCACCAAGCAGCATTTCCTAATGGGCTCAGCCAAGTGAAACAGTGCTAGGCTTTAAGCATTCAACACAATATGGACTGTGAACTGCCATGATACTGCCCCAAACCCTGCTATGTCTCAGAAGTACTTTTTTCATCAGAACAATATTATCTATATACACCCAATCAAGTTAGAAAACCTGTGTACACATACAGTTGTATACATCTCTTAGCCAAAATATGCATTCAGACCAGCAATATGTGTCTGAAAGGTGAGCAGTCTGGATAGGAAAGAGATGAAGTTTCCTGAAGTATTTCTCAGTAATGTGGCAAGAGGATGATAATTACAACTATATGGACCAGACCTGTGTTGAATGTAGGGCTGATAGGGTCCACGTGGCCAGGTGTTAGCTGTGGGGGGCTGCAGCGCTGACCCCTGTGGTGAGGGACTGGACATAGTTCCAGCAGCCTTGCTGGATTGCAGCGGGGTCCATTAACTATAAGATTTATGCTAAAAGAATTTAAGAAAATTGTAGCTCTTTAGGAGACCTCTTTTCATACATCTCCCTTGCAGCTCTGCAGCTAAATAAAAATTTGCAATTGCAAGAGGTGCAGGTACTGTGTCCCTTACCATCCAGCCTTTTTTTGGGAGGTTCTGAATCTCCTTGAAGCTAGCTGTCATTTTGAACACAATACATTTGGTTAACCCTGGCTGATTCCAAAACAGCCTGCTGTTGAAATTCCAAATGCAAGTGCATGTAGCCTGATAACCAATAAAAATGTTTACAAATTCAATGTAGAACTCAAGAGCTATGCTCATCCCCACTCATCTTTACTGCCTTGCAGACAGGAGGCCTAGTAATAGATGTTTGAAAGTGAAAATGTTAAAAAATAAGAAATTAAAATTAAAAAAGATAATAAACTATAAATGGAGTGTTCTCTTTAATGAATTAAGCTTATTCTTGTCTGACTTAAGTTATTTAAATAAACAGAAGGCTTAATTAAGCAGTGAAAATCAAAATGTTTTGGAAGCAAAGCAAAATAAGAATTTCCAAAAGAAAGGAAAACAAATATTAAAACTTCTCAGGTGTTCATTTTGAAGAAATCTATATGATCTTTAAAGTACACACACATTTTAAAAAATGTTACTGTTTTTGAATTTACACTGATCAAATTACATACTCCCCACATAGTATAAAATGTCAATACCTGAATAAAAAATGCATAAGTAAAATACTTTTGCTATAACTTGTCTTGCAAAATAAGTTTGCTTCAAGAAGGAAGATCTTACACTTTCTTCTTCACCAACCTAATAGACACCACCCATTGAAGTACAAAGTCAAACCAAATAAAGATTCATAAAATGCAAAGAACTCAAGTTATAAATATATGTAATTAAATGTACTACTAAGAGTAGCTGCACTGAAGTTACTCAAGTTCTTTAACTGTACTTGCAGCTAAGGGTATGCAAACTGAATAAAAGTGTATGGAGAAAAGTGGCTTGTGTCTTTATTTCCACCTGTACTATGTAAAAATGGTATGTTTGCTCTAGTCTTCCATTTTACAATTTTACAATGTTCTCTTACACACAAGAGATTAAGATAAAAATACAACAGGTCACTATAATTGATCTATCAATAAGGTGTTTAATACCAGTTTCATTTCTTAGAGGCACAACATACAATAAATACCTATATGTCTTAGCACATTTTAACAAACATTCCACACTAAAAGAAAACCATAGAAAATTTTAAAATTAATTGCACTGCCCTATGTTGCAAAAGCATGAAAAACTGAATGAATAAATGTCTTTGTAATGGATCTGTCTAGATATTTTTATAATTAGTCCTCTCTAAAGGCATAAAGAAGACGTGAAAGATCTTCAATTCCAAAAGTCAAGTTTTAGAACATAAATTAGGCTAGTTACTTTCTTAAGTGAAAAACTTGCTGAATAAGAAAGGTAAAAGACAAAGAGAAAATGACCATTGAATCACAACCAACCAATGCCTGTCCATCAAATCCCTATTTTCTCATTATTTTGTTGTATTGTAAAATTGTGATTGTGAATCAACATTGCGTTATCTGCTGCTTGAGTCTAGTTCATGTAAGTTGCAGGTTTGAACAGTGCTGTTGATATGGCGATAGGGTAGGATGAAAGTTGCACTCTGTCACATTCAGAATTTCTAATTATACTTACTTAGCAAACTTAGACACAAAACCCCAAAAGCTACTAAATTTGGCAAATCATGACTAAAATTGAATAAGGACTGACATTACATGACAAAAGAATCTCACAAATAAAAAAGGAGCATGCAGCTCTAGGCAAAATAGTCAGACAGCTGATGTCCATTGAACCTTCAGCATGACTGTCTGGTTTCAATGCCAACACAAATTTCTTTCTAGACTATTTCATCTGATACACCAAAATTGTTTGAAGCAGAGATGAAATGTGGGACTACTTACCCACTTGATGGTGACTAATGGGTAATATGGGGAAAAAGCCCTCTGTTCTCATTTGAATGTCTAATCATGGAGGCTTGGGGGTAGATTTCATTACCCCGTTGAGAACCATGCATGCAATACTTCACAATTAAAAAAAAAATTGTGTGATTAAGCTCTGAACTCAACAAAAAAATCTTCTGTTTCCCATTACAGAGACTGCATGGCACATTACAAAGATAATTTCAGCTTCATCTGATGCTGCAGTGGCGGAAAGCCCGGAGCACCGCGACTTCTCCAGAAGCAGCCTTGAGAAAGGCTGGCCTGAAGCGCGTGTGAGCTGCTTCGAGCAGTCGAGTGATTCCAGCTCAGCTCAGTAATAGTAGTGATTTCGGCTCAGCTCAGCTCAGTTTGGCAGCGGCGGTGGCAGGCAACACAGGAAGCAGGGACGAGATAGCTGGTCCAGCGTTCCACCAAAGCACAAGCCTTTATTTAGGCAGAGCTCCAGTGAAGGGTGCCAGTAACAGCAAATCTCTCGAACAGAGAAAAACCCGGGATATTTATGGGGAAGGAGAGGGGCGGGGGAAGCCCGAGATACCTGTATCGGGGTGGGACAGCAGGGGAGAACACCAATGAAACACAACAGTTTAACATAACTAACTCAAAGACCCCTGGGAGCGACATTGTGTCGCTCTTACAGAGAAGTATCTCCTCTCCAGGGGAGAGCCAGTATCTCGGGCCTAGCGGGCTTCTCCGTACCCACAATCTGATTCCTTCAGTGTTTCTTAAATAACTAATATTCTCTTTCATTTACTACATTTATAATGCCATAAATCGGATTAGACCATAGGGAAGAATGAAGAAGACTTTATATACTATGCCTGCATTTATTTTCCAAGATTGAGTGCAGGAATAAATGTTCTTATGAATTATTTTTTTCCTTTTTTGGTATGAAGTTATTCATTGCTAATGTAGAAACTCAGTCATTGCAGCATTTGCATTAAGCTGGATGAACACAGCCTATTAATTCAACAATTTGTGATTCTGGCAGTGTTCTTCAAGTCAGGCCAAGTACCATAAAAGAGTTTTCACTGAGAATAATAGTGCATTCAATTAGTTCAAATCAACAGTTATGCAATAAATAATTGAAGTATAATGACCTTTTTGACCTACATTACTGGCAACATGAAATTAAATTCTGGTCAAGAGATACTTGCCAAAAAATTCTGAAATTTTGAAATTTTATTTTTGAAATTACTATAGCAGTAATAATACGGATGTTAAGACTAGACTGACCAGTCAATATCTGAATGACAGATTTTTTCAAGTAAGACCTTCTGATTAGGTATTTTTTTCCTGTAAGTTCTTTGCTAAAATGTTTGTTCTCAAAGTCATTTACTTGCACTTTTACTGTTTTCCAAACATTTCACTACTAAATAAGTTCATCAATTAAAATTTTTTTGTAGTGGACTATTTTATCAATCTGTGTAATTATTGAACAAATACCAATCAATATAAGCAATCAAAATTCCTTGCACTCTTGTATTACTGAGGAAATGAACTGCAGATTTTGTAGCTTGTACCTCAAGGTCGCACTTGTAAGGCACCAGTTGAACCTGATGCTTCCACCACTGCCACAACTTTACATGTACCCTAGGCACAGTCCTCAGATTATTTCCTTCTAGCATATACATAACTTCTATTAAACCTCATGTAGGGTAATTTGCCCTGCCCTTACAGCTGTGCATCTCCATGTCTTTCCTGCAATTACACTTTCACATAATTTTATTTTGTTTTGAGTACTTTTTCAGTGTTTTACTGTTACCAATCTTTCACTGTGGGTGGGGGTGTTATTTTTGTGGTTTGGTTTGGCTTTTTTCTTTACATTAAGTCCTCAGAATTCTTGGTAGTAGGAATAAAAAATCAAGGCTGGAGCAAATATGGCCTTTTTATACTTGGTCAACAAAACTCCTGTGGAATCACAAGAAATACAAGATCTTGTTTATCAGGAATGGCCCCTTGTAAAACAGAGTTGGTGAAAAGAAAGGGTCTAGGTGTAAGTTGGCATAGGTACCATTGGGTCTAAAAAAGACTTGTAAGAAGGGATTCAAATCACCAGTCTAAAATTTGATATTTTAAGTTCATCCCAAATGTGCCACTAATAGGTAGTTAACATAAGATGCTCTCATTCTTGGTTTTCCCATTCTTCTTTAATGGTAGAGCAAATCCAGGGAGACTGGTTTCACAGCTTTATGTTTATTCTAACTCACAGCACACTTACCTGGCAACTAAAATCCCATGATTCACATTCTTGCTCCAAATGATTTCTTTAATGAAATACATCAGTGTCACCAGGTGTGACCTGGGAAACCATGAGAGCCCAGAGTATTGTGTAATATACACTTAATGTTTTTCCATCTGCACTGACCATTTATATTGCAGTGGGAAGCACTGATGTTATTCCCAACCTTGAGGTCCCCACTCCAACCTTCCACTTGGTCAGCTATAAGACTAGGTTGCTTATTGCCTTAGTCAGTCAGACCTTGGAAACCTACAAGTATGAAGACTACACAGTGTGCATGGGCAGTCTCTTCTGCAGTGTGACTCTTCTCACAGTGAGAATGCCATATATCCAGCCCAAACTTCCTTCACCAATGTTTCCTGCAAATCTATCCATCTTGTCAACCTAGAAGCACACAAACCATTTTCCTTCAGACTGAATGCAATCTCTCTGACATCAATCTGAAGTCAGTCTTCTCTACAGCATGACTTCTCTTGGATTTTCATTTCAGCACGCAAGATTACTTCAATTACTAGAACTCTGAACTTTCTGTTTGAGAACTAACTCAGTAACAGTCTGTCATTCACACAACCTTGATGAAAAGGAGATTATAGAATAAGAGCACAGTATAAGATGCTGGACCTAAAAAGCATGACTCTATCTCTGAATACCTAAATCAGCAAAACTATAGTAGTTTTTAATGAGAGCTGTACATTTGTGCAGCTCCTCAGACCTGTTAGTAAGTCAACCACAAAATTAAGTCCCATATGAACAAAAATATCAGAAATCATACTAAACATTTTGTTAAAAGAAAAATAAAAATCCATTGTTCTTTAACTAGGCAAGACTAAAGATAGAATCAATAATGAATTGCAGAGTCATTCACTCTGGAGAAGCCTCAGGAGTTCTCCAATCCAACTAAAACTCTGAGGTCAGACCAGGTTGCTCAGGGCTTTATAAAGTCTGGTCTTGAAAACCTCCAGTACAGACATTCTGCATCATCTCTGGGAAGCCTATTCCAACACTTGTCTGTCTTCTTGTCATCAGCACTCCTCCCAGCCCTTAAACTGGATCTTCTGTCTCTTTCAATTTATGTCTACTATCTCATGTGGTCCTGTCACGCACATATCTAGAGCCTGACTGCGTCTTCTCATAGCCCTCCATAAGGACTGGAAGGCTTCTATTATTGCTGCCTTTTCAGCCCACTTCCCCTTTTACTCTCTAGGCTAAATAATCTCAGCTCCCTGAGCCTTTCCTAGTGTGTTACGTGTTTTCAAACTAGGACATAGATCTGAATACGTAATATGCAAAAATTCAACCCCTCTTGCTCTAGTCTACTTTTAAGTTTAGTACTTTTTTTCCACATGACTCTTCAATATTTTTCTGTAGCTATATAATGTTCCTACAGGCCACCACTCATCATCCACTTCCTTTGAATATCAATGGATACATTTTCAGAGCATTTCCTAATTTGATATAAGCTTCCAATCCAATAATCCCCTTGCTCATTGAAAGAATTGCAAATATATTTTACACAGCTTCCAGCTTTAGTACTGGCATTAGTGAACTTCAGTTTTCAAATGCTTATCCTGAAAAGACACAAGTGTAGTTCCAAGAAGGAGTTCTCATAATTTATGTTTACTGGTCCTTCTAATTAAAGGTTTTCAAACTACTTTTCTAATAAGTCTAAAAATACATTAGGCCTGTCCCTGCTGCATTTGGAGATGGAATTGCTGGGTGAGGAACAGAAGAAAGAGACAAGGAACCCAGAGTCTTAAAATGTGGAAGGTTTGATTTTGTTTAGAGTGGAAAGCCAGTTTGAGAACAAATTTCCATCCAAAAATAACATTCTCTGAAAAAGCAGGAAACTGAGATTTTAAAATACAGTTGAATAGACAGCACAAAGCATCTAGTTTGCTGTATGTAACCTAAAGCAATTATTGAGAGATCCACTGCATAACTGCCTTGAAAAATACGAATAATCTGCTTGAATCCAGCCTGTCTATCCAAATGATTATGCTGTAGTAAATGATTGAGGGTTGAAGTGTGCTGAAAGAAAGTTATTCTTTGCAAGGAGAGAAGTTACATACTAGAAGAGGTGACCAGAGAGGCTGAAGTAGCTTCATCCATGATGATTTCAAAAAAATGAAAAGAAAAATTAACTGGACAAGACTTGGAGCAGCCTACTGTGACTTTGAAATTAGTCCTGTTTGTGAATTTATCTTGGCTGGCTACCAGACCTTTACCCTCTTTCACCCCCTCTCCTCAACAGGACAGGGTGGAAAATAAGAAAATGTTTATTGAGGGTCAAGATAAAGACAGGGAAATCAGGACTTAAGGAAAATAAATTTGATTAGTTACCAATTAAAATAGGGTCAGTTGATGAACAAAGAGAAAATACTCTAAAACACCTTTCCCCACTCCAGCCTTCTTCCCAGGTGCTGCTTCACTCCATCTGTAACTCTCCTCCCATCCCAAACCCCACCCAAAGGTCCACAGGAGGATGGGGAATAGGTGACTGCAGTCAGTCCAAGATAGCTCTGCCACTCCTTCCTCCTCACACTTTTCTCTTCTCCAGCCTGGACCTTCCCAGGGGCTGAAAAGAGACACCTGCCCCAGCATCTCCTCCCCTTTTCTCACCACCTCAAGAGAGATGAGCAGGACCTGATGGCATCCAGAGGTGCCTTCCAATTTCATGTATTCTGCTGTTCTGTGATTAATCCAACTATTTAAAGCAGCTGCTTAAATACACGAGCGCAGTCATATCTAATTATGAAAAGCTCTTTAGTTCGATTTTCTGAAAAGTTTAACATGGGTACAGTCAGTTTTGCTTTTTATCAGTGTGTGAACTGCACATCTATTTAAAATACTTGTTTTCTTGGAGGGATTGCTACTTTAAATTGAAATTTAGTTTAAGATAAAGAATAAAATTCCCTCATGGTTTGAAAACATATATATGTTGCAAGGTAAAAATATTTGTGTTTTATTTCTGACTAGGAATTTCATGGAAGATAAAATGTAAGACTTAAATTATCTGCACCAAAGGTCCCTAAAGCATTTTAAGAACTCTCTTAATTGCATGATCCAGCTAGCTATTAACATTACTGACATCCACTGTCTGAAACATGAAAGTCATTATGAGTACACTGTAGCTGCTCCAGACATCATAGCAGGTAATAAAGGGGAATATTTCTCAATTTAAAAATAAAATGTTATATAGACACGGTCTTGCAATAATAGCTCTTTACATGGAACAGAAAAAAGGCTAGCTGAGCTGCTTTGTGTTGACTGTTGTCAGATCAAATAATCTCTAAAATCCAACTCTAAAATTTATTTTTTTATCTAAATCTTAAATTGCAAAGAAATACATGTAGAAAAGACAGCAACAAATTTCCAGAAACAAACCTTTTACCAAAATTTTCATATGGCCAGGAGTTATCTTTTATCCTATCATAATCTTAGCCCTATACACCTGATTCTGAACTTCAGTCTATAAATACATGTATTTCTGCATGACTCCACTGACACTAGAGTTCAGGTGTAATAGGCCTAAGTCCTTCACAAGCAATGGTGACTTTTGACGTGGTTGTAGGAGCAAAAGGCTGCAATATAAAATAGAGAAAATGTTGTCATGCAGAGAAATACACTATCTTCTAACTGTGTTAGGGTTGTATGTAATTGCTTCTTTATTCTGGACAGGAGGACTAGTACAATGAGCTTTTCTCCCACCCAATCACTGGGTGAATTCAGCCTTACCTCCTTAAAAGCCACAAGTCAAACTTTTTTTGTGAAAAAGTGAAAAAATACCTATAAACTCAGTACTATATTATTATTATACATGATTACTGTACATTATTTATTAAGCAGTGGTATATGTACAGCAACTTTGAAAAAAATCAATCTTCGTTCTAGAAGAACAAAGTTCTAGAAGAGTTGTGGCATAGAGGCTCTTGAAACAGTGGCTCAGTTTATCTCCACAATCAGTTTGAATCTGGGAGGCAGAAAACAGGTTCCACATGCTCAGGCTCACCTGTTACCATTATAGAGACAGACACACCAGAGAAGCCCTGCAACCCTTGTTACTGGGTGCTGCAGGTGCCCTGACTAGGAAACATTCCTTATTTGGACTGGTTGGTAAAAGTATTTTTATGGTAGCAAAGTTCTGTTTTCTGAATGAAAAGAAGTGGAAGAGAGACACCGGTGGCAGATGCAATATCAGTTATGAGCACTATATTAATGCAATATTCTTTAATTCACAGCTTGATGCAAAGTGCACCTTGCATCTTTGGGACAAATGGCACTGCTTCTTTCTCAAGGGCATAGGGAACCGCTCTGAAGCTCAAAGAAGCAAGTTCTGCTGCAGCTGTGTATTCAACAATTAACAGAACTGGGCTGCTGCAATATAGTCCTCTGAAGCTGATATTTGAAAATGTGAATTCTCTAGCACTTTCATCTTCCTTCTCTATTTAAGACTAAATTTCTAAAAATCTGCTAAACTAACATGCCATGAGTGTACAAAATGCACTTATATGCTAGAAGATGCAAACAAGATCTTCCAAAATAACCTTTTTTCTCACCAAGTTTCTCAGTCTTTGCCTTTCCTCCACTAACACTGTGTGCTTTGAATACATTTAGTACTCTGTTGCTGAAAGCCAATTCACCATTTCTACCAAGATGTTAAACAATATTGACTATCTACAATTTCCCACAAAATACTCCCAGATCTGTTACCATTTTAATTTGTAATACCATGCAATTAATTTTTCAGTTGAATAAAAGTTCTGAAGAATTTTTATTCTCTTCATATAAAATGCCCATTTTTAATTTGCTTATCAAATCCATAAGTTCTCCACTGAGTTAGTTTGTACAATGTAGTTGCTAGGCAACCAAAATAATTTTTCCTATCTTAGTTCAGCAAGGGAAGATATAAGTTTACCAGCCTGAACCTTGCTGAAGCATTTCTGGTTTAATTAAGTCTCTAACATTTATAATCCCTTGTCACTCATATCTCTCCACACTCATTTTTTCACTGGCGTTTCCTGGAGGTGGGAACAGATGTAGCAGTTCTCAGAGTATGCCATTTAAGCACAAGACAGTAACAAATTACCTGGATTCATAACTTAGGAGGCAGTAATGTAAACATATAGAACTCTTCAATAGTTTTCTACTTGATGAAACAACACATCATAAAGTGAAAGTCAGCTTCAAAAGTCAAACATGGAACAGTTATCACTTTTAGTGTTATAAGTGTTCAGGTTCTTTTAGATAGAATACTAAAAAAAACGTAATGGCTAATAATTGCTGTGAATACTCTTTTACCTCCTCCCCATAATATCTTATTATTTCATATTAAAATTGGATGCATTCCATATTTAAAAGTTTCTAATTGAGTGATCTCAAACAATTTTGCCCATGAGATGGTGTTGTTTCTATCAGAAGTGAAATGTTTGTATCCAGACATGTGCCCAATGCAGTAATCATGAATATAGTTTTAAAAACACAAGATTTAACATATTCAGTGAGTCATAAATTATATATAGCTTTTTCAAACTGGAAGAGGAAGATGGGTCGGACAAGCATGTGACTATATTCCATTTAAGATTAGGGCAGTTAAGAAGCAAGATAAGAACTAGCATATAATAGTGGTTGATCCCAAAATGATGAGAAGAAATCATTATAGCAAAGGCAAGACTGTACTGGCAAAAAATATATTGCTTTGGTGAATAATAGCACTGTTTCAAAGGGTTCACAGAATTCACAGGTTGGAAGAGACCTTCACGATCATCGAATCCAACCCAGCCCTAACACCACAACTAAACCATGTCACTGAGTGTCACATCCAGTCTTTTTTTAAACACATCCAGGGATGGTGACTCCACCACCTCCCCAGGCAGACCATTCAAGTACTTTATCACTCTTTCCATAGAAAACTTTCTCCTAATATCCAACCTATATTTGCCTTGGTGTGGCTTGAGACTGTGTCCTCTCATTCTGTCAGTTGCTGCCTGGTGAAAGAGATCAACCCCCACCTGACCACAAACACCTTTCAGGGAGTTGTAGGAAGTGATAAGGTCACCCCTGAGTCTCCTTTTCTCCAGGCTAAACATCCCCAGCTCCCTCAGCTGTTCCTCACAGGGTTTGTGTTCCA
>NC_031769.1:76455092-76524211 GCF_001522545.3 Parus major
ATCCACAGCCTTTCCTGCATGCACCAGGTGGTCATAAAAGGAGATCAGGTTGGTCAAACATGACTTACCCCTCCTAAACCCATGCTGACTGGGTCTGATACCCTGGCCATTCTGTAAGTGCTGTGTGATGACACTCAGTATAAACTGCTCCATTACCTTACCAGGTACTGAGGTCAGGCTGACTGTCTATAATTACCAGGATCCTCCTTCCCACCCTTTTTGTGAATGAGAGTCACACTGGCCAGCCTCCAGTCATCTGGAACCTCACCAGTGAGCCAGGACTGCTGGTAAATGATAGAGAGCAGCTTTGCAAGCTCATCTGCCAGCTCCCTCAACACCCTGGGGTGGATCCCATCCAGGTCCATAGATTTACAAACCTCCAAGTGGCTCAAAAGTTCTCTGACTTCCTCCTCCTGGATAACAGGGGACCATTCTGCTCCCTGACATCATCTACCAACTCAGGAGGACAGTTGTTCTGAAGGCAAGTTGTTTTCCCACTAAAAACTGAGGCAAAGAAGGTGTTAAGCACTTCCACCATCTGTTCATCTGCAGTTACTAAGTTCCCTCCCACATCTAATAAAGGACAAAGGTTGGTCTTACCTTTCCTTTTACCATTAATATATTTGTAAAAACATTTTTTATTATCCTTTACAGATGTTTCCATTTTAAGTTCAAACTGAGCTTTGGCCTCCCTAATATTTTCCCTACATGCCCTAGCAGACCCCTTAAATACTTCCTGAGAGACCTGACCCTCCTTCCAAAGATGATACATCCTCTTTTTATTCCTAAGTTCCTCAAGTCCTCAGGTCCTGTATTATTTTTCAGCAGAATGATAGATTTGCATGCTGATTCAGTGTTTTCTAGACACATGAGTTCTGCTGTAACTGCAATAGCAGACGGAGCTTCAAGAAGAGTCCCCAGAAAACAAGTTTTTGTTAAAATGACTGATTCACTAGCTGATGAACATTAAATATTGGGTGCAAAAACAACAAAAAAGTGTAGCTTTTATTATCTCCACAGCAATTTTCAATTTCAGCAACTAAAGCTGGAAACAGCACATCTTTTAGAATGGCTGACAAAAAATTTTCCAATTAGACGCAAAATAAAATTTTCCTCCCTATTCCATACTTCCTTTTTAAATCCAAGACTATCATATTAAAAATTCCAAAATACTAGCAATAACTAGAGCTCAGCAGGATTTAAGCAAGATTTAACAGAGATTTCAGGTAAGGGAAGAACTGAACCATAAACATGCTACTTCTAAGGGAAGATTTTTAGCATGAAGAAGAATATACAGCTCTGCTATAAAAAAATGTGTCACTAGTTATTTCAACATCTTTGAAGAACTAGTTTGGTGTGTGACAAAGACACACAGGGTAAGAGAAAGCAGTACCTGCCAAAGAACCTAATATACCAGGTTTGGTGGCTATGATACCCAAACAGTGTATGTCAGAGGCAAGAGGAATGTAGGGTCACTACAAACGTAATGGACAGTGGCAGGCAGTATGTTTAGGATGCCAAATAATTCATTACCTCGATTCTGCTTCTGCTCTTTATGCAGAATAAAATAATTAGGACTCTCTACTGGGAGACAGAATAACACTGTTTTTTCCATACATGACATACAAATCCAGCCACACTAATATAATATAAGATCTCCAAAATTACTCTGAACCATTTGTCCAAAAGTAAGCCAGAATAAACCACTATAAAAAAGTGGTCTATTTTGTATGTGGTACTGCTGGAACACAGGACTTCACTGTCCTGTCTGCTATGCCAGAATGAGTAGAGGAACATCTGCTGTCTTTATACTAGCAAAGCATTTTGTACTGTCTTGAGAAAAAAAAAACCCAAAACCCACCAAAACAACCACCAAACAAAACCAAACACAGGCAGCTTAGTCTGTGATGCTGCGAGCTGCAACATTAGACACTGAGCTTGCTGTTTTCCACAGCAAAGATATAAGCACTGCTTTGATACTAATATAGGTACTTTTAGAACTTCAGGACACACATCATCATGAAAACCATCTTACATTTTTAGATTTTTTTTTTCTGACCTAGGTATAGCATGGCAAACTGCAAGTGACTATAACAACACTGCAATCATAGAAGCTATTTTTGATTTTTCATTTTCATTACATAGCCAGATGCAGTATTGGTGTGTTATGTTGAATGTGTGCTCCCTTTCTGCTCATTCAGTTGGGTCCACCTTTGCATCCAACACTGAGATGCATCTTCCTTCTTTAAGCCAGCACTAATACAGTGAAAGCTAAAGCATGATGCAAAGAGAAGGGAGTTTATTGAAGTCACATTCAGGCCTTCATGTTTATTCAGCCAATTACTCTGATTTCCATCTATGCATAAGCACATGTGTATTTTAGTATGGGTCATGGTATAAATAAATAGACACAATTACTTAATATTTGTACATCTGAAAATTTTGATAATTATGCAATGGGCCAGATCTTACTCTAAATTAATAAAAACTGAAAGTATGAATTACAAAAGAGAAAGAAAACCAGACTTCCACTTAGGTTTGCTTCAAATACCCTGGTGCTATTATATGGTGCCAGGTAAAAAACTAGCAGAATTTCCAAACAGCCTATGCTGCTGTGAAGCCTTCAGATAACATTGTCCCTGCAGCTTCTTCGCTAAAAATGGTGAAGGGAGGGATACTCACAGTGCTGGCAAAGGTACTTAGTGAGAAAAGAAGTAGAGCAGCAGAAGCAGAAACCTTTTCAGAGTAGCAGCAGCCTAGCAGAGTCCTTGATCAGAAGGGCAAAGCCAGGAGAGATGTACCCAGCTGCACCCAGCTGCCTGCTAAAGCCATCAGTGTCAGTCCTTGTTCCTTTGATGTCTGCAGGCAACCAAAATGCCACATGTAGTTTGGAAAAAGGAGAGCTTTTTAGTCTCTATTCCCACTCAGTTCACCTGTGCTAGAATGACCATAACGTGGCAACAAACAATGTGAACACAAGACTTAGTAAAAGCAGAAGCTTAAAAAAATTGTAGCAGGAAAAAGGTGCCCAGGACATTACAAGGAGTTTATAATACAGACATAGAAAAAGACTGTCTTTATTTTTCCCCTTGGGCACATTTCTCTTCCACAGTCATGATAGATATTTTACAGTAATGTCTTACATAGAAAAATAAGAGAAAAAAAAATTGCATGTAAGACAACTGAAAATGTCCAGTTACTGCTCTGCCATTTTTTGGAAAGACAGCTATCTGAAACACCTTTTTTTTTCCCTGCTATTTGCAGTGAGAAAACAAACGTGAATAAGGACTTCTGTATACATCTGACAATGTACTATGCAAGAATAAAAAAAAAAAACAGCTTCTTGGAACACATTGGGACATTTACAAATGCAGGAAAATGTTAAACAATAAAAGGGAAGGAAAAAAACTCCAGAGGCACATAATTGCCTATTTTAAGGCAGGATATAGCTAATGGGTAAAAAGCATCATTAAAATGTGGGCAAATAATTTGCCATAAGTAATATCACCAACAAATTAACTTTTATCTCTTCATAGGTTGCCCAACCAAATTAACCACATTTTTTAATAAAATCATCTGCAGCAACCGCAACAGTGACTTTAGTTCAAAATATTTTTTTTGTAAGCAGGATTTTTCCATTAATTCAATCTCTTGGGTTTCTGGGGGAAAAAAAACCCACAACAACCTAACAACATCAAAAAACAACCATACCAACAAAAGTGATGCCTTAAGTTTTAGCTTTTAGATTTTTCAGATCCTGTACTGGATTAGTCTATAACTCTGAACTTCATATAGAGTGTTAGTAAGCTCTCTTCACAGTTTGGTCAGACAAAACAATCCTTCCAGGCCTAAGAACCAAGGTCACCCTCACAGCCTCAGGCCCAGAAAAGTATAAACAGAAGTAAACAGGGGAGGCACAAACTGGGGGAATGTGACTTCATTACCTGGAGCTGTAATTGGACAATTAACCCCTGATATGCAAACAGACCAAATTTATACCTGGCTGAAAAACTGGTGACCATTTGTCCATGTCAGGTGTAGCCCCAGCGAGGCTCCTGCACTGCCCAAGGTGCATCTGTTCAAGTTCTTTAATAAATACCCACTCTATTCTCTAAATAGCCTCCATTCTAGTTAGCCAGACCAAGGCATAAAAAACAGCCAAACACACACAGACAAAAAAAAAAGCACAAAAAAAAAAAGCACAATCAGCAATATAGAAATCTGTCTGTAAATTTGAACCTTCACAAAAATTACATAGTTTTTAATCTAGGTTATCTTTTGTGATACTGACTCAAGTGGGGTCAGAAATATACCAAGCTGAGTTGTATCAAACTAAATGAAAAATTTAAGAACAAAAGGCCTTGATAAAGAAAAGAAACCAAACAACTTGTATTCCTGGAATAACTAACACAGGCCAGGTTCTGTCAGCAAGGGCATTGGCTGCATTTTAAAATTTATCTGAAGCTGTTTTAAAAATAACTGGTCTGTCAACTTGAGTCAATCATTTTATTTTTTAAATCCTCTAATACTCTCTAGCATTTCTCTCCAAGGAATGTTACCGGTGTGCTGTCATGTCATATTAGGGAGTTGATATAGAGATTGCGTATATTGGTGAAATCATTATATTCGATCTTTATCCCAAGAAAGTGCAGTAAATATGAAGTTGGACTCAAACTCCTATGTAAATTTTAAAATACTTCAGTAAATTGTTATATCATATTTTGATAGTTTCATCATAAAATCTTGATGATGACAGTTTTCAGAGAGTAAAATTACCTTTTTTATGTCAATGTGAAAATTAGCACTGTTACAACAAACTTAACTGAAACACCTTATTGAATGTCTCTGCACATTACCGGAATATTTTTACTATTCATTTTATCTCTTTTTCAAAGCCATACTACAAGTATGGCTTTCTCATAGGGTCCCATATCCTTAGCTTGCCTAGCATAAACTGAACAGAGATTTTGATTAAATCATGAGATATCTGCTTTTATTTCTTTGCATCATCTTTCATTCCTCTGGAATTTGGGAGTCCAGGATTATTTCCTGTTCACACTTTCTTCTCTCATCTTCCACAGTATTTTGGAAAGAACAAAAAATGGCATTTTCTGTCATACACCTAGTTGTCTCCTTTTTATTATTTCAGATCTAGGTTAGGATTTTCTCCTGAAGAAAACCACCTTTTTATTTCTTCCCACTGTCCAACTTACTAATTTTGTGATATTAATTTTTCCAAGTAGCAAGTTTTTTCAAGAGCCCAAACTTTGCTTTTAGTTGAGATTGCGGAATTTCTGGAATGGTAATTTTGTATTCAGTAATTAAATATATATTATAAAGTATACTATATATATATATATATATATATAATATATAAATTATATATGTGTTATTTATATACATTATTATATACATTATATATTGTGTATTGTACATTATATATTATATGTTGTATGTTACATGCTATACATTAGATACTACATATTATATATTATATATTACATATATTACATATTATATATCATATATTATTATATAAATGATAAATTGTTAATAATATAAATTATTTTATATATTAATATAAAAATTATAGATTATATTATAATTTATATATATATATAAATTTACTAATAACAGTTATTCATTAGTCTTACAATAAACTACAGTTCATAGCATAAAAGCTGAAGATGATCCTAGCTTTTTCTCTCTTTTTCAAAGTCTTTAGATCCAAAGGAACAATTTTATTTTCTCCTGAGAGGCACTAACTATGCTTTGCTCCTCTTGATACATCATTTTCACTCAGGGAGGATGGAAGGTGGTGTCCTTTGTCTTTAGCCTTCACTGCAACCACTTTTTGTGTATAAAGGAAGGGGTGGGAAAGGAATGTTGAAGGTAGGACAAGAGATGCATCATTAGAGCCTGCAAAGATATGTCCAATATTTTCCACTGTGACTGAATCAAGACAAGAAATTCAGGATGTAGAAAGGCATGCTAAATCTTCTGAAACAAGGATTATGAAAACTAATGGTCAATGTTAGTTAATGAATGCTTCATCTAAACACATACACACACAGAGAGGACTTAAGAAGGAGTATAGATTTATAAGGAGGAGGGAACATTATTTTTTTTAAATAAATTATTGAGGATCAACATGTACTTGTTCTTTATTTCTTTTAGTAACACTTTGTAGCAAATATTATGAAGTATAACCCTTCCTGCTAGTGTAGCAGTTTCATATGTAAAATATTTATCAGAAACATATGCCTGACAGCTAGTAGCAATAGACTGGACTATGAACTATATAAGCATTCTCTAATAAGCTAAGTAATCTCAAATTAAACAATTCAGCTTGTTACCACTCTCAGTTTCCATGTCGTATTTGAAGTCTTTACAATTTAATCATTCATTAAAAGGAAGAAACAAAGCCTTGCTAGGTTCAAGAAATAGAACATTCAGGTGTGAAGTTTAAAATAATAGGAAAGATCAATTGGCTTGCTCAGCCTAAGCTATATTTGGTGTCAAAGTTTTCAACTTTTAAAAATTATTTTTAAATAAGAACACAGAGTTGTGTTCAGAATTACTCTGCTTGCTTTAAATATTTATATATATATATATATATATATATATATATATATATAGTGAGGAGAGTAATTCTCATATAATTTCTTCTGAAATGTTAATGTGTGTGTACATATGCTTGCATTTACTTTTGTCTCAAAGCAAATGAAATGAGGAATAAGTCATTTTAAGTCACCATAAATCTTCACAGACATTGAAACTTACATGTATAATATTGTGACTGTGAAAAAAAATCCATAAGTTATGACAATGATCTTTATTGACCAATTCCTTTCCTTCTAACTTATTATACAGTATTAACAAAGCCATGTATGCAGACAAAACAAAGAAGTGTAAGCCTGCCCTTACAGCAGAATAGTGCTGCTGCTATCTACAGTTTCATACTTCAGAAGTTAACTTACCTGAGTTGAGACACCAGGCCAACACAGGGGTGGCTAAGAAAAGCTTTTTTTGAAGCTGATAATAGTGAGGTATCAGATGACAGCTCTGTTCTATTACCTGCTATCTAGAAATCCAAATGAATTTCTGTGCCACTCTGCATTCCACCCTCTGTATCTTCAGCTCTTTTGCAAGACAGAGCAACTCCATCAATACACGCACCAACCTCATCAATAAAGAGGTGCTCTACCTTGTCTTCTGTGATTAGTTATTGAAACATATTACTGGCTAAATCTATCAAGATTCAAATGTGCCTGCTTCAGCAAACCATTATTTCACATTTCCTTTTCAAAACATTTTGTTTCCTATTAAACATCAAGAACATAGTTGCTGTATGCCCTTTCAAAAGGTCAGAAATACCTTTGACTTTTCACTGAAAGGTTATCGTCCAGAATAAACCAAGAAAGTTCGATTATCTTATACTCTCATTTGCAGTATTTACATAACTACATAAAAATCTACATACCAGTTTTTGCACTCATAAATGATTTATGTAACTGTGTATCTCAACAAAGATAGAAATCCCATACTCGCATTCAAAGCATTTCCTGTACATATTGAAAGCCCCTCCAGCATATTATCAGCTAGCAAAGGACTAAGTGCAAAACCAGAAAACAGTTTCTAAACCAGAAAACACTTGGATAGCTAGTGTAGAGCCTCAAAAGGAGATTTCCTCTTTTTTAAGGAGGTAACAGAAAAGGAAGTACTTAAAAAAATCTTTAAATCACATTTGATTCAATAATTGAAATTGGATTTGATTTTCCTTAAAAATGATTATACAAAGAAGTTTCTACTGCTGTAGTGAACATAAAATAAATATTTTAGGAAAATGGAAAACAGGTCTTATTCCTCAATCCTCAGTTCTTTACTGATGTGTCTAAACCTTTTAATTGAGTTGCCTGGTCATTTCATAAGATCTACAAAATTAAAAGCCCAGACTGGGGAACACACAACACTGCTAACTTTTCTAGGCTCTTCAGTTTTTCAGAGCAAGAATTTTAATTCTGAAATGTAAACAAAGTCCATCTCAAAGCAAGTTTTCATAAACAGAAAGGAAAAAGATTTAATTATATTAGAATCAGATTCTAGATCTAAGTAGCCCATATTTTCAAAGCTAGGTAAGGCTTCAAAACCATGTCATCAGACAGAAACATGTTGAGAAAATATGGTTTTGATAAAAATAACTTTTTAAAAATTAAATTTCAAATATAGAAGTTAATTAATTGGTTTACACTGAAAGATTTCCTTAACTTTTGACAAAAGTTTATTGAACACTTACTTAGTACAAAGTACTTTTTTCCTTCCAAAGTCATCTTGGCAATTTGAATTACCTAAAAAATAAAAAAAGGTGTTGTTGGCTTCCAAACCTAAATACAAACCACATAAGAGTGATAGATATTCTTGATTGAAAATAAACCAAAATTACAAACAAATGACTCAGTATATTTGCTACTTCTCCCAGATACTCTTAGCTTTGGACTGCCAAGAGTACTAGCTAACTACAAGTAATACCTACATACAGCCTGAGGAATGACCCTGGAAAGCAATGTCAGGGAAAGGGACCTAGGGGTCTTGATCCATGGCAAGTTGAATCTGAGTCTGCAGTGCCCTGGCAGCCAGGAGGAACAACCCTGTCCTGGGGGGCATCAAGCACAGCATGGCCAGCCAGAGGAGATTGTCCCCCTTTGCTCTGAGCTGAGGCAGCCTCACCTCCAGTGCTGGGGGCAGTTTTGGGTGCCACAATATAAGAAAGACATTAAACTATTAGAGAGTTTTCAAATGAGGGCCATGAAGTGGTGAAGGGTCTGGAAGGGAAGCTGAATGAGGGGTGGCTGAGAGTGCTTGGTCTGTTCAGCCCAGAGAAGAGGAGACTGAGGGGAGACCTCATGGCAGTTACAGCTTCCTCATGAGATGTAGAGGATGGGCAGACATTGATCTCTTCTCTGTGGTGACCAGTGACAGGACCCAATGGAAGCCTGAAGCTCCCTCCTGAAGGGGAGGTTTAGGTTGGATATTAGGAAAAAGTTCTTCACCCAGAGGGTGGTTGGGCACTGGAGCAGCTCCTGAGGGAAGTGGTCACAGCACCAAGCCTGACAGATCTCAAGAAGCATTTGAACAATGTTCTCAGGGGCATGGTGGGATACCTGGGGCTCTGTTGTGAAAAGGCCAGGGGTTGAACTTTGATGATCCTTCTGGATCCCTTCCAACTCAGAATATTCCATGTTTCTATTATTTTTTGAACCGTCAAATACATCAGAAAGGAGTGAAGTTATACACACAATTTGGGAGGAGGCAAGGGAGGTGAAGTAGGTACTGACAGTTCCTATTCTAAATAATACTGAAGGCAGGTTTCAAAGAGAATTGTAGATGCTCACAGTGTAATACATAGTTTGAACCGGTGTTTGAACCACATAACTTTATGTGATAATGTTGGGAAGGTAGAATTAGAAATAAATTATAAATATGACTCTTTAGCCAGAAAGGCTAAGGAAGAAATACAAATGATAGCATGGTTTGAATAATTCAAAGAAACCGGGCTGGTATGCCAGAACACATTCTTTCCTGCAATAAAACCAAGCTGAGACCCCTCTTCCCAGCCTTATAAGGAAAGGTCTGAAGGACCCTGAGATAACTAAAAATATGCAAAAATAGCGATTTCTATAGGTTGCACACAAATGTTACTGTATTAGTATACTTAGAAAGATTGGTCAGTGAAAGAATAGAATATTCAAATGTATAGGTTATATAAGTAATTGTAAAAGAGAATTCTCTCTCTTGGTTTTCTTTGTCTCTCTTACCTCTTTCTGATCTCTTACTACGCTCTTTTAGCCTTCTTGGTCTCTCTTACTACACTCTCTTGTTTCTCTTAGTTCTCTTTGTCTCTCTTGTTTCTCTTGGTCTCTCAGTCTCTCTTAGCCCTCTTGCCTCATGCTTTCTGCAATCTTGACTCTCTTGCTACTCTTTTTCCATGGCTCTCTCACTTCTGTTCTGTTACTCTCTTTCTTAGCAATCTTAAGTCTTGAGCTCATGTATTTTACCCCCTTTTGTATTGTTCCCTCCGAGCCCACTTTGAGCTCTATCTGCTGGATCATAGCAGGCTCTCTCTCTCTCTCTATCCCACACCCTGAAATAAACTTCTAACACCTAACTCGATTATAGAGGTCTTTGCCGTGTCTCAGACCATCCCCAGAAAGCGTCTCCTACATGATAATACATGTTGTTTGTACTGATAACAAAAGGCTGCCTCTCTCTCCTTTCTGCCTCCATTCTATGTGGCAGGACTGTGGTAGTATTTATAATATAATAACTGTCTATTTAAATCATGGAAACAATATTTTGAATAACGAAAAAAAAAATCAAGAGACACCTGGACTGTTTTGAAATAGTCTTACAGAAGGTGATCTAAGTAAATGGATCTGCAATTTACAATCAAAGTAGGCCTGCTGGGTTTGGCAGGCTTCTCTCTCTTTACCCTTTCCATGTTGTGAGTGATACACTGGTTTTGCAGAAGAACTCAATGCTGATCCTTCCTTTTGAACAGTTGTTGAGAGTTTATTGACCTTTAAACTGAAATATCAGCAGAAACTTGTTTAGTACAGCTTTAATAATAAAAAAAAAATAATCCTGAAATCATTCCAAGAAACGATATTAAATATGCAAATAAAGTGAAAGAATTTAATAGCTTTGAAAATGTTCACGGAAAAGTATTTCAGGTAGCTTCTATTGATGATAGATAGCCAGAATTCTTTTAACACAAAAATTTAGAAACTCAAACAGGAACGTGTGCAAGGAATTCCTGTTCCAAATGATACAGTAACACCATTATGAGAGGTAAAACATGACCACAATCTTGAAGATTTGGAGCACATTCAATGAAGATAAGGGTACACAAACAGTTATGCTGCTTTAAAGTGCTTCCAGCTGCTGTACATTCAATTGTAGGCAGGAACCACTGAGTCAAGATCAGGTTTCAATGCAATTTCAAATATCTCATTGGAATGCACTACTCTGTCCTGCTGTTTGAATTATGAAGTGACTTCATGTTAACTGATGTGTTAATCAACAGGAGTTTTTGTGTGTCATCTGGCTTTGACTTAAAAATTACAACCTTTCCTCACAGGTTTCCTCTCAGTGGAACATGCCAAAGTTATTTTCATCTATTTTAAAAAGATTTGGTCCTCTTTCGGCTATAAATAGAAATAGTATTGTATATATTGATCTTATCAGTGTTACAAAACTCTAAAGTGTAGCAAATTTCCTTACTTCTGTGGTCTGAATGACCACCTGAAAAATTTGTGTAAAACTCCCTGTAAACATCAAGATTAAATTTCTTTAAAACATTTTTCTTTTATATTTTCCTCATTATGACAACAGATAGTACAGACATAAAGGGTGGAATAGAGTACAAATAAGATCAGTGGGACACAAATTCTCCCCACATGCATTCCAAAGGAAATGCAATTTCAGGAGGAAAAAGGAACAGAAAGGAAGATAGTGAAACTAAAATCAGAATAATATATGCAGTTAACTTCACTAACAAGCAGAAAATCCAAAACAAATAAGCTGTTTTAAAAAGAAATTTCTGAAGCCCCCTCTATGAAGAGATGTGCAACCAAGGCAAGTTAGAAGGCTTGGGAGATGTGTCACTGTAGGCTGCAGGAACTGTACTGCAGCCAACAGCACTGTCTGACAGTGCCACAGCCAGTCTGATCCAATGTGGATTTTCAATAGACACAAGGGAAAATAGGAGGCATGAGGGAAATTAATTTTAGGTTTGTCTTACAAATAACATTCCTCAAGGTTTGAAAGTGTGCAGGTAGTTTGTTTTTTCATTATTTGGCATTGATAATGAGTAGACATCAAACTATTTTTTCCAGAAGTGCACTTATATCTGTGATTACTTCTCCAAGTCTTTAATTTCACAGGTTGAGCTAGATAAATGAGGTTCTCCATTTATGTATTTTCTCCTCTAGTGGGAACTGAGACTGTCAAGGCATAAACAACGGAAAATACAAATAAAGACCAGTGCAGGTAAGTTGAAAAAATTATTAAATCGGAAACATCCTATATCCCAACAGAAAACTTTATTTTGCTTTCTATAATGACAGTTTTCTTCTGAAATTCTGTTTCATTTGCTGTGACATTTTTAACATTAGACCTTTAGACAGTCTTTGAAAAATATTTCAAGCAGTTCCGATTCTTAGTTCAAATTCAGTATAAAAAGATTCAGTTTGATGCTTAACATATTCAGAGAATGGTTCAGCATTCAATAATTTAGCTCTGTAGTATGTCATGAATTATCTAGAAATGTAAATACTGTCCATTGCTTAACACACAAAAATGGCATAGTAGCTCTTAAAAGTGGCTTTTAAATCTGAAGTTGAACTAAAACTCATCAAAGTTGTAAAGTCCAAGGAAAATCGGAGAAGAAAGCAGAAGCACAGGGAAAACACAGACCCATTACTAAACAAAGCAGAGAACCTAGTTATTAATAATTAATAATTATTAATAATGTGACAAGACAGAGGTTTCAGGTATTTTCTTTTCTACTGTCTCTAGTGGCATAGATGGAGTACAAAAGATCAAGTGGGTAAGACAGCACTTGTCATTCCACCAGTAGTGGAAGAAGGGCTGGTCTTCGGCTTCTTGCAAGATTTTAGCGCACATAAATCCATGCGTCCTGAGGGAATGCACCCCAGTGAGTGAGAAGTGGCTGACTGTGGATGCTAGCTTTGGAGCAGGCTGCAGGCCCCATGGCCTCTCAGTCCTGCCTGAGAAGCTAGCCTGAGAAATTCATAGGAGGATTTCAAAACAATCCTCAGAGACAGAAAACAACTGCCAGGTGCTGTTTGTCTGTCCTCTTGTTTTCCTTGCAAGAGTAAGTCAGAGGGTGTTGTGCCCTACTGACCAATGATAGTGATCTGTTGATTTGCTAACCAATAAGAGTTTCCTTTCTGTATTTTCCACAAACTAATCTATATAACAAGCCTAAAGTAATAAACTAGAGATATTCTCCTGTTCTGACTCCCTCGAGAGTCTGTGTCATTCTTTCCGCCGTTCCCAATTAGAACGACAGCTGACACTGTTGCAGACCCACTGACTGTAATATTTGAACAGTGTTGAAGCCCAGGGGATGTCCTTGATGTTTGGAAGAGGGTGACTATCAAGTTCTGCAGCTGGGTCAGAATAACCGAGGAGCCCAGTGCAGGTTGGGGTCTGTGTGGCTGGGGAGAAGCCTTGCTGTTAAGGACCAGAGGGTCTTGGCAGACAAAAAATTGGACATGAGTCAGCACAGTTCTTCTGCAGCAGCAAAGCCAAATTGGATCCTGGGCTGCATTCTCAGGGGCATTGCTAGCACCGATAGACAGGCAGTCATCTCAATCTACTCCATGCTTTTCAGGCTGCACCTGGAGTATTAGGTCCAGTTCTGGTCCCTACTTTTAAAGAATGATGTGGATAGACTAGAGATGGTCTAAAGGAGGGCCACCAAGAGGAACAATGGTGGAGAACACCACTGTGATGAAAGACTGAAGGAATTAGGTCTTATCTCCTTGAAGAAGAAAAGGCTTGGGGATGTTTTTCATGGTATTCAGGTATTTAAAGGGCAACTAAAAAGAGGATAGAGAAAATCTCTTTGGAGAGAGCCACATGAAGAAAACTAGGGATTACAGGTACAAACCAGAAGGGTTTGTAAAAAAAGGTTTAATCTCAACATAAGAAATAAATTTTTACAGAAAGAATATCAGCTACAGAAACAACCTCCCCAGAGGTATGATAGAGCCCCCAGTGTTGAAGGTTTTCAAGATACAATTAGACAGTGAGAAAGATAATCTTGTATGAAATCTGGAATTATTTTCAATAAGAAAATTACATGGTCCCACTGTTACTGCACGCTTCTTGCATTAACAAGTGCCTGAATTACTGCAGGTCATTAAGAGGGTTTACAGGATTTACCTTACTACAGGGTGAACATGTAGGAGTTTTTCTTCATTTTCTCAGATATTTTGTAATTTGCTTTGATGTTATGCTTACTATAAATATTTATAGGACTAGTAGAACAATAGAAGCCTGAGAACAAAACCATACATTTTATATGCATCTATTTCTATAGTAAAATACATGTAACACTCTACATTCCACTGATTTTTGTAAGTAAATATTAACTTTATCACATTTAGGCAATAGTTACTCAAATTTAAGCTGTTACCTCATCATCACAATAGGACACAGAAAATGTACTTGCTACCCACAATGTTTCAACTGATTTAAAAGAAGTCAGTTACACACAGACTTGTGCAGTGGAGGCATTAGAGGGGCACTTTGCAATAGAATCCTTCACATTTCAAATCTATTTTGCTATTTTTAGTTTTTGTTCCCATTTGCCAGGCTGGTGAGGCTGTCAACAGCTTCAGCCACGTCACCCACATATGAACAGACATGGCTAGCTGTGATTCCACCCTTGAGGGCACACTCATTTCTATACTGAAAATTATGTGATCCAATTGTTTTGATGCTGGTACGGTAGTGGACCTCACCATGTCATGCCAGATGGTTTAATCCTCTCCCAGACACTCGTAGACCTTTGCTGCCCTTCTAGGTCTCCAATTGAAAATCAGAGCAACTCTTTGCCCCTCTCATGTACCAAGAAGACCTATAATCTCTTTCCCTTTCTATAAAATTTCAGACCTGTAAGTGTTTTAGGGCTATTTCATGTCAACCCTAGTCCTAATGTGAGGGTGGCTTACGGCCAAGCTGGCACTATGAAACCTTCAGGGCATATCTCTTTCAATCTTCCCAGTCAGATTGGAGAGCATACAATACATATTTTCAAAGATTGCCTGTTCACCACTGGAAAAAGTAGCCTCAGAAGGTTGCTTACAGATAGGCTTTTTGTAGTAGAAGAAGTAGCAAAGAAGAGATTGTAAATATAAATTCTATACTAGCAAAAAATAAGCTGGCATTTAAAATATTCAGCTTCTAAGCAAAGATTTTTTTTCTAAAGATCTGCAAAGTAAAAAACATGATCATACCTATAGTTACCAAGAAAGGATAAAGGAAAAAAATGGACTGATAATGTGAACAATTTCATACAAGCATGTATTTTTATCTTCTCTGCTTGCCAAAACAGGTTCCTACCTAAAATTTTAACAGACTGAAGTTAATCCATCACTTTTTAAAATTTAATACTGAGATAGTAAGCTTGATATTTCCACATTTCATCTTAAAATGAGGTCCAAATGGCAGTCACAATCTAAACTCATATACCAAACACTGTAGGTGCTAGGGTAGAATAAACAGCAAGTGGCCATGGAGTAGGAAATTCCTCATTTGTATATAAGAGGTGATGGATGTATAAAGGTAAACATAGATTCAAATCACTTTTAGAAACAGTAAAAAAATCTTGAGTCATAAAAATATATTGAGTATGACAAGAAAAATATTATTATTTATTCTCAACAGACAGATTTCTGTGATTCAAAGAACAGAATTCTGAAAGAAATCCTTTAAGAAAGAAGTGAAGTAGAGGCTTGTGCAGGAGGAAACAAGTCACCAGATTAGAGGTACTGTTTCTGACAGGGCTGCCTATCAAGTGGGTGTGGAAGAAAGGAAAAGTACATAAAGCATTCCAGAGGTCCTGGCTTTGCTCATATTCATATAATACAAAAAGCTATATTCCAAGTCTTTTTGTATATTTTAACTCTTGGCATAGGAGGCATACCTTTTCTACTAAGAGTGAACAATTTTTGATGAAGGTTTTGAAAAAGCAGCATAGACCAGATGATTCCATGCAAGTACTAATGTCTGGTACCAAGTACAAGTACTTCAGTCCTTGTGCGTATTCAGTTTGTTATCCTTCTATGGTCCTCTATTCTCTAATGATCAGTGGCAGATTGTTGCTGTGCCCCATAATGAAATAAAAGTTCTCCCCAAAGAGATAAGGAAAGCATCTACCATTCAAGGCTGTTGGAATGAGGTACCATCCATGGATTCAAGTGGTTTTTTGGGTTGTTTTGTTTTAGGTTTGTGGGTTTGTGGGTTTTTTGTTTGGTTGGAGGGTTTAGCACTTTGGTGGTTTGTTTGATGGTTTTTGTTGTTTGGTTGGTTTGGGTTTTTGTTGGGTTGCTTTCTTTGCTTTGTTTTTAAAACAACCACCATAAACATCCCATGGCCAATACTGGGGAAAAAAGTCTTTTTTTCTTTCTTACATGTGTGCCTACACTTATCCTACCTAGTCTATGTGGGTTTTCTCATTTAAGACTAGACTTAAAATGAGTCCACTGGCAACTTTTTGGCAACTTTTTAGCAACTTTTGAATAGATTTGACTGAGCTTTAAATCCTTTGGATTTCAATGCTTGAGTAATATGCCACTATTATTATGTTGAACTAGTTTTGTAAAATCCAGAGGGACCTTGACAAACTTAAGAAGTGGGCCAGTGCAAACCTCATGAAGTTCAGCAAAGTCAAGTGCAAGCGTGGGTGGGGAATAGATTTAGACTAGCTTTGGGAAGAAAGATGTGAAGGTGTTCACAGGTGAGAAGCTCAGCATGATTTGGCTATGCCTTCTGTCATGGGGTGACTTTACCTTTAAGGTGGTTTTGAGAGCTAAGGAAGTTGAAGTTGCTGGGGACTGATGGGAGTCTTTTCTCCTGACCAATTATCGGTCATTACTGGGAATTGACAGCAGTTTTGACCATTGAAAAGTGGGATCAGCTTGTGAACCCTACCTTAAGATGTAAAGCCAGAGCACTCTTGGTCTCTTTGTTTCCTGGCTGTGAAAAGTGACAGAGCTCTGGCCTCCCGTTCCCCTCCCCAGCTCATGTGGCCCTAATGGGGGCTGGGCTGGGCCCAGCGGCTCCCGGCCGGGAGATGGGGCCTGTGGGGCTTGCCCCGGGCTCTGGCCGGGCCAGGCCGGTCCCTGGCTTGGCTGCAGTTTTTTTTGCTGTGACAGAATTCACCAGAGACTGCCGAGTAAAGACAGAAAGGGGCTCTGAACCTGCAGCAGGCTGAGACAGTGACCACGCTCTCCAGAGCAGCCATGAGGAATCTTCCATTGCAGACAGCTCCAGCTGCTGCTCCGGCAGAGATCACAGAACCATCTACAAAGCCTGGGCAAGATTTGAACCTTTTCATTACCCAGATGAGACTTGCAGATTAATCCTTTTATCCAGAGAAAGAAAAGGAGAGTAATCAACATGTAAAGAGACTTTATAAAACTATCAGAGACAGTAAAGAAAAGAATTAAGTTTCAGAAAAGGTAGAGAATAAGGAGATGCTTTAGGAGCTGAAATACCTTTCTGTTGAGACTATGGAAATGGACAATAAGGTCTTGAAAAAAAACTCCTTTAATTCATGACAGTATATAGGGAGGAATAGAGTGTTCAAAGTGTAAATTTTGAGTAAAAAGTAAAGTGATTGTGATACAGTGAAGTGCTGGAAACAGTGAAGCAAAAATTTGAAGCCTTGGGGGGGCAATGAGAAAAACTGTTTTCTAGTGAAGCTCACGGAGACAGATGAAGAAGACATTTGCCTTTGAATAACTCATCCTTAAAATGACATCCCTAGACTCATGGCCCATACACACCTCAGAGTGAGGTGAAATGGGAGGAGTGAGCTTTGATAACAGCATTTCTGGGCAGCTGACATCAGGGCAATAGAAAACTATAGCAGAAATAGTTTTCTTGTGAGAAACTCCATAGATTAACAGAAAGAAACTTCTGTTTCTCTACAAAGACTGATGAAAAGACTATAGCAGGAATTGGGACTGTTTTAACCACCAAAGTTCCAAAGTTTTTATCTCTGTTGTCATGTGAACAAGGGAATGGTGGGTAGTAGGGGATAAAAAGGGTTTTCTGGAAGTTTATTCTGGTGTTCTTATTATTATAGTTTGTTAATAAACTTTCTTTATTCCTTTTAAGCCTGTTTTGTTCTTGTTCTAATCCATATCTCACAGCAAGAAATAAGTAATTTTTTTTAGTTACTGGTTTAAAACCATGACATCCTCACAGCCCAGAAAGCCAGCTGTGCCCTGGGCTGCATCAGCAGGTTGAGGGAGGTGATTCTTTCTTTCTACTCTTCTCTTGTGAGCACCCACCTGGAGTGCTGCATCCAGGTCTGGGGTATCCAACACAAAAAAGACATGTGCTTGTTAGAGCAGGTCCAGAAGAGGGGCACTGAGTTGATCAGAGGGCTGGAGCACCCCTCCTATGAAGACAGGCTGAGAGAGTTAGGGCTGTTCAGCCTGGAGAGGGAGAAGGCTCCAGAGATACCTTAGAACACCTTCCAGAACCCAAAGAAGAATAGGGGTTTTAAATGTAATGATAGGACAAGAGGGAATGGTCTTAAGCTGAAGGAGGATAGGTTTAGATTTGACATTATGAAAAAAATTTTTACTCTAAGGTCGATGAGGCACTGGAACAGGTTGCCCAGAGAAGTTGTGGACTCCCCACGCCTTGGAATGCTCAAGATCAGGTGGGATGGGGCTCTGAATAACTTAGTCTAATGAAAAATGTCCCTTCCCCCTTGATAGGGGTCAGAATTAGATGATCTTTAAGGTCACCTCCAACCCAAACCATTCTATGATTCTGTGAAAATCAAAGTTAGAGGATTTTAGAGAAAACTTAACAGGACATATGATTTAGAGATTGTACCGCACTAACACACTTGTCACTGCTTCTTTCTCCACTCTATTACCTGGGAGACCCTTCTCCTTACAAGGTAAAATGGACAATTCTTAAATGGTATTTTACTTTGAACATGTTTGATACTATAGAAAAGATCACAGCAGGAATTTCTGAGAACCACTAGACTAGAAAGCATGCTTTCTCCCAGTCCTATGTGCCTAATTTGCTTCAAACTTGCTGCTTTTTGTTTAGATAGTAGCCTAAGGATTCATCTGCCTCCTGAGAGATGCAGTAATAGAGATTTAGAAAGAAAGATTCTGATTACATAGGGCTTCAAAGACTGAATGTTGTGTCTTGATTACACAAAAATTGTGGAGTGCTAACAGTCCACCTGTTTTTCTTTAAAGTCTAATTTACCCCAAGTACAATAATTTCCTTCTGAATTGCAAAATAAAATTCTTGCACATAGTTTGTATTCCCATATCAGTAGTTCTTCCCAAAATAGGTCAAGAGGATTCTCTTTGGATTACATTCGCTCCTCGATTTAGGTTGGAAAAGAAATGATAACACATCAGTAAGAGAGAAATAAGGAAAAATGAGAAAGCTGGAAAGAGCAAGTTCTCCTTTTCCATGGCCTCATCTCTAAAATGTGAGAAGTCCATTTCAAATTTGTTGAGACTTTTAAGTGCTCAGACCAATAGCATTTATAATCAATTGTCAATAATTCTGTGGAACCGTGGTGTGAGTGGCTGAAGTCAATTGAACTGCACTGAACAGCCACATGAATAAAATATTAATCAAGTGGCAGCCACAGGTTTCAAATACTGGTCATTGCTTATTATTTTGAAAACTATTTGGCTTACACTACACAGTATTTTGAACTCATAAGTGAAATATTTGAAACAGCAGTATATCAAGTGTCTCTGAAGGCCTGACTAATGCTGACTAATGAAAGATATTTATTTAGAAAATTAATCTGTATTTCCTAGCTGCTAAGAAGGTTCTATCTCTGGGCTTCTTCTTCCCAAAGCTGCTGTGGAAGACAATTGATGTAGTGCAATGCATTTTTCTGAAGAGACTGATTTCAGCAACATGCAAGAAACCCTTACAGCAACAATAGTTCTGGGGTTAGGGTGGGGATGCAAGACTAGGAAGCATCTTCACCATTCAGCAAGATCTGTTTATGATCCAAGGAATTGCAGCCCACTCTCAAATGCAGATACATGCAGGATGTCTGTGGTTTTTGGTACATCAATATAAAGAGGGACATCAAACTATTAGAGTGTGTCCAGGGGAAAACTGGTAAGGTGGAGAAAGGTCTCAAGGACAGGACTTACGAGAAGCGTCTCAGAAAATCAGTGTTTTAGAAAACTCATTAATTTCTTATTCTAACATTGTTATCCTAGTAAGTTTTCCATTGTTGTGGCTAGGTCCTAGGGGTCTGTCTGACCCCTGGCTTCTGCTGGCAACAACCCAGATAGCCAGGCTGTCCCAGGGGACAGAGCCATGCTCCAGGGTTCTGCAAGCAGTCTCCAGCCAGGGACAACCCTTGGAGCAAGGGCAGAGGTTTTAGGGTGATCAGCTTTTAGAAGGTGGTTTCTGCTCTGTGGTCAGCTCTGTTCACCCCAGCCAGCTCTGTTAAGGTGTTACCCCTGCAGATGCAGACAAGAGACAGATAGCCCATGTGGCATTCCGCAGAGAGTCTTTAGTGCGGGCTTCAGCGAAGGGGGCCAGTGATGGTCTAACCACGGATCTGGGCAAAAACTGGGGCTTTATAGGGAAGGGGAGGATTGGTAAGGGGGCCAATGGTCTGAGACTGGGATAAGATAGTTAACAGGGAGATTAATATGGGGTCCTGAAGCAGGAAGGGGTCCACAGCTTAGTCACCATGACTAGGCAGTTTTATCTTATCTTAGGGGGTTGATCTCCAGGGAAGATGCCTTTCAGAGGACTGGGCTTCCTCCACATCCTGTATCTGGTTTTCCAATATAATTTCCCTTTTACTCCAGAAGGTACCTGCATACAATGAAATTTTAATCAGCATGAAAAACATCCATAGGAAAAATGGAAGGGAAAATGAAAGCAAAGAGCAGAAATGTGTCAACATTTGTGCAGACATTTATGTTAATAATCTGCAAGTATAGTCAAGATATTTACAGGTAGGATGCTTGTCACATAATTTCCAGATTATTTGAATAAAGAAGAAATAATTAGTTCTAAAGCTGAAAGGCACACTTCTGGCATTCAGAAGTATATTCACCCTTCATTTACCAGATATACTGAATATAGGTAAAAAATATAGGAAAAATTAAAATTATACTAAATGAAGTGATATCATCAGTCAAAAAAGGAACAAAATTCTGTGTATTCAGCCCTTCAGACCTCAAAAGCCAACCACAACTCATATGCAGATTTGGAATAATTTCTCATGTTTAGCTATTATACCATTGCATTCACATGAAGAGCTTGCTCATTTTTCTAATGAATAACCAATTGTCATTCTGCAAGTCATTTCACATCCTGAGACCGTAACAATTAAGTCAAGCATTACATAATATCTTACTGGAATTTGTCATTTAACCCTTTCTTTGCATTTATAACTCCATTATTAATTTTCTGCATTTTTAATTCCCCATAATTAATTACATAATCTGTTTATGAGCTTAACTTGTTAATGTAATTAATATTCTTCTGCTTTTAAAGATTTATACATTGGTTCTCTGCATCACTACTTTATGAATCAATTTTGAATATCATTAATCAATTACATTTTCCAAGAAGACTTGATTATTGTAACACTGTCAGCTACAATTGTCTTTCCTTCCAGTCATTAACTTAATTTAATTATATTCTTATCCTTGAAACACCTTTTTTGTCCCAAATATAGAACTTTCAGATTCTTGCATTATTCATTAACACTATTCCAACTGAAACAAGCATATCACACTCACAAGATTTGCTTCCACCAATCTCACTTGAAGCACGCCTCCACAAGATAGTCCTCAGCCCACCCCAGCTAACAAAGATTGTTTTTTTTCTCTACTACATTTCTGAACAAACATCACTTTTCCCTCCTGAATGATCTATTTCTGAGACATACACTGGTGTCTTCTCAGTCTATTTGTTTTTTAAATTATACCCTCTTAAACCATTCAAATCTTTCTATGCAGGATGTCTGCAGTTTTGGGACCATCAATACAGGAAGGACATCAAACTGTAACAATGTGTACACAGGATGACAGACAAGGTGGAGAAAGTTCTCAAGGGCAAAACTTATGACAGGAGTCTGAGGCCTCCTGGCTTGCTCTTGTTTCTTCAAAAAATTTTTAATTTTCAATTTTCTAAATGTGAGATAGATATTAAGCAATTTATTTCAGCATGTCCTAAAAGAAATGTTTTATTTGGAACAAAACATTGATCTGGAGTAGAAATTAAAATCCACAGCTGCAGGTCAGCAGATGTCCATGTAGTAAGACTAGTAGAATTTAAAATAAGCAAATAGCAAGTTTTCACCAACCTGATGTACAACTAGGCATTTTAAGAAAACTAGGCATTTCAAGGAAAAGGCACTGTTATTTTCAGCCCTCAAATCATTGTTTCTGTTTCTGGTTTTGACCTTTAAAGTGAAAAAAGTACAAAAACAATTATTTGGCTTTGGAATGGGTTTCAGTGTTTGAGTTTTTTTTTTCTTTTTTATTTTAATGCTGAACAGATTGTTATTTAGCCTTTTCCTTAGCCAATAAAATTTTTATATTTTCACAATGGTTTATGAATAAACTTTGTGATTACTTTAAAAATTATCACTAGAACAATTATAAAGTCATTAATAATAAAATTATGCCTTTATTGTCAGCATGACTGTTTTTCAAAACTTCGGAAAGTTTTTCTTTTGTTTCCAGTATTCCATGAAATATCCTATACTTATCATTAATTTAATCACATTTGAATAGCAACCCCCCTCCCCCATCAAATCTTAAAAGCAGAAAGCAGAAAAAATCTAAGAGATACAATTGAATCCACTGTGAATTCACAACTGAATCCTGTGAAACATGAAATAAATGCGCCACTCCAATAGCCTGAAAAATTTGTTTGAAGCAGTGCATTGAACTCAGCTTTTCTATTCATAGCAAAATTGCAACTGAGATAGTTTTTCTTTATAGAAATTTTCTAGTCTGAACAGTTATCTGTGATGGTATCCATAACCAATAATAAAAATGTTACTCAAAAGTCTCAGGCTCCCATTGTAAAATATGTGACTTTAAATCATAGCCAGTCTTTCACATTTGACTAAATTAATCATACTATGAAAAAGTGAAAAGGGAAAAGAGTACCCAAGAAGGATTTAGTCTCAATATATGAGCAGAAGATACTTTCATTAACAGAACAACAAAAGCAAGAAGAGATCTAAAAATTAATTTCCAGCAGAAATCAACACTGATTGCAACAGAACCACAGTGAAAAACAACTCTATGACAGAATGGATTATATCTAAAGCAGGAAGATTGCGTGAACTTTTTCCCTTTTCAAAAAACCACCTCGTATCCCCATCCACAACTTAACAGAAAACACATTATACAGGCTACTAGGAAGTACAGCAGTTCTCCATTAATTCCCTGTCGACTGAATTAACTTACATTTATCTTGTCATTGCTATACTGAAAACTAGAGAGAGCAAGATATGTTAAACAGCACTAGTACACAGTCCTAATTCATGTGGAAAACGAAAGCAGATCAGAAGACCTATCTGACACTTACAAGTATTTGTCAAGACCACCAGAGCCATTTTGAGGCACTCTCTTCTCAGACAGATTTTACGTCACCTAAATTCCAATCTGAGAGATGGGGTTTCACAGGAGGACTTCAGTGCATTACTAAAAATAGTATAAAGACCAGGAAATTGAAACTTTCATACCCCCCTTAATTCATTGCCGCTGGTATAAAAATTCATTTACTTTCACGGAAAACAAGTACTTGTTTGTATCAAACATGTCAGAAATCCTGATTCTCTTAGAGAAAACCTATACATTCTAAATGTAGAACTGAGAGGTCCTCAGAGGTACTAGAACTTTGGGACATCATTTAAAGTTTATGTCTTTTAATATAGTGAAGCATTAGCCAATAATTTATAGTATTCCTGTACTGTCTACTCAATATTGTTTTCTTCAGAAAACTATCTCCATAGGAGTTTTATATAAATCATAATTCTCTAGACATTTAGGGGAAAAATAACTCCTTTGCTATATTATTTATTTACTCCTGAAATTTTTGGCAAAAAAAGCCAAACAATACTTTGTTTCTACTTGTTATTATGTCATGCAAGACAATGTACAAAATACTGAAGTAATTTCAAAGACATACAGTTGGCATCATTGTTTTGCTATTAGGGATACTTTTGGAGGTTACAATTATTCTTGTATTCTTAGTTATGCTATATAGATAACAAACATACTAACATAAAACAAACATAAAACTAGGTGGCACTAGGGATAAAAGTGCCAAATAAACATTCCAAATTTTATTAAATTCTTGACTCAGGAATGCTATAATAATTTAGTGATCCACCACTGTCTGAAGAAGCAGTGAAAATATGACAGAAAGTACTTTCTAAAAAACACACATGAAGATCACTTTACATGCTTGGTGGATCTCCATTCACTTTAATCCAGTTGAACAGTGAGATATTTGGTATAAATATGTTGTACACTATTCTCTATGTTCAGTCTGTAGACTGAAATGAAATGAAATGAAATCACAGCATGAATTTTGACTTTAGTGTTGTCCTGGTTTGCCATGACATTGCTACACACACCTCTGATGTAGAGAGTAGACAGATGCTGCAGAAAAACCTCCCTAGTCAAATAATATAACCTTGAACTTTTGGCTTGACTGAAACTTTTGGTGTAAGCATTACCAAGGACTATCAAAGCCATGGTTACTTTTGATTTAAACAGCTGCATATTCTCATTCTGACAACATCAAAGGTTAAACGACAAGCAAACTACATCCCAAACCCTGCAAAAGAAGATTGATTGTTCTTAAACCTAGCACATTATTATTTGCAGGATAGACTTCTTTTCTGCCTACATTTTATACCACATAAGTGCTTTTACTCCTCAGTATAGGCAGTTTCCCTCCCCTCATTTTCCTATGGAGCAAGGTAAATGAATTAAATGAAAGTTCTGTTTAAGTGAAAAAAGAAGGTGAAAAGGCAGGTAGGATACCTTGAAGTACAACAGAATAGTTAAATCAAGTGGTCTATATATATCAAGCAGTTAAAAGAATACCTTTGATAAATGATAGTTAAATCTTTTCCCTGGATGATGAGGAAGAGAAGCTTAGAATTTTTATCTTCAGAATGTTCAGTAGGAAACTTGTATTACAAATAAATCTAAAATCTTATACAGCTAGAAATCTGCCTTAAGTTATGTGATTACTTTTGAAATCTGTTAGTCCTTTCTCCATCCCTGAAAAATGATGTCAGGTGGTAAAGAATAATCTCTGGGTCCTGGCCATGCCCATCCTGCCTACTGCAAAAATTAGCCCTGTACTGTCCAGAACCAGGACACTTGAACTTCTTTGTCCTCTATGGACAAAAACAATTCATAGTGTTCTATTATTTTAAAATTAATAGATTTTTAGATTTATTGTTGTTGTTGTTGTTGTTTTAAAATAAATTGGTTCAAAGTTTCTCAAAGTATGACAGGCACTGAAGACAATGCTACTGCCTTATTTTCTGCTGTGCTAGCATAGCCATGTAATATAGCAAGTCTTCAGTGGATGTATTAGTTTAGACTCTCCCACACAGAATTTTTATTTTGACAACAGATGAACCAGCAAGTTCATCACTGGGTGAACTTGGAGCACTTTTCAGAGAAATCAGTACATTTTTTGTGTTCTCCTATATTAAAACACTGGTTACAAGACACATCAATCTTGCTGAGTCATAAAAAATCCGTATTTTATTAATTACTACAGTTTGCTGTTTTATAGACACATATTCTCCTCAATATGGAGATGGACCAAGTAATATGCTAGTTGAGGTTTTATTTTTACTGCAGAGGGAGTTAAAAACCTCAGTAAAAGTTGTTTTTCATATTATAATTTATCCTGACCCTTCTAAACAAATTTTAGCACCATACTTTAGAGATTGGAGCTGAAACACACAAACTAGTAACAGTTTAGGCTAATTTTTTAGCATTTCAAGAATGCAACAATAATTCTAGATTAAATAGCAAAGCTTTTCGTAGTCAAATGAGATTAGAATAAAAAAAGAACAATTATATTTAAGTTGTTAGCCTTAAAGTAATATAACTGTATCAGAGAATATTTAGTCAGTTAAGCAGCTTCAAAATCTCCTTCAACTTTTTTAGTCTTCTGGCTCTTTATATCTGGTATCACTATGAATCCACTTAACCAAGCTTTTAATGAATCCTGCTTTAGAGTTAACATTTGCATTCTGAAGTGGAAATTATCTTCTATGAAGATCAATTATTGAATCTGAGGCACAATTTCTCATATTAAGGCAAATCTCCAAAACAAACATGTTCTAGCCAAAGCTAAGAAAAGAGTAAAATATTATATCAATTCATAAAGAAGAAGAAATATGCCGATCCTCTAGCTGGATGCTACTGCTAAAATAGTTCCTTATTGCATTTAAATTTTATACCTCAGAGTACAGTAGCACAGCCACTCATAGCCATTTTCTGTTCAGCTGGATGGGGTAGATTTTATTATTGAATTATTATTGCTTTTGAGAGTGAAAACTTTTCTATGAAAAAGCTGTTTGGAAAACCTTCAGTTAAATGCAGCTTTATAATCAAAACTGTTAATTACTTGATGAATTGTGAAATATAACGAATAGAAAAAGTGAAAGCCAAAATTTTATCTGTTTGTTTTTGAGGGTTTGGAGTGTTTCTGAGTATTGGGTTTGTTTTGTTTTTTTTTTTTGAGGGGGTGTTAGTTAGATTGTTGTTTAGAGTTATTTTGAGGAACATTGCAGAAAAGGAAAATGCACCTTGATCATCTTTATTTACTGTATTTTTTTCCTCATTCTTTTCTGTCTTCTTTTCCTAAAATCAGCAAAGTCCATTCTTCCAAAATATTCTCTTTTATTATATACAAGTTAAAGCATATTCCAGGAACAGTTACATTATCCCTCATGGATAATTCATATTGTATGCAGTTAGAACTCAGATGTTACTCCCCTGAATGTCTCTGAGACCCTGACCATACAAACTTGAGCATGAACTTTGGAAATGACAAGACTAAAAGTCATCTTTCTCAGACGTTTACCAGTATGAAGCTGCTGCAAATGTCAGAAAATACCACAGTTTATACAAACAGTAAAAAAAGGCCTTTTCCCACCCAGCACTCAAAGTCTTCATTAATATTAGAACTAATAGGAAAAACAAAACAAAACAAATACCCCACAATACATACAGATTAGTTATTTCCTAATATCTAGATAAATCACATATTGACAATTTTAACTCAAGAATAAGATTCTTGAAAAAAAAAATTTTGCCAATTACATTATTAAGTATTCTGCAATATTTTTCTGAGAAATTATTAAGATTTGCATCTGTAGCTATGTGTTAAAAGACCAGAGAAGTAATTCATAGCTTCAGTGCCATAATTTTGCATTTTGCTCTAAGTTTTTAAAGCATCCTTGACTACTTCTCAAAGATTACTAGAAGCTAACTTGTGTCTGGGTTTGCTGTGGGATATATCAATACCTTTCTTTCCTCATTTAATGGCTTGATTAAGTAGATAAAATAACTGTATTAAAAACATTTTAGAGTTCAGTTCATTTTCTTTTCTTTATAATTCAAGTGTCTAGGTATTCTTTTAGCTAAATTAATAAAAATTTTGTCTACATATCTATCTTGATACATAAAGGGGAAAAAGTATAAACATTTTCCTTTCTAATGTCAAATGGTTTAGGTATTTCTAATCTATGTTTTATACTCAAACAACGGATTACTGAACTATCAAGAAATATTTCAAAGCTGTCCCTTGCCACTAGATTCCTTAAATTCCCCAAATATATGTAACACATTGTAAACTGCTTTTTTAACTCTCTGCAACTATTACAAAAATCGCACATATGTTCAGAAATTATAATATTATATTAATATTAAATTATAATATTGTTACTAAACATTTTTATTTACTATTTAAATTTAAATTGAATTTGAAATTTAAATTTAAAATTTAAATTTAATTTAAAATATTTAATATTAAATTATAATATTGTTTTCACAAAATATTGTATTGATCACTAATAGCTCTTCCCGCCCCTTCCTCATCCCCTCACATTTATTCCAGTTTTCCAAGGATTGCTTTTCTTCAGAAGACCTGTTGTCCCATAAAGACAGTAATGCACTGGCTTCAGTTGACCATGCCACACTGTTTTTTGTTAAGAGATGAGCTCTTTCATTCTCCCAACTTCTGCCCACAGCCATCACTGCACTTGTTGCAGCTCAGATGGCCACACCAGACAAGAAGGTTTCATGACTGATGGAATATTGGCAGCAGCACCTCTACATTCTCTGATGTTTTACTTTCTTTAGTTGCTGCATCACATTTTTATTTTGGGTTCACCTATCACACTCAGGTCTGTCTTCTTTAACTACTGGGTGTAAATTCCAGACAGCAGAAATTCCAGAACTAGGTTTTGCATTCATGTCTGTGTCTTTTGTACCACTAAGCACCACTGAACCTCTGTTACAGTCCTGGAGTTCACCTGGGACATATTATACACTAACAAATTCCATAACATGCAAAGTAAACAACAAAGGGAATATGAGAAGGGAACATTTAAAATCTGCAAACAACTTCACTCTAATGAACTTCCTTCAAAAGGAAGTGTTGGTGACCTTTTATATTACTCCTTTTCCTTTTTTATGACATCTCATGAAGTATTACTGTTGGGGGTTAGGTGTTCTTCCTTTTGTTCCCTCTCACCTATAGAATTTTTCCTCATTATGGGTGGGGAAATCTGACTGCTGGTACTTATTGAGTGCTTGAGAGCAGAAAGAGTGGGGCTGGGCCCAGGGGGAAATGGGGCAGGTAAAAGGGAGGGCGAGGGACAGCTGGGGGCTGGCTGGTTTTCTCCAGCTTCAGAGCAGGACACAACTCGGAGCTGAGGTCGCTTGGAGAAGAAAATTCGCCATCACCCAGATGGAGCTGCTGCTGCTTCTTCTTTTTCTTCATCTGTGGGCCTCATACTTTCTTTTCTCAGCTCATCCCTGCTGTTTCCAGCCGACTGTTCCTCGGAGCCCTGCAGGAGCACCGGGACTGACTGCCCGAGGGGGCTTGTGAAAACAAAGCCTCTCCTCCATCCCTTCCCGTCTCAGCCGAGAAAACTGTCCCGGGGTGCCTGGTTCTGTTTTCTTGTTAATGCTGTAGTTACTGTTGTTTGTTTGCCTTTTTATAAATACTAGTAAAGAACTGTTATTCCTATTCCCAGATCTCTGCCTGGGAGCCCTAGATTTCAAATTATAACAACTGGTGGGGGGGAGTGGGGTGTACATTTTTCATTCCAAGGGAGGCTCCTGCCCTCCCTAACAGACACCCGTCTTCCAAACCAAGACAGTTACATCAGTTGATCAGAGTACTTGCTTTATTTCCTACTCCCTCTACCACTTATATTCTCATGACCTACACTCAATAAACCTGTAAAGCTGGATCTTATTTTCCCTTCACCTTCAAAATTTTCCTGAATTTAAGGTCATTGCATCCTCTGTAACAATAATAGCATCCCAGTACTACAGCAAAGCGTATCGGTGTTAAGTTTCATTGCAAAGCTAAAAATTAAATAAGTCACCAGATAGTTCTAGACATTCTGGAAAACCACAATGTGGATCATATTTCTACAGCATTAGAAAAGTATCTGGCATTTCAAAAAATAAAAAAATCTGAGTTTATTTTACCTGGAAATGCTGCAGTTTCAGGCTCATAAATAGACTCTTGAAATCTCCTCCAATGCTCTTTTGAAAACATTTCGAATTCCAGTGTTACTTTCTCAAAATTTAATAAGCAAAAAACTGTCTTAGTACTATAGAGTATAAAGAAAACTCTTATACATGAAGTATATCACTCATTTATTATTGACAACCAAAATGGACAAAAATTACTTATAAAGCAGAGGGTTGTTTATGCAGCTAAACAGGTTTGCAGAGTTAGTTACTGCTTACTTGCAGAGTTCTGTTTTTCTTGTTATTATTTTTAATTTATGGCAACCATTTTCTCATTGTTTCCATATAGACCTCAAGTAATACCATGAGATCTGACTCCTTGCAGTGCTTACGAGTTAAGGTAACTAAAAACTTGTATGGTCTGGTTTTGTTCCCTGCTGACAACCAGCTTTTGCAGTTCTGTATGAAATGGATACAGCTGATGAAGCCATTTCTAAACCACTCTTTCCCACAAAGATAAAAAAAAAAGTATTCCCCACTATTCAACTGTGGGATTTCTCAGAGTTTGGAAAGGTTGAACAAATTTGCTATTACACATACCATAGTTTAGCAAAACAAATACGTAATAAAAATATAGAGGCAAGTTAGGAGCATGGGGGTTATTAATGACTTCTGCACATGCAAAAGAAAAAAAAAAAGTAGGGAAGACAGAAGAACTGAAGATTTAAGGCTTTAGTGCTTGATTTGAAAAAGTCAGAGAGTATACATCACCCAGAACGAAGTCACTTTCAGGCAAGATACTGATGTAATTCTGAAAACATTCATCAGATATATCCTTTTTACAGACACTTCTTTTTGATTGTTGCTCAATCCAGAAAAGAAAGTGCCAGGCAAGGCAGAGAGGTAGTATTTTATGGTATCATCTGCTGCTCACAAGTTGTTTAGTTGCAGATATTTCTTTAATGCTCCTTCTTCACAGTATTTCTAATTCCTGTTAATGAGTTCCAGATGGCTCTCTACAAATGTCATTGAGGTACCAGGACAATGCATGGTACCTCAGTAGGAAGTTAAGCTTCAATTAATTGTTAGAAGATTTTAATTTATGAAGTTTCAACACCTCTTTATTTCAAAATATTCCTGAATCATTCTGGGATAACTTTTTTTCATATTTTTTAAAAAGACTGTCCATAAAGGAGCAATCACCAATAGAATACTGTTTTGTCATTTCCTGGAAGATCCTTTGTAAAAGATGCACGGACAAAGTATTTAATTACAAACTTCTTTTTGCACAAACCAATCAACCCTACCATGTTTAAGACCCTGCCTTACATTCCAGAAACCTGTCCAGAAAAATCAGCTGGCTAAACCAAGGTGAATTCAATTTTGTTCTTGTGAGAAACTGAGCTGTACCTCCCCAAGAAAAAATAGTGTTTAGCCCTTTGGTTTTTTTGTGTTTTTTCTTTTTTTTTTTAATATTTTACTGAAGAACTGTCAGTAAGAAAACAACCTCAATATCACTTATCTCCTGACTGCAAAAATGTTTAAGACAGCCTTGAGAAAAACTGTTAGCATTTGAAATTAACCAACCTTAGAAAGAATTAAAGCCTTTAACAGCCTGCTAATCCTGCAATTTTCAGACCACTCATAGACCTGTGATGTCTTTGTGAAATATACTGAAGAAGCTACTTCACATCTGCTTAATTCTGAAACACAAAGAGCTAAAGATCTACTGTATTTAAAAAAACATGGAGGCAGAAGTTACTCTTTCACCTTTTGGACCTTAGAAGAACGTCTCTCCGTTTCGTGAGTCCTGTTAATCACTATCTACCAGGAAATGTTTCTCAGGTCAAAATTCACTTAGAAATTCAAGCGTGTTGTTCTTCTTGACTCATATAGCTATGGTGATTAAAGCATGACTAAAGAAGAGGAGAGTCTTTTACCCCAGTCCTCACCCCTCAACTGAAGTATTGAGCACAAAGTCAAGGGCTAGGTGTTATTGAAAAGATGCTGTGCTAATCATAAGAAATCCCTTAATGCTTTACTTTTCCACTGATTTTACCAAAATCTGTTTTCCAGAGGATAATTTTTTTAAAAGTCAGTATTTGTTCACTTGTTTGTAGGAGTCCATTCATAATGGCTATTCTAGACCTGAGGGAGTGTCAGTTGTTAAGTTTTGATAAAATATAAGTGCAGCATAAAAAGATGTAAGTGATGTTTCCTGACACACCAATATATGTTGTCTTTTCAATTACATGCAGCTTGAGAGCCCTGCAGCTCAGCCATCAGGCACCCAGAAAACCATAGTTCATATAAAGTTCATGCTTTCTAACTCCTCAAAAACCTCTAACCACCAAAGTAAAATAAAAGCAACTAAGATAAGGCCATAGTTTACTGAATAACCACATGATATTGTCAACATGCTCCTGTCTTCTTTTTTCCATTTATTACCCCTTGTTTGCCCCTGTTTGTTGTGTTTTGAAGTGGAAATTCCTTAGGGGAGAAAAAACATTCCTTAGCTTGATAGGTCCAGTGCTCAGCTTCCTGGTAAGCCTCCAAAGAGAACTGAAAGTAAAAAAAAAATAAAAAAAATAAAAAAATTAAAATCAGTATTTGTATGACCTGCAATTAAGCTTCTGTGATTTTTTTGAATTAGACCTGGAAGATTTTCAGAGCTTTTTACAAAAAGAAAAGGTGATAGTTTACAAATGTTACTTAGTGAAGGACAATATTCCAGTGCAAGCAGATAGTCTACAGCTTTCTTTCTATGTCAGGAAAATATTTTCATCCTGTGTAATCTTTGCCACAAGATACATGTGTAAAATACCATGTTACCCTTCCATTCCAAGAATTTTACCTGCTAGAGCACATTAGCTGAGATAGATACATGTTTTTGTTCTTGGATAAAAATGCTATAATCATTGACATAAGCAAGCTAGTTCACAGTAGAAGTAATACATCCCTACAGATATTTTATTTAAGAATTTTAATATTTACAAAGCAACTGAAATTGGAACAGGACAAGCACCAAAATAAGATTTTCATATTTCAAATTTTTTAATTATAAATAAACCTAAATATCAAACATGTGACATATTCTGGTTCTCAGAAAGATAACTTGGCAAAGGATGTGGAAGCCAAAAGCAGTCTGATGGACTGTCTGAAAAGATGAAAGATGGTCAAACTGTTAGGAAACCTTCCCGGACTGTGGATTCTGGGTCAGCTGTGACAAACAGTGAAGTTTGTCAGCCTGTTCCCATTCCACAGTCCCCTTAAACAACATCAGCCTCAACAAAGGACAGACAATTCCCATGAAGGATTTTTTTCACGCATAAAATTTTTTTTGATGCTTTCTGTGAATTGGTAAATTTGCATACATTAAATTGTTTACATTCCTGGATAGCAAATGAATGATGAAGTTCATATCATCCTTTGTGCTAGACAGATGACTTCTGCTTCCAGTCAGTCAAAACCATGCATGGCTTGCAAATTTGAATTTTAGCTAAATGATACATAGTGCTTAATGGTAGCTTTAATTTTTCACAGATATTAACAGCACAATTTGAAATGAAAGTCAACATATAAATGTAGTCTAAATCACAGGGCAATAACATTTATTTTTGAAGGCTGATCTAAGGAAAAAAATGATGAATAGAAATCAATTGTTAATTTCCAGCAGATTTCACACACTCATCAAGAAGAAACCATTTAACACGCCAGCAGGACTGTACTTATTTCAATAAATTTAATTAATTTACTTAATCAACCATGGTATCTCAGTGATCTCCCTCTATCAAATTCCTCTTTTACCAATAACTCCAGACTTTATTTCGTACTCCTGGTAGCATTTAGTCACATCATCACAGCATATCCATCTAAATCAATCATTTACTGAGTTTAAAAAAGGTACAAATATTTTGAAGTGAGTAATGTTCCTCTGCTCAAAAGAGAAATTATAAATTCTAAAAAAAAACCAACCTGATTTGCCTCTTCTTCATGCATAGTATTTCTCATCTCTGTTGTCAATATTTTCCAGCTCTCTAGAGAGACAAAATCATTGTAATATACAATATAGACTTTTTAAGTCAGTTACCATTTCACAGCAAGGCCTTGTTCCAAACCTCAGGCAACAGCTATGCATAATAGTTCATGTTTTTGCTAACAAAAATTCTTGCAGTTAGCACAAGATAAATCTGCCAGGGCAAGGGATTTTACAAGTGGTGACCCACATCACAAATCTATACGTTCAGTATTCCATCTTTCAACAGGCTTGGAACTGAATTATATATAAATCAGATGTCCAGTCAAACTTCAATGAGTGCAGTCAAAATATTAATCACAGACAGTTTCTGTCTGATAAGCAAATTTCCCAAATCACATCTTCATTCACTAGGAGTTTACATTTCTTAGAAATTATATTTATGGTAGGCGAACATAATAGACTCCTTGATTAACCGCAGTGCATGCTTTTTGTCTAGTTAGATTTGGAGAGTTTAAGGGTGACTGTCTGGGATTCTCCGATATGTCATATTCCAGTGTCTGATTTCTACTGACCTAACTGATCTTTTAAATTTAAAAGTGTTTATTACTAAATCTCTTGATTTTTTTAAACAGTGTGAGCATTTTAATTTCATATGACTGTGTTGCTTCTTTCCAGAGATTCATTAAATCACAAATACAATCAGTTTTTATTTAGGTTTTATTTAAAAAAAAACAACAAGATGGATACATCTCAACTGGTATTTCACAGACAAGGTGGGGGGCAGGAGGGAGAACACATGTTAAAACCAAAGCAGATTCTTTGCTGGTTTACAATTTTCTTCTTAACAGCACCTGAAACTAGAAGGTTGAAGTCATCAACACAGAACTTCAAAGCTATGTATCACCATTGCTATAACCCACCCCACTTATGTTGCTTAAAGGTTGGACTGAAAACAAACAAACGAAAAAGGTTCTACCTAGCTCTTACAAGCATTTACCTTCACATGTCTTTTCATGCCATAAAAAAATCTCCTCTTTTTTGGTTGCTGCCAACAAGTAACCTCTTATGCAAATGAAGAATTGGAATATTCATGTCGGAGACTGAAAGAAAACGGGTATTGCAGGAAGAAATAGTGTTTGAGCATGATACAATAACTGATTATTTGCATGAAGATTCATGAATAACAATCCACATCATAGACAGAGCATACACAGTGTATAGAAAATTCATTTCTGGATTATGAAAAAAATGCATACTTTTCCCAAAAGTTGATGTAATTAGTTAATAATTGCTTGGATAGTCAAACTCATGCAACTATTACCTCTACCTAAATTCTTTCCAACATAATTTCCTTGACAGTTAGTTTCATAATTTCTCATTTCAAAATTGAAATGGAACATACTTGACTGACCAAGACATTATCAAAAATGAGGCCATTGTTTGAAATGTTAAGTGAACGAGAAGCTATGAATTAACAAAAGGCTTTTACCCTCCTAAAAATTATAAATTTCATTACTAGCCAAACAACAAATTCATTATGTGAAAAAAAATGTTTAAGATTATTTGTAAATTTATTTACTTATTTACTTAGAAAAGCTCCTAAATTAGATGTATCAAAAGGACTGATCAAAACTCTAAAATTACAAAATTTATCTTTAATACACTTATCCAAATAAAGCAATTTAGAAAGACTGAAGAAAAAACTTCTTCTGTCAAAAATTAGAGACGTAAAATTCTTTATTGAGATTTTGTTTTTCCAGCTTATGAAATTTAACATGCTAGGAAGCATTTAAAGCATCACATTTGTGGACAGGATCTTAGACATTTGAACTGTCTAAGGCACCATGACAATGGTCTGGTCTGAACAGCAAGAGCATCTGCTCCCTGACCTACTTCTGCTATTATAACTGCTATGCAAAAATGTCCTCCAACACACAAAAATGAAATTCAGGCATTTTTAGTCAGCACAAAAAATCTCCAAAGGCTAACATCTGGCAAAATGACAGGGCTTTTCAGGGAAAAATTTGTATGGATATTTTTGGTTGGGTTTGTTGCCATTACTGGGGTTTTTTTTGGTTTTGTTTTTTTTTCTAAGAATTCTCCAGAAAAACAAGAAGTCCATATCAGTTGTCTTCTTCAGTATCATATTTTGTGAAAGATTGTGAAGTGCTAGTATCTCACTACAAGAAAGCATGTTGTCATGGGGTGACTTTACCTTTAAGGTGGTTTTGAGAGCTAAGGAAGTTGAAGTTGCTGGGGACTGATGGGAGTCTTTTCTCCTGACCAATTATCGGTCATTACTGGGAATTGACAGCAGCTTTGACCATTGAAAAGTGGGATCAACTTGTGAACACCACCTTAAGATGTAAAGTCAGAGCTCTCTTGTTCTTTTTGTTTCCTGGCTGTGAAAAGTGACAGAGCTCTGGCCCCCTGTTCCCCTCCCTAGGCCATGTGGCCCTGATGGGGCTGGGCTGTGCCCAGCGGCTTCCGGCCGGGAGATGGGGCCTGCGGGGCTTGCCCCGGGCTCTGGCCGGGCCAGGCCGGTCCCTGGCTCAGCTGCAGTGACAGAATTTACCAGAAATTGCTGAGTAAAGAAAGAAAAAAAAAAAAGCTCTAGACCTGTGGCAAGCTGAGACAGCAACTACGCTCTCTAGAGCAGCCATGAGGAATTTTCCATCACAGACAACTCCAGCTCTTGCTCCAGCAGAGATCACAGAACCATCTACAAAGCCTGGGCAAGATTTTAACCTTTTCATTACCCAGATGAGACTTGCAGATTAATCCTTTTATCCAGAGAGAGGAAAAGAGAGTGATCAACATGTAAAGAGATATTATAAACTGTCAGAGACAGTAAAGAAAAAGAAGTTTCAGAAAAGGTAGAGAATAAGGAGATGCTTTTATGAGCTGAAATACCTTTCTGTTGAGACTATGGAAATGGACAATAAGGTCTTGAAAAAACTCCTTTAATTCATGACAGTATATAGGGAGGAATGGAGTGTTCAAAGTGTAAATTTTAAGTAAAAAGTAGAGTAATTGTGATACAGTGAAGTGCTGGAACAGTGAAGCGAAGATTTGAAGCCTTGGGGGGCAATAAGAAAACTGTTTTCTAGTGAAGCTCACAGAGACAGATGAAGAAAACATTTGCCTTTGAATAACTCATCCTTAAAATGACATCCCTAGACTCATGGTCCATAACACACCTCAGAGTGAGGTGAAATGGAAGGGGTGAGCTTTGATAACAGCATTTCTGGGCAGCTGACATCAGGGCAATAGAAAACTATAACAAGTAGTTTTCTTGTGAGAAACTCCATAGATTAACAGAAAGAGACTTCTGTTTCTCTACAAAGACTGGTGAAAAGACTATAGTAGGAATTGGGACTGTTTTAACCACCAAAGTTCCAAAGTTTTTGTCTCTGTTGTCATGTGAACAAGGGAATGGTGGGTAGTAAGGGATAAAAAGGGTTTTTTCTGGAAGTTTATTCTGGTGTTCTTAATATTATAGTTTGTTAATAAACTTTCTTTATTCCTTTTAAGTTTTAAGCCTGTTTTGTTCTTGTTCTAATCCATACCTCACAACAAGAAATAAGTAATTTTTTAGTTACTGGTTTAAAACCACGACACATGTGTAGTGAGAAAATGGAGAAAGATCAGCATTTATCGCTCTATTTTTGAACGAAGCAGTTTTCTCTCTTTCATTAGGAACATGCCTATACTCAGGTTAATAGTGTTAGGAATGCTACTAGTAGAAAGTTGTTTCAGTTGAGCAACTTAGTAATTCCACATCAGAATACTCAAATTGCAGCTTGAAACAGCAGCTCACCTCTCCCACAGGGCTGTTGCTACCATGGAAGTGTCTCTTCTGCTGGTTCTCTGGCTAATAGATATTTACATGATTGATCTGAAGTAACATAATAAATCAGGAGTCCATGTACCTACCAATAGACGAGCACCTCTTCAGTAAATAAAAGTTTTGATTCAGGGACTTCCCACATATGTTGTACCTGAAACAATGTTCTCTCTTACAACAGGTACAATGTTCTGTGCAATTCACTGACAAAGTGAAACAAGGAAGAAACCCATCCAGACAGTTTTTAATTGGTAGGAAAGGGTAACTGAGGTAGTAGAAATCTAGTCTAGATGTAGATAGCCACTGGATTTATTTCTCTAAACCTATTAATGGTTGTTGTGGCAGAGAAAAGAAGGAGGTGTAAGTTTGTGTTTACATTAAGTAGTGACCTTAGCTGTTACAGCATCCTGCCACGTGAAACTGGAATTCCAAAATAAAACTTATATAACCTAAGTATTTGTTTAAGAAAAATTCTTTTTTCCCTAGGAATATTAAATATATTTCATATCTCTACATGCTATTTTATTTTTTTAATCTTTATTTGATAATTTAGTTGCTTTTTTCATCACTTACATGCTACTCACGCATACATTTACACTTTGGGCAAACATTCTGTCGAGTTTCTCATTTTATAATGGATTAGTGTACCAAGAAACTTGGAGTACAGATGTTCATTTACTTCTTTAGACAACAATAGATATAGTGCTATAAATCAGTAATGTTGGATATATTCTATATCCTGATCTACTGAAAATGAAAAGCAGTTAGGAAATTGTTATAATTTATGTGTTTACTTCCACCTCTGAACAGTCATTGTAACCTACCAGAATGAGGTCAGAATTTGAAATTACTGTGTTCTTTGCCATTTAGTTTATATATGTGATTTGAATTCCTGATACTTCAATAAGAACAAACCACCAGGTCAAGATTTTTCTTACGTTATAAAATAAACACTGCTGAAATGAGAATTTACCAATTACTGCAGAATGGAGCAATAAATATTATTTGGATTAAGACTAGCACCTGAATCATCTACTGAATTACAACTAAGTCAAGATGAGAAAAAGTCTCTTGCAAAAACATTTTCTTTAGACTGATTATTCAGTACAAAAACATCCATGCACAATTGCAGATCTTCTCTAAACCACCCAAGCATCAATACATAACACAAACAGGTAAAGAAAACATAAAATTGCATATAGATTTGTTAAAAAACGAAGAAGCTGCATATACTAGCACAGCTCTCTTCACAGTTGCTGGACAGGCAAGAGTACCTATCTAAACTCACCACTACACACTGCCTTCCATTGCATCAGCAAGTAAAATTACTAAAGTAGGAATCATATAATAGCTTGGATTAGAAGGGGCCTTAAACACCCCCTATTTCCAATCCCCTTGCCATGGACAGGGACACCTTCCACTAGACTATATTGGTCAAAACTCTATCCAACCTGGCCTTGAATACTCCCAGGGATGGAACATCCACAACTTAACTGGTCAATCTATTCCAGTACCTCACCATCCTCACAGTAAAGAATTATTTTTTCCTTCTAATATAAACTGACTGTCTTTCAGTTTGAAACCATTCCCCTTTGTCCTTTCACTACTCAACCTTATAAAATATCTATCCATCTTTTTTGTAGGTTCCCCTCAGGTACTGGAAGGCCATAATTACACCACCCACAAGCCTTCTCTTTTCCAGGCTAAACCATCCCAATTCTCTTAGCTTTTCCTTACAGGAGGGATTTTCCATCTGTCTAACAGTCTTGGTGGCCTCCTGTGGACTTGTCCCAATAGATCCAGTGCTGGAGCTCCCAGAGCTGGATACAGCACTACAGATGGGCTCTCAACAGAGCAGAGGGGCACAATCCCCTCCTTCACCCTGCTGGTCACTCTCCTTTGGATGAAGCCCAGGACAGGATCTTCCTGGCTTTCTCTGCTGTGAGTGCATATGGCTGGGTTATCTCATCCACCAGCATTCCCAAACCCTTCTCATCAGGGCTGTCTTGATTTGCTCATCCCCCAGCTTGAGTTGACATTGGAGGCTGCCCTAACCCAGGTGCAGCCCCGTGTACTTGGTCTTGTTAAACTTCATGGAATCACCAAGGGCCCGCTTCTTGGGCTTGTCCACCTCCCCCTGGGTGCCTCAGGTGCATTAAATGAATCACTCCAAACTTGCTGAGGCTGTGCCTGATCACTTTGTCATTGTCTGTGTCATTAATGTTGATATTAAATAATCCAATACAGAATCCTGAGGGACAGCATTTGTCACTGATGTCCACTGAGACTTTGAACCATTGACTTCCATCCTCTGGATGAGACAATCCAACCAATTCCATATCTATCAAACAGTCCACCCATCAAATTCATCTCCAATTTAGAGAAAAGGTTATTCTGGGGGTTCATGTAAAAGGCTTTACAGATAAATTACTTTAACAGTCCTTCTCATGTCCACTGATGTAGTCAACCTATCATAGATGGCCACTAGGTTTCTCCATTCTGCCCTTTTTGCAAGGGTTTTGTAAAATGAGGCAGTGTCACAAACTGAGACATTTCTCTTGAGAAACTTCATTTCATGGGATGGGTGCATGAAGAACCAACCCACCAGGGGTGGTAACTTGTCAGTCTGGTTTCACGGTCTCATGACCATCTCACAAATGCTGGAGTTTCCTCACTAGCTCACCTTTATTGGGGTGAGCTAAGCTCAAGCACAGAGATAACTCTTCCAAAATAGCTATCATAGAAGGTCATCCTTAAACTTATTCTAACTTACGCAGGCACTAACAAGCCATGTCTCATTATTGCTAGGCATATTTAGTCATAAGTGTCAAACTGTCACAAGAATTCCACAGTAAACCCTTACTGCCACTGCTAAGTAACTGTAGATTCAGGCTCACACAGCAGCAACAACTACTGTGTAAGTATTTCTATTAGTGAAAACACTGCATGCAAGTCACTGGAAATTATTATTGAAGAAAGTCTTTCTACAAATATTTTTTTGTTCTCTAGCACAGCTGCCAATGCTGATATATTACCTTTTCTTTCCTTCTTATTACATATAATTTTAAAACACAAAACTGCAGATGACCTATTATAAAACTATTATGTTTACCTGCAGACATCGCTTCACTTAGAAAGCAAACCTACTGAAGTACCATGGAGGGTCAAGTCCCTCTGGAATATCTTCTGTTCTTTTTCTGAGCCAAACCTGTGTTGATTTACCTCAGAAATTAATAAGTATGCATTGCATAATACAAACCTTCCTAGAAAAGACTTAGCTTCCTTGTTACAAGTGCTGGAAACGTGAATAAGACAAAGGAAAAAGACAACACTACAGAAGAACTCATGATCAAATTGCTTTTAGCTCTGTCTGAGGTCTGGTGACAGGGTTTTGTTTATGAGTATTAACAAAACTTTTCATAAGTGGTCAATAAAGGCCCTACTTGGAACCCCCTGGCACTGAGTTTCAGTTTGCTGAAACTAAATACTGACTCCATATATATGATGTTAGTGGAAGACAGACTTTAAAGGCAAGGAGTGGGGTTAAAAGCCAAGTGCTTTAGAAGTGGATAAATTCATGGTCTGGAAGCACCATGAAGACATTTAGAAAGAGGCAAGCCAACAGCTTGCAGCATGTCAATGCTATCTAAAATGTCCATGAACCTGACTTTTTCTGTTCAAGTAGGCATGAACATCTCATTTCCCACTAAAAGAAAAATAAATTTGCTTAACTTACCTCTGCCCAATAACTGTGTTTGGACAGTTACTATGCAAGAAAAATAGTTAGTAAAAGAATCACACTCAAGCTAAAACTACTATAATAATTTCTGTGCCTATGCAGTGTAACAGTGATTAGCAAGAAAAGTATGTGCAAAATTGTCTCATATATTTCCGTGTTCAAATACTGTGACTGAAATAAGGTCTGAGCTATACAGCAAACAACAAAATGTGCCTGCTGATTTGCTGAATACGTGTTACAGTGCCCTGAGCAAAATACAATAATTATAGCAACAGACATAGACAGAAATCTCACAAGAGTTTGGCAAAAAAGGATTCTTAAAAAACTTCATTCTACTATTCCTTTATGCTTAACTTTTTTTTCAAAGTCATTTTATGTCAGGAGATTTCCAGCCTTAGTGGTAAGCAAACTAAAGGAGAAAATCTTCACCACATTTTCATACCCAAGTACCAGAGACTAATGAAGACACGATCATTGGAAGAGATAGGGTGACCCAGGAGCCAGGGGAAACACTTACTGATAGGGATCTCAACAACAGGACACAGTCCCACACCAGGTGACAGTAACAAGGTATATCTTCACCCCTAGACATGACAAAGGAGCGCTCCAGCCAGTCTCAGGGGCTGTGCAACAGAGTCCTGACAGGAATAGCAGTAGACATGGACAAAGACAGGACTGGAGAAAAGCCACCAAGGTTCACTGAGGAGTCAGAGCTGGAGACAAGGCTGTAACAAAGATCCAAATGCATTCAAGAGACAGGGCTACTCTCCAAACAGATACAAGGCCCAGAGAGGAGACAAAACTGGTACACTACATAGATTTGAAGTCTGTCTGGGAAACCCAGGCGGTGTGGGAGACCTGAGTCCAAAGAAAGCTCATATTAGGCCCAGATATCTTGGTCTGAGTTCAAAGGGCCGTCCTTGGACAGGGCAGGGGGCACATAAGGCCATTAGGGCAATAAAGGCATCACATCTGACAGTGATTATGAGCAGAGTCAGAATCTTCAAAAACAGCTCTTCTCTTGTCAACAAAGAATTAATGGATTCATAAAAGGATAAGGATTTCATCCTGGTTAAATGTGCAGCTCTAATTGTGGTCAGAGCAGCTTTTATATGTGCATATGAAAATTGCACTAGTATGAGAATAATATGGCACAGTTGGGATGAATTTTTATCAAAATGCCATGAGGCACATCCTTTATCCCAGGCACCTGCTGGGTCCTTTGCCTGTCTTTTTAGCACACTGACTGGTAAAAGCACAGCAAGTACTGTGGCTGCTCTATAGCTGTTGCAAGCTGGCTTGCAGCTAACAGAGCTAAAAGTCTGTTCAGTTCCTCTGCTACCCCTTAGCTGAGACAGCAGCTGAATCTTTCTCCCTTACATAGCTGATGGTTTTTACAAAGTTTGTGATAATTTGGTGTCTTTGAAACTGGCCCTTGGAGATAAAACAAGCGGGGGCTAATATGACAGCATGATTGAACAGGTCTTGTTTCCTTAAAAACCAACTGAAAACACATGAGCCATGAAACAGGAAGCGAACATAAAATATTTCAGCCTAAAAACTTCAGTCTGTCAATGCCTTAAAGAATTAGAGTTTACACTATTAAGGAAAGTATTGCGCAATATCTCCTCTCTCCTATCTTATCAACTCCAGTATTTTCTTAAAGTTATTGAAATGAAAAAAATACATAAGTATGGATAAAGCATTAAATCAATACATTATAATTAGGTTAATATAGTATAATAAGATTAATTTCACTATATACTGTAACACAGGAATTCTGTGTTAACCACCATTAATATAGAAGTGTGCAATGAAAAGCAAGCCTTTACATTCTGTTTTACATGGAGTGTATAAGAGATGCGGTACTGAATAAAACTAAGAGGATAAATGATATAATGACTAATAAAAATATTAGTGATTCCAAATGAAGAAGTATAAAACATAAAATATTACTGTTTTGTGTCCTAGATTGTGTTTCCATTTTGAAGTTGATTCTCCTTGATCTTTGACTGCTGTATGTTTTAGATTTTTTTCAGCTTTTCTTTCACAATCACTTTCCTTATTCACCTACAGGAAAGAAGTTGTGCAAAGACCTGTTTAACTTAGGCTGATGAGGAAGTAAGTGCACATTTTTCATATGGTATCAAAATATTATCACATAATTATGGTCAAAATTTACATCTGTAAAGACTTTACAATATTTTCTGCATGTTTAATATAATTTTTTTTTCAAAAAGGTAATATTGTATTAGATAAGAAAAATAGCAAAGCTTGCTAAAGTAGTGTTAGAAATCTGATTTACACTACAACAAATCGAAGAAATATATTTTTAGTTTCTCTGCATCCTCAACTATCCAACTGATTTCACTCCATTAATCATTTTACGCATGTTACTCTTACTATTTTAATATTTGAAAGAACCTCCAATGAATTTATTGTGAGAAGACCATGTTCTCAGAAATCTCAGTGAAGAATTCTCACAGAATTCATTAGAATACACTAAAATAGTCTCACAAAATAACTTCCAAAAGATCATGCTTTTCCAAATAGCTGATGACACAATTTACCAAACCGAAGAAAAATGTGGGTTATTTATTGAATGCCACTATAAGCAGTCAGTTAAGGGCACCATAAATTGAATGGTCAATGTAGCTCACACAAGATGCTGTAGGAACAGCTATTGCACATCGTTTTTACCCAAATGGCCCTCTGAAGCCCTCTGCAGTCATTGGTAGGAATAAGGCATCCACCTTGTCTCAGAAAGGTATTGTGAGTACAGATTGCTGCTGCACAGCACTGCACCCATGCACACAAGCATGCACATGAACACAGAACTAGTCTGTCTTTTTTAATGGTAATACCGAACAATTAAAATGCTTTTATATAATAGCATGGAAGTTATTTTGGAGAGTCAATTCTATTTTTTTCACAGAGAACAAAACTAAATAGTTTGCAAAACTGTGCTGACCATGATTGCAATATCTAATATCTATTTTAAAGGGTCAAACATTATTGATATTTATTTTTGCATTTATACTGATAATATCTAGCTGAACAAGACTTTAGTCTCCTGGGGAGCTGAGGACCAGAGCAACCAGGTTTCTCTTCACTGCTGTTATTTTAAGAAAGCCTAATGTTAGGCTTGAGGTTTTCATTTAGTGTTCCTTTGTATTATGTTAAGATTTTCATACTCTAAAAATAGTTTCTGCCATTTAGTAGAACACATTCTAATTTTTACCTCTGCTTCATCTCCATTTCCTCAATAACTAAACTCACACTTCATTTATAATTTATGCAAATATTTGGGTGATTTAGGTGGTTTCCCTTTCAAGGCCCCTTGATGTAAATTTTCTGAACTGTGCCCTCTGATGTGATCAGGTGAGCTAAGAAAAGACATATTCACCTCTTGGATTATGTTAACATAATCTCATGCTTTTGAAAACTCTAACCCTATGTAGCCATACAAGCATTTTGCATATTCAGACAGAGATTTTCTGCTTAAAACTGATTTAAGATGAGCCATGGAGAGATAAACACACACAGCATTAACTGGACCCCTCCAGGCTGCAACAGGGAGGACTCATAAGGGACAGTTTGTCTCAGATGACATTTAATTATAATAAGCAGAATCCAAGTCATTAGATCACACATCTGTATGTGTGTTTTTGAATGAAAACTATTAAGAGGGGAAAAAGATAAAATGAACATTCAGAGTTCTGTATAAAGTCACAGAAACAAAAATCTTGAACTGATACTTTAATTTCTCCTCTTAAAGCTGGTTATTCATGTAAAATATTGAGATAGCAATTTAGCATATAATTTAAAAAAAACAGTTCCTTTTCCCTCACTGTTACAAGGTTTTTTTTACTTTTTAAGGAATTTATCTAGATTGCCAACAACAGAGCCAGAAACTCTGAAATGAAGCACGGAATCCAAAGCATTTAGATCTTATGCTTCTCCATGTTCATCCATTATATAAAATATGAAGTGACACTGTGAGCCAGAAAAAAATAGTTCTGTCACCTTCTGCCCCACCGTGATTAGATCCCCAGGAGCCCTGCTGAGTCACTGTGCTTCCAAATCTACATAGGCAGAGCCTCAGACAGTGCCCCAGGGCAGGCAGCATCCTCTGCTTTAATTCCAGTCTTTTCCCTCTCTTTTGCATTTGTAGGTTCTTCCTATATTCCCTTCTTATATAGCTCAGGCCCAATACATTCATATTATAGTTTTTAAATATTTTGAAAACCCTTCCTCAATCTTTATCATAAATATATTAGATGGCTTACACCTGCCAAGTGCCAGCCAGAATCATGCTTTCTGTTTCAGCAGCAGCCATAAAACTAGAAGAAGGTACATTCTTACAGTCTGATAACTCTGACAACACATATCATGACAGTCGATGGCTCTTGAAGCAAAAATGCAAAAAAGAAATCAAGTTCCTATGTTCAAATAAAGAATAAGAAATTTTTATCACAGCATGACAAAAATATAAGCTATCCTTCTTCAGGGGAGGTGCCTACCAATTCTGAAGTAAATGCAGACTGTATAATATCAATTTCACCTAATAATTGTTAAAAATTAGTAGCATTAATGAAAGGTAATTGGACTGAAATATATTATTAAATACAGTTGTTTTCTTTTTAATAATTGATGTCTGAAAACACACTTGCAGTTTTAGAGCTATGATTTTCTCACATTGCCTAGCAACCTGTGCAAATATAGAACTGCAGATGCAAAACTACTGACCTTTCTTTCATGCCTGCTTTCCAGTGCTTATTTTTTCTATCCTACACAGCAACAGAGGAAAACCAGAAAAGAGATTGCAAACACTGAACATTTCAAATAACAAAATCATTAAAAAATCCTTTGCTTAACAGAAGAGCAAACTATTTTATTTAAGTAAGCCTAAAATATTATGTACTGGGTAGTCTCACCGATCTTTCATTGCAGAGAGAATGGTTATTCACCCTACAATATCTGTGGCTCTTAGGAAGAGTCAGCAGTGCCGATTTCTTTCCTAGTGCACATTATATAGCGTGGGGGAGGTTTCCTTTTAGACCAACACTATCCACTGAATCTATTTCTGCATTTAAGTGTACCTGCATTCAGCCTAAAGAGAGGGTTGAACTACTTGTTTCTTTTCTTAGTAAAGACAAACTTGGATTATTCAGCAAATGGGAGGAAGAGCACATTCAAAACATAACAGCATGTTAAAGAAAAACTGGGTAATAAAGACCACACCTTCTTCCCATAGTGCCAAAATACAATTTCCTTGATTACTTGAGAGTATGTCATGGGGAAGCATGCACAGTGATAGACCTGAGAGAGAGAACCTAATACTCCTCTAGTTGGGAGTGGAATGCTGAACAATAATATCTGTCATAGAAGACTAAATAAGCAACAACATTCATTTAGACGGGGCTAGGCTGCAATCAGTCTAAGAGGTGGAAATACCTCCTTGACATAAAACATAACATGAATGCTTCCCCTTTTACGGGGAAGCAGATTGAAAGAGAAAAAAAGATCTCAAAATATATATAAAAAAAAGAAAAATCGGTGTATTTGTAAATAACACAAAGCTTATGTCAATACATTTTCTCTGAAGTTGTTCCAATATGCTTGGGATGTACCTCCAGAAAGCACTCTACAAAGCAATCTCACTCCATACTGAAGTGGTGGTTTGGGTTAGGAGCAAATACTATTCACGTTTTCAAAAACCTTATAACTTTTTTTTCCAAGTATTAGACAGACTTTTAACCTCAAAACAGATTTAACAATCCATAGCAGGAGAAAACAGATGTGACTAGTATTTGGTGCAAAATTTGACTCATGTTTCTCATGATTCCTTCAGTTGTGCTTGCCAGTGTTCCCTACATTTGTGATACTGGTTTCATGCCAATTTTCAGTGTGTAGAGTTTCAGAAGCAAAGGTTTTTCAGAAGCCCATGGAGATTAAACCCATCATTCCACTACCTTACTCATTAGGTAAGCTATTCTTATGTTTTATTTTTCTCTTAGAAGACATTACAATACACTGCACAAGGACAGTACAAATTAAGTGAAACTAAGAAAAATGTTTCATACTTATAATTATCTTACAAAGAACATAATTAATTTCATAAATATCAAAGGTCATTGTAGGTTTCTGCTGTTGTTGCTGTCATAAATTAGGAAACCTCTTCAAAGATAATTGAGAGAAAAACTGACATTTATATTTACTTCATGCTATCTGTCTGAAAATAACTTAGATGTTCTAAATTGTTGGATTCTCCTTTTTTACCCCGATAAGATGACAGGTATTTTCAAGCCATGTCTTTTTAGAAAGGACAGTAAAAGAGGTAAACTGCCTAAAGGATAGTCAGAATTTAGGGAAATTTAGGGAACTACAGTGCTGTCGTTTTCCCCTATGAAGTATAACTGTTCTGCTTTCCTACCCAGCTCAGCTTGTTGTTGAAAGTTTTAGTCAGGCAAAAAAAAATTCCAATTAATTAAAGAATTAACAAGTGTGAAATAAATAAACACTTATTCATCTGAATAGTGTAAAATAACAAGAAAAAAAAAGTAATTATTTATGTTGAGTTATTTTATAATCTTATGCTTATGAAACCATTAAAGTCCAGGCTATAAAATTAAAAAATGGATTTCTTACCAAAAAAATGCATTATTATTTTAGGTAATAGTTTCACTGTCTAGAAAAGAATAACATTTTCTTCAGGAAGCATGGAAATAGAAAACTCAGGGTAAAACAAAATTTATTGTATTATAAAGGCACAATTCATCAAGATACAAAAATTTAAAAAATCACTTTGCTCTCTATTTTTCTAAATTTAAAGATCCATCCATTAAAGTTCCATGTTATAAAATTTTTTGGTTGTTTTCTTACACAATGCATGATTTAAATCAAGTAGAGGTATTTACATAATTTGGGGCATTCTTTGAGTCACAGATTTCTTAAGACAAATTGTGACCCTATCTGTGAAATATTACCTATCTCAGGTCTCAACTTCCTCTAAATTTCATATTTTAGATGTTATTTTAAGCCATGCTAAACACTGTCATCATCACTACAATATGAAACAGTGGAGTTTAGTCTTCTCCATTTATCTTCATTTTAGTTAACTGGAGATTTTCAACACCTCAGAAAGTCAAGGCATTTGTATCTAAAGACACTACTAAAAGAAATAATAAAAGAATGAAAATGAGTAGGAGGAGAGAAAAAAAGAATTCTAATTTTGCTGATGCTTCTTTCTTTTAAATTAATCACTTTAAAACATTTTGACAACCATGTTCGGGTAGTTCTATTCTTTTGTAGAAAAAACTTTATTAAAATTCATGATTTTTCTCTTCTGCATTCAATTCCAAGCTTGTTAGCTATGTACAGTTACTTATAATTAACTACATACAGTTAATAATCAAGTTCTTAAATTAAAGGTGTTTGAGTTTCTGAAGATTGGATCTTGGTTTTGACAATAACTTTTTTTATGCACAAACACATCCAGAGTTTTTGAGCAAGTTAGCTTCAGCCTTCACATTCTCATTCTCACATGAAGAGTACAATTTAGTGGCATATGACACAAGCATTACCATGCAATTTAAAAACAGGTTTGGCAATATATTTTGCAGAGAAGAGCAATTACCACACCATTTTGTGAAAAATATCAGTTTCCTGATGTTTGAATGACTCTAAATTTTCTAAAATCAGCTACAAGATTTTTCAAGCCAATACACAGAAAATAAAGCAAAGTTATCTGATATAGATCAGCAACAGACTCATCATATTTTTAAAATACATTTTTTCTATGCTATTTCATAAACAAATTTTTAAACCATGCTGGATAATTTTCACAATTTACCTATCTTTTAAACATGCTTATTTCAAATAAGCAATTGAAGATTGCACAAGGCTTTATATACAATGAATGCAACCATCATGATTTGCATGTCTTTATGTGATTTTTCTGAAGAGAGATCAGGAATTTAGAAAATTTCCTATTGCTGTACTAGGTGTTGTTTTTTTTTACCAACTCTTCAGGAATTTCTACTTGAAATATACATATCCAGCTAAATGTATCTATCCAAATAAAAAGGATACAGAGGACAACAAACTTCCTCTGCTGAAATTTAAAGAGCAAGGTGTACAGTCTAATACTGTACTGCAAGAGAAAAACACAGTGACTGAGTGGTAGCTCTAAATCGTGCTTTATGGGTCTTCCAAAGAACTGAATACCTGTCGCCCTGAGAATCAGGCCTTTTGATATTGTTTTCATAATTTCTAGCCACTTTCCCAGGAAAGTGACTATAAACATAGGTGTTTATACATTCCATTAAAGATACACCTTTTGATGGACGTCTCTCACAACCAGTGCTATTGAGAAGGTGGTAACCTGACTATCCAATCCCTGGTCATTGTCAAAAACCTATAAATACTGAAAGGACAGAATAAACATTCTTCTTCTTTCATCACACTTTGAGCTGTGTCTGTGTGAATCATTTCATGTCCAACAGTGACAAATACCCACCCTTGATCCATGGCAATGTGCTAATGAACAGATGGCTGATATTATTTTGTAGGGAAGCAAACACATCCCTTGTAATCTCTGCATAGCTGATGGAAGTTTGACAGTTTCAAAAAGCTGGGAAAGAGGTGATATCATGGGTAATGGTAGCAAGTCTTTTAAATGTTTTTTTTTCCTTACCTCTACTGACATTATGGGATTTCAGAACAGTGGAGAAAAGTGAAATATTAAAAACTGAAAAGAAAGTGGAGAAAGCAAATATTAATTATCACTAAGGAAGTTTCATAGGTCTCCTCATTGTTGTTAAGATTTCATGAAAGCTGCCAGGAAGATTAAAAAACCTCAAGTTTTTGCATTTAGGAAAAATCCTTTATTAACAAAAGATGTTCATCAGCTGGCCACAAAACATTCTGGAAAAAGAGATAAAAGCATCCTATGTTTTATCTGCCACAAGAGCTCTTGATGATAAATTATATTATGGAAGTCTTTGCCAATATATGTCAAAACACCTCATTGAACTCTTTTTTTTTTTTTTTTTCCCAAGAATCCCTGGCTTTGGATAAACAAAATTGTAGCGGCACTGCCAGTCACCTGTCTTTCAGCAATCATATGTTTGCTTTTCACAGGGTAACATCTAAGGAAAGAAAAGTTGAGTTATATTTATTTTTTTAAATCATAAACAAAATTCAATAACTTCTATGTCAAGACAACTAACTTTATCCTCTTCAACTGATTGCTGCTGTTCTGAGATGCTGCATACACAAGTTACATCACTTAATGCACAGCAAACAATAGAACAAGGAAACCATGAAACCATGAAACATTGGACTAAACTTAAATGAATTGAATAGCAACCCCATTTTTAATATGATCTGCAATATAACTTCCTTTTACTTTGGAAAAATATATATAAACACTACAAACTTTTAAAGGAATTCTGTTCTTCCTGTATAACCACTTAACACATGCCATTAAAACTTCTCAGGGATATTTATTAGGAAGTGGTAGAAAATGTTAAAGATCCTCTGGTTTATAAGTACTGAAGCACTGGTTTGACAAAAGTAAGATTTCTTTAAGAATTTCCACCTTTGTGAATTGCTAAGGGATTTCATTTTAGATTGTCAAATCCAAGTTGTTACCCAGTTTTTATCTTACCACACTAGTTTGTATCTTACCACTGTAGTTTGTATCTTACCACAGTAGTTTGTCTAAGTAACTAAAACATGTTTCTTATTTCTTGATTAAATTATGCTTGAAGGCTTATTCTTTGCTCTAAAAATACATTTTAAAATTAAAATATCTAAAGTAATATTTTATTATAATTTGTATCTCATAATAAGATAATAAATTATAATAGTCCAAGTAATAGTCCAGTAGTGCAACGGGAAAGTTGCAGTGTTTTTTTATTTTGTTGTGATATTCTTCACTGTAACCACACAATAGACAGTTACATGACATCTCATCTAGAATTTTTCAGAGGAATAAGGTTATTTAAAAAGGAACCACATTTTCATAATAGCTTGCCTGAAAATTTTATCTCTTCTGTCAATATTTAGAGGTCTGCATCTCTAGACATGTCCATATCAAATTTAAAATGATAGATTATATACAAATTTCGTTCAATTGCTTCAAGATTCCTGGACATACTATTTCTTTTGTGTTCATGAAGATAATCTTTCTTAATATACCCCCAATGAACAACACTTAAGGTTCTGATGCAGACTTCACTGAGACTTTTTGTGTAGCACAAGGTTGGAACTGCTTCCTGGTAAGCCAAATTAAGAAATAACCAAACTGAGGAGTAATCTGTTTCTAATCTTTCCCCAATGCTCACTTGCCCTATTATCTGAGATGGAAGATAAGAAAATCTTCACAACTCACACACCTTGAATATTAAAAAAGTCATCTACTCCCTTTACAATATTTTACTTTCTTCCTCCCAATTTCTCTCCAAATTACCCACAAAGACTTCAATGTTGTCTTAAAGTCGACACTAAATAAGCATTTTATTATGCTTCACAGAGTAAGGAAGAACAGCTTGTTTGTTGTATTCACTTTCATTTTAGGTATGCTTACAAATAGCTTTTTGAAACTTTTGGAATTCCTAAGTATGGGAAATGTTACTTGAAGATATCTGAACTCTAAATTTTTAAGTGTCAAAATTTACAGTTAAAATCTAAAACATAGGTTAAATATAATAGATACACAGCTACACCAATACATTGAGTAGTGAAATACACTGCATGTTTTTTCTAGATCTATTTAAGTAGCAGAGGTCAAGGTGTTCTCCTCAGCTTTTAATTAGTATTTCTTTGGAAACCTTGAGACTGTTTCTTTGAGACTGGAAACCCTAGGCATGAGTCCAGAAAGACATGTTTTGCAATGTGAAGGAGAGAAGAAATGTAGAAAAAGTCACAATTGTTTTGGTAAAAAACTGAAACAATTAATACAGGAGCAAACTGAAATCAAAACAAAATGATATGCAGATCTGGGAATATTTTCCCCATTTCCATGCCAAGCTGAAATCCTGCCCATGCTACTCTGGAAGGAGCATGCAACAATACATAAGGTGTTAGTTTTATGAATAGGGCACAAGGCATCATTATATACTTTATCTAGATGAAGGGAAAGGCAGAATTTGAGTCATATGTCAAATGGTTCTACAGTTGATAAAGCAAAGAATTTGACCAAAAATTGAAAGAAACTTCAATGCACTTTATGTATTTTGGATTTTCTGTGCTTACACATTTCAGTCTAAAGACAATAATGATCTAACTACACTATCAGGTTTCACATAACAAGCGATCTCCTTTTCTATATTTAGATTTGAAGGCTTCATCTTAATGTTTCACTCCAGAAACCTCACAGGTCAGAAGATGCACTTGTAATGTACATCCCAATAACCTGCAAACCTCCTAAAGACATGAAAAGGAAGTCATAAGCTTGCAAGAACAAAAAAGAAATGTGGAATAGCAGGGAAATAAACAATAATATCAATAATCAAGAACTTTGAACATTTGAGAAATGGTATAGGAAAAAATTTGAAGGTAAAAACATTATTCAAACAGACACAAAACATTTAACACAAATTGAAACTCTTCCCTCAAGTAATGAAAAAAAAAATAATTCTCTTCAAGCAGCACAAACTCAATAAGAAATATCTCAAGACTTCTTCAGATGAGATCTTAAAAATTACCAGTGAAGCACTGCAAAACAATGGCTGCATTAGCATAGCATGAAAAAAAAACAACAGGTAGTAGCTGTCTCATGCAAATGCCTGCCAGCTGCTTTTGGCTTGTTCTGCCTAAGAAGCCTATTTCTGTCTAATACATAAATATATCTTTTAGAACAAGGAAAGTGGTAGGGAAAAAAAGGCTTCTATGCATATTCTGTCATGGCTTTCTGCCTTTTTTTTTACCTCCTTTTTGAGTAACTGGTCTCTTCAACAGAAGTTTAGATTTGCTTTTGATGAATGTATCTTTCCATATTTTTTCCTAGACTTCATTAAAGACTAAGTAATGAGATAATTGAGAGTGTTGAGATTAAAATTAGCATAAACAGTGTTTTTAAATAGTTATATAGCACTAGTTTCCAATCAGCTGTGCACAAATTCTTAATTTACTTGCTATTTACTCAGCTCTAGTCAATCACAAAAAAATTCTGATATATTTTTTATTCTTATACTGATTCTTATGATCTTTTTATCACCCCATTCTCACTTCTTAAAGTTCAAAGGCTGTAAAAGGGAAAAATCAAAAATGTCCAGACAGTCCAGCGTTCTTTATTCATCACAGTGAAAAAGTCAAAACAGGAACAGCAGTATAAAATTCTTCTTGTTTCATAACAATTTGAAGTTACTAATAATTGTATTTTGTGAGTTCAGACCAACGTAATCCTGCCATCAGAAAAAAATAATCTGTGTTTTTTTAAGTGACCTTAATTTAATTTTTGTTCTTGTATTACTAGTAAGCAATGTATTTTTTTGGAACATAAATTATCTGGTTTTGAGATCACAGTAGTTAAATCTATTTTTCTTTTCTTTGTGAGTTACCATATTGTAGTATATACTTTCTATCCAGTTGCTGTACATGTATTGTGACCAATACTAAATAAAATATTTTTCAAAGAGTAACTTCAGCTGTGACAATTGTTTTCAACATACTCATTGGAAACATTCGAACTGTAATCTCGAAGGATATTTTATATATTCGCCTTAAGGATGAAAGTTTAGGGCTTTTTTTTAGTGGGGTAATTAGGATTAGAGGAACCTCATGTATTATATTTTCTTTCTAACTCTGTGACTCCCATACATGAGCCAGAAGCCATCAAATGCTTTACAGCTGTGGGAAATGGAAAAAATAGAAACTTCCACAGACACTGAAGGGTTTGATTTGTAGCCTTGAAAAGAGCTTGGGTTAATGTAATGATAAAGGTACACAGACATTAAGTAGAAAAATTATAAACTTATGTTCCCATAGTTGCAAGTAAGAATATGCTTTAAGTTAAAAAAAAAACAAACCTGTATTGAGTAAGATGGTGAAGGGTTTTAGGCTGTAATAGTGTGATTTCATAGGGTAAGTTACGAATCTAGAGGTTATAATAAGAAGCATGTGTGTATGTGAGCTAACAGTCTATTGGCTGAAAGACAGATGCAGTGTGACAGAAATTAGCAAAGGTGATAGGTTATTAAGTAAAAACAAACTTGGTGTCAGCTGTCTATTGGAGCAAAATGTTATATATTGCTGTGTAACTGAGAAACTCGTGACTACCTTTGAGCTATGGCTGACTTGCTGCTCCTCAAAATCTCACACCTTTGAGACTGATGCCTTATCTGGTATATTTCAGCAATAAATCAAATTAATAGCACTGGTAATCCCATCCCTCATTATTTGAGGCCCAACATATAACTTTGATGTTTATTTTCAAATCTCACCAGACATGTGGTACAAAACTTAAGCATATAGTACACAAGCACAATGATGACTGCACATCAAAATCAGAAAAAAGTACCTTCTATCCCATCATTTAAGTAATGTTACTATCTTAATTTAAGATTATAAAACTATGTTAATTTCATTTTTCATATTTCAAATATTAATCTTGTTTTTTAAAAATAATCCAAGTTTCTTTTTTTTGTCTTGAAAATGCCCAAGACAGATTTGTAATCATTCCTTTTAGCTAAAAATACCATTTAACTTGCTCTTATGCAATTTCTGCCTGTAGCTCAAAAGTTGATGTGAATTACAAGCCATCTCCACTATGTTTATACACTTGAAAAAAATACATACTGTTCTTTTGCTTTCTGAACACAAACTTTCTGTGGACTTTCAATGACAATGGTCTCACACAGCTTCCTTCTCAGAATTTAATTCAAGACCTTCAAGACCCTTCAATAAAGAGTTTATGGCCAAGAACAAATGTCATGTAAAACCCGATGTCTGCGTTTGTTACAAATAAACACTAATCAAGTATATTAAAAATCATTAAATATATGTAGTTGAAGAAATGAAAATGCTGTTTGAATACTTACAGACTGGATAATGCATGTTCATATTTCCACCTTCCACTTCCACAGTGCATTAGCTTTGCATACTTTGTCTAGGTATTACATGACATAGATGTGACTTTCTGATACAAGATTATGGCTTTTACAGCAATGTAATCAGAAATACAAATTATGAAATGTGAAATCTAATTTCTTAATCAAGCTCCATACATCACGTAAGTTATTTCAATCCTGCTTTACTTGTTTTGTTACTTTTCTTACTGGAGAATCTCCTAAGAACACAAACTGAGTTATAACAGCTCCTATTACAATGGAGACCTCTGATTTCTCCTGAATACTCAAGGTACCAATGAACATTTCAGAAAATGATTGAATTTGGGACAGTAGATTGATTGTCAGAATTTCCACTGACAGTAATTTGGACTTCAAAATATTTGACTGTCTGTGTAGGTCCCTTTGAAACCTCATCTAGGCATGAAAAAACTCTATTATAAACCCATGATTCATCTTCCCTCCATCTGGATGTTCCGTCAGCACACAAAATTCTTCCATACCTTGACCACCAGATCTGTTCTCCCAGTGATGATGTATAAGGAAGACATAGAAACCAAGGCCATATTTCTCTCTATATATGAGCTTTCATAAAAGCAGATGACCTGAAAGGCATACTTTGCTTATATACCATGAAGATTGTGATGAAAATTGTGGAAAATTAACAGAAAAGGATAGCATCAGAAAGGGAACAGGAATTGTATATTTTCTATAGGTTCATTTCACATCTATTTATTTCTATAGATTCCCCTGTGATTACAATTGGTGCAAACACTTAAAATGCAGGAAGGATTCCATTAGTTTAATTCTTATTCCCTCACCTCTTTCAGTTCATCAAGAGTTATCAGACATCCCAGAATCAACAAAAAATACTTGATCTGGAATGAGGAATTTAGGTCTCTTTCCTAAACTTCCTACAGTGAAACAAATCAAACCATGGCAAGATGTGTGCTTTTGCAGGAGTTTTGGCAGGCTATTTTAAGTCCCTAAAGCTGAAAACAGTACGCTCCTTGAAAGGTTGGCTTGAAGGACAGTGAACCAGTTACAGCAGGAAAAATATTCATTCAAAAGACCTGGGGCACAAGCATTCTGGAATGGGGTTACAACCTTCACACCAAATCACACGCTGAATTACTTTGCTTGCAGTTTAACTGCATGCAACTCTGTTAGTAGCACATAAATGACAAAATGACTCAGCTGAAAGAAGGGTTGGAATTTAACATCTTTCTCCACTTTAGAAGGATTGCATATTGAGTGCCTAGAGATCTAATATCTTCTTTCTGACCCAGAAAATAAAAAGTCTTTTGTTGTATTTATCATCTACTATCTGTAAATATTAAAGGCAAAGCTGACACATAGTCATAACTAAGTCAAACTTCAGAGTATATGGTCCTTCAAGAAATGTGTAAAGAATTTCATGATTTTATAGTACTTAAATTAAGCTGTTATCTTACACTAGAATTAAAAATTAAGTTTGGGGAATAACATACAGACTTAAAATTCAATGCAAATGAGTTAAAAGAACCATTTAGAACCTTTAAAATTTTGAACTATACAGTGGAAATTTATCTGGAAATCTAGAAGTCTTTTTGCTGTGGCCTGCTTTGGCCCTGATGCTCCAGAATAGAAAGGATATTAGAGGAAATGAGAGAAAACTATGTTCTCTATTACACTGGCACTACACAAGCCATGAAGACTAAGCAGAATAATATTAATAACATAAAGAAATCCCATTAAGGATTTATTTTTACATTAGAATCATAGTTACAGCTTTGTGTGAAGCACAGACATTAAGGTTTCATGAAAACTAGAAAGGAGATTGATTGCAGCCTACATATTTTGTTTTAACACAGTAAGCCTTTTGTCAACATTTGCCAGTTATAATACACCGAGATTTGAATTACATAATAGCATGTTCTGCTTTGTTCCAATTGTTGAAACAGAATGAAATCACTACATCTATATTATTTCACATTCAGTAGTGTTTTAGAATGGAATTAATAAGCTTATATCCTAATTCATCAAAAATGGGAATTGGAAGGGGGAGAGAAGAGGAAGGGAGCAGAGACAAGGAAAACAAAACAGTTCACTGGTTTGAGCCTGAAGGCTTACATGCCTCATCACTCAAGGGAGTTCTCTTGAGTGAGCAGCCAAAAAATTGCTTCCCTCTACATTATGCAGTTCTGACGCAGGGATCTGAAGACACCATGCCTGAGTAGCACAGATATCAGCCTTTTCTGCCATCTGCCCCACAGTGGGAATACCAGATGAAATCAGAACGGTTTACTAAGTGAGCATAGTGAAAGGCAGCTCCCTACTGCTGATTAACTGTGGAAAGATCTTTGAAGTTGTGTATTAGCCATTAAGCAGAAAGTCAAATAGACTGCACTTCTAAAGCCAGAAAAATTAATAAATACAGTGAAAATAGTTCCACAATAAAGTAAACTTCTTCCCTCTCATTATTTGATGAAAATTAGTTAAAAGTAAGAGTGATTACAGGAGACTTAGAAATAATCGTGGGAGTAATTTTTTTGTTAATGAAAAATTATACAAATTCACCATGACACTTCTTTTCTTTGATGGAAAATAACTGATCCCTACCAAATCTAGAGACTCAAGTGCTCCTAAGCCTCAGGCCATATGCTGATTCAAGCTTTAGCTGATGAAAATCAGTAGAGTTAATCTAATCCTCAGCATAGCAGATTAAACCTTTTCAAACACAGGTGAGGCAGCTAGAAGATTAATATAATACATAATTCTGCAGATTCTTCCAAATCAGGTGGAATTGTTTGGCATCAATCAGTATAGTTTGCAACCAATTTCTACCAAATATGAAAGCAGTCAGCATTTACAATTTAATAGTTGATATCCTTGTGTCTCTGGCCTCTAGCACATTATGCAAGACCAATATGGATAGCAAAAGTGAATATTTAAAATCATGAATGTCTCAAAAGTCATAGAGTCATAGATATATGAGATGTAATAGGAAATGTTTTTAATTGGACATAGGAGTCCAGTTCAGATTTTCAATTTGTAGTATGAAATGTCTGAGTTCTAAAGCTGAAAGCCTGAACACTAAAAGTGACTTTTCCAGCTGCAGCTTCTGAGAGGAAGATGTGAGATGAGCTCTTCCTAGTAGTCTGAAACTGACACATTTAGCTAATAAACTCCTGAAGCAAGACTTCTTCAGGACTAGAAGACTCAAAATCTGAAGCTTACCACTTGCAAACCTGCAAGTTATATTCACAGAAATTAAACTCACTGAATGTTGTTCTGCACTTCTTTTGTGTACTTGCAGAAGTTACTTGCAATTCATATTAGCTTTACAGCAAACATTGGAAATTTCTTAACTATAAACTATGAGAGAGCACAAGTAGAGAAAAAAAAAACTTTTGTTTCATGAAAAATGGGAAAAACTTCATTACAAGACTCAAGTGATTTAGCATAAAAGCGTGTTGCTAATATTGTCCAATTTCAGCTTCATGTTTAAAACCACCCAGAGAAATTTTCATTAAAGATCAATATTTTTTATTTTATAATCCCAATATTCAGTAACAGCCTAACACAAAAAAAATCTGGTGTTTTCACAAAAGTCAGATCAAGTTTTTCTAAAACTTTGAACAATAAATCTTTTAGTCAGCCCTAAGGTTGATTTGAGCTATGGGAAAGCAAATGACAGAAACTTCCAGAAAGCAAAATACTCCCTGTGAATTCTAAACTTGACTTTGAGAAGAGCTCTGATTAACTGGAAACCAAAATAAGATCTAGAATTCATTCTTTCTCCCAGGAGATACACTTGTCCCTGATGTAGATGGGACAATTTAATTAACTCCACAATTTCCATTGACCTTTGTGACAGACTCTTAGAATCACAGGTCATTTAATCTACCTCCCCTAACCATGGGTGAGTAGACCTGGTTCTACTAGGTCAGGTTCCTCAAAGTCTCATCCATTCTGGCCTTGAACACACAGGGAAGGAGCAACCAAATGTCTCTGGGCAGCCTGTTCCAGTGTCTCACAGCCTCCATAATAAAGAATCTCTTTATTACATCTAATCCAAACCTACTCTTTGTCAGCGTGAAAGTGTTGCTTCTTGTCCCAACAAGTCCTGGTGAAAATCCTTTCTTTATTTTTACAAGCCCATTACAAATACTGAGAGGCCTCTCCAGTGCGGGAACTCAGGACCTCTGACCAATGAACCAGTATGATTTTGCAGAAGCCATTTATTGTTTACATTTTACACTTATTTATACATTCCAAAATCACCGTTCACATAAACACACATCTTTTCATTGGTTCCCCTATCCTGTCCACGCACTCTGCATGCATCCCTTGTGGCACAGGATTGGTTACAGTCCAGGTGTTCAAGGTGTTCAACCACCCTCTGTTATCTGGCTCTCGTGTTCTCTTATTTTTCAGCCTCTTCTTTCTTACTTTTAGAATAGCTTATGTCTCAGCAACCTTGATAAATTCCAGAGGGTCTGATAAGAAACTAAATACTGTTTGGCTGGAGCACATCATGGCCCAAGCTGTTCAGATGCATTACTATACTCCAGAGCCCTCTTTTCTCCAGACTGAATAATCACAATTCATAGATTTTCCTCATAGGGAAGGTGTTCCAGCCCTCAAAATATTTCTGTGGCCCACCTCTGGACCCAATTCAATGGGTCCTTATATTTCCTGTGCTGGAGGCCTCATAACTGGACTTAGTACTCCTGGTGGGGTCTGATAATGGCAGAGGGGCGGAATGGCCTCCCTTGATCTGCTGGTCACTCCTCCTTTCACGTAGCACAGGGTATGATTGGCTTTCTGGGCTGTGAGCCCACGCTGCTGGGTCATATTTCAGGTTTCGTCCACCAGTACCCCTGAATCCTCTGCAAAGCTGCTCTAAATCCAGTTTGTTATGACACTGGCAGTACAGGTGATTGCCTCAAATCAAATGCAGGAGCTTGCACTTGGTTTTGTTGAATGTCATGAGGCTGACATGGGGCCACTCCTCAAGCCTGTGAAGGCCCTTCTGGATAGTATCCCATCCCTCAGATATATCAGCTGCACCACTCAGCCATTTGCAAACCTGGCATGGGTGCATTCAGTCCCACTCTGTCACTAATAAAGGCATTGAAGAATACCAGTACAGACATCTGAGGGACACCACTTGTTATTGTATATGGGAATTTAGGGGAATATACAGAATATGTTACTTTTTACTCATATAGGAGTCTGTGCTTCCCCTGACAGTGCTTATGTACCTGGGACACATTTCCTATCTCACAACAATTCTGCACTTGCCTAGTTTCAAGTAAAACCCAGGTACTTCAACTCAGAAAAATGGAACAGGTTAAAGTTTTACTTATGCTGTAAATGCTTATAGTGATAACATTATTTTTTATTATTGTTCTCAGACAGGAAAAATCCACAGACACACTTGCCTTCCTTGTAACTTCTGCAAGACTTCAAATGAAGCTTGTAATATTCACTGAGACATTCCAAGAGCTCCCTGAAGTTCAAGCTTTCACATCTAATAACTCCAAAAGTTATAAAACCATTTGTAGTAAAGTTGTCTTGTTCTCCTGCTTTAATCAATTAACATCTCTTCTGTCATATGTGGAGAATCATGGGTACCTGATCAGTTCCTACTTTGACCAGCTAACTTCCTACACAAAATAATGTCAGGGACAACTACTAAAATGGTTCACAAATTACATCTGGGACACATTAATCTTGGAAAGCAAATCTCTGATGTATTTTAATATTTAGCCTAAACAATTAATCAAGAACAAAGCAAAACCTATCCCCCTCTCAACAAGGATACAGAAATGTAAAAGTTCGCTTGATAATGTTAATCTATTTTCTCTGCAACTGGCTTCTATCTAAAATCAAATCTATTTCAAAACCTGAAGCAGAAACAGAATTTTACTCCTATGAGAAGACAACTCATGCAGTGATTCTAATTACATCTACAAATACTTTTATCTACACAATATGATGGCAGTAGTAGCTGCTAACTCAAGGGCAAAAATGCTGACACAAAAGCATCTATTTTCCCAGTAATGGAAAATGGGATGGGGAACAAAAATTAGATATTTAACACAGGCTATCTATAAGTTTTATGCCTTAGTTAATATGTAGAAAATATAAACTAGTGGTCCTTTTTGTTCTGAATTTTAAAGTTAACACTTCTGATAGTTTATAGTAAACTACTTGCTTGTAGGTATTGAAAAATAGATGTCACAGTATGCAGGTTTTCTACAGCTCTAGTAGGAAACCAGGAGGATGATGATAGGAAATTCTACTTTGGCAGACAAGTTAATGAAACTTATATAGAAACTAACAGTAAAAGCTATTGCAGAAAAATAACAAAGAGAAAAAATGACAGAGCAGAGAGAAAATGAGATATTCTCTATGATTCTCAGGCTATGAACTGTGACTTAGAAATCTTAGAAATCTGTATCTGAATCACAACTAGGTTAACTTCTAAAATCAAAACCTCTTATTTCATTTGGGTCTCATTCATCTAAAGAACCTCTAGTTCACCCTTTTTACACTACAAAGGAGAAATATTATAGCTAATTAGCAGGGATACACAAGTTATAACATCAAAACAGCTGTGTATTGATGCAGCAGATCAGAAGATGTGCTTCTCTCTTCAAATGCTACTGCTTCTCCTTTCCAAATCAATCAATTTAATAAATATATTTTCCCTTTCACTGCAATACAATACAATACCTTGCCTAGGTATTTTGAGGTAATTTATACAGTTTATGAAAAAGGCCTACTTCCACCATCTGAACAAGACAGCAATTTCAGATGTAATGATCTCTAAAGTTTGGACTGAAATCATTAGAACAAGGAGTAGTTGCTATTTTACAGATTGTTTCTTTGGTCATCTTAGAGTTTGGCTTCTTTCTCGGTTTTGTTTTCACTTCTGGTCACAAAAAAAAAAAAAAATGTATGGACCAGACCAATTTTCCTGATCATTGGAAGTTCATTTGAAGTCTTCCCCAAGACATCTGGACCCTTCCTAAAAGAAGTCTAGAGGGTACACATTCTTAGTTTATGTATTTCTGGTCTTTAAAAATCTGAAGCATGCTTCTGTATATAAAGCAACAAGCAAACATCACTGAACCAAGCCATAGTTTCGCTGTATTTCTAGAAGATTTAAAAATGGAAACTGCAAGTGTTCAGCCTATCAAACACAGCAGATAAAGCCAACCATCCCCCCCCAAAAAAAATTTAAGAACAAAACCATATCATTTACTTCTCATTTGGCTTTTCACAATTAATTTGTAGGCAAATGACTTGTAAGGCTTTTGTTGTACAACCATGAGTAGTATGAAAACCACTTTTAAGCAAAACATGCATGATTCTAAGAGTCAAAGCTTTAAAAAACACCAATAAAATCTCAAAAGTTCAGTTGAGGTTATTGGAATATGCAGTCCTGTGAAAAGCATGATAGGCTTCCATACAGACTACAACTTGCTTTGCAAAGCAGCTTTTTACTTCCTCGAAACTGGCCTCAGGCACTGGGATCCCTTTCTCTTTAAAACTGCTGTTGCAAGGTAATTTCAGTTCCTATTCTCCCTCAAAGACTATATGGAATAACCCACAACAATTTTCCAGCAACAAGCATGCATGCAGTGTTGTGAATGCACATGTGTACACAGATGTGCATGCACACAGTGGCTCTGCTCAATAAACACAACAAAAAGGTAAAAGTTATTTATGTCACTTACACTTGAATTCAGTCCATGCTGTAAGTTATAGAAGCAGTATCAAGTATGTGAAAAATTTTCAGTAATTTTTGCCATGTATTAAACGGGGGGTTTGACATGTTTGTTCACTATTCTGGGAGGAGGGAGAAGAAATAAAAGAAGGAGACGTGGCACTTAGAGGTCCTGCCACTGATAGCAATATTTCCATCTCTTTTTCTTAACTATTTTGTACATATTTCTGTATTTTTGTACAGAAAGCAGAGAAAGCCACTTAATTTGAGAGGCCAAGGTAAAAGTTTTCTTCAATTCTTTATTGCAAAGCCTTTGAGTGTTAGATATATTCACATAGTATATAATAGCTATCTGTCAAGGACATGTAATTCTGTAGCCAGAATAAAAATTAGCCTTGCAGAATTGTTTGAGGCCTGTAAACAAAGGAAAATAAATGTTTTATTATGAAGTGCCCATACATGACATAAATGACAGCTAGATACAGTGACACTGCAAATCTGATCATTATAGGCTGGGACTCTCATATTAATTGGTGTAATAAGACATACTAAGACATGTTTACATTAGTATTTTATAGGGGTTTTTTTTAAAAAATTAATTTAATATTTCCTTTTTGTATACTTTATTTCATGCTGCAGAGTAGTCTGGAAGTGCTTGAACTCTGCTGCCCTATCCCAACAAGTAAGAATCATTCAAACATAAAGTCCTGGCTTTGTGAAAAAAAATGTATTTTGCTTTGAATACTTTTAAATGAGCCTTTGCAGAAATTACCAGCGCCTCATAATGTTCCTGTTCCCAGAGTTTTGGTAACGTATTATTGTTGTACCTTCAACTATACCTAGAAGGTGACCCACAGTACAAAGAGTAGCTGCTATTACTTTTCAGGGATGAAAAAAGCACATGTGGTTATCTCTCTCTCCCAAAAACATCTTTTTCTGATTTGATGTTCATGGTGCAGCCACTTCAGAGGTAATTACAGTCTACTGAAATTGCCTAATTTGTACTCTTGCAGTACAGACAAAAAGCATAAACTTGTGTAAGGAAGCTTCAACATGGCAGAACAAAGACTAATATAGACATACTTTCTTTCTCTACCATTAAGCCAGAAATGCAATGTAAAGGGTTTCTGCTGTAAAAAATGAGAAAACAACTTTTCTCGCTATTCCTTTGTGGTTTTACATCCTCTGTGTGAATTAAAGATTAGATTTGTGCCTCTGTGAGGACTAAGGATTGGAAAGCACATAATGCATAATCCAATCTAAAACATGCCCAGGGTTTTAACAACCTCTTTCTTACATCTTCCTGATTTTGCAGGTATCTGTTGTCACTGACACTGTACCTATCATTAAATACTACCATCAGAACAAGAGTTTGTTTAATATTCTGTTAAATAACCATGGTTCTAAGTAATTAATTTTCTTTATTTTAGACCTTTTATTTAAATAAAGTTATTTTTTCCTATTGTCTTTACTACTGCAAGCATGTAATTTATTCCAACATGATGTAAGCAGTGAAAGCAGGTTCTTGAAAAGACTTTAAAACAAAAAAATAAAAAAAAAACTTTTTCCTTTTATGCTGTATTTTGCATAGATTCTGTATTAGATTATTTGCCTAGTAGCATTCATCCTTTCTAGAATGTGTTTAATGATAACAGAAAAATCCTTGTAACACTGTACAGTGGAGGCTTCTTAATGCAGGTATTTGCAGCACAAGAAAAATCTGGTTGATTAAAACATTCCTTTAAGTTACTACATGATTTTTGAAAAGGACCTTTATTAGTACTTGAACCAAGAATCTCAAACCCAGGGATGGATTCTTATATATCAAGAAATAGCAAGATGCACATTTTTCTTCCCAGCCTTTCAGCCATAAACAGAACTATAAAATCACTGACATGATTTCAGAATGCTCCACTATAAAGGGTCTTTTTTTAAAGCATGCCTTTGAATTAAGGCAGACTACAACAGCTCTATAGGAGTCCTGGGATTTGGGAAGCAGCATTTTAACAGCATGTTGCCCGTATTCTCATGCTGTGAACATGTTCATAGCAGTTCCATGAAAGTCCCAGGACTGCTGGTGTAGCATCTGTTCACTACCAACAAAGACTTGGATGCTACACAAGAGCCTGTTTTCTAATGATTGTCTGCCTTTCTACACAAACTGTACTTCTTTAGCAACAGGAGACTATTTTATATGTGTTTTCTCATGTTAACATGCAAGCACACTCATTAAGAATATATATCTTTATTATATTAGCAGACATTTATCAGACTAGAGCTACTCTCAGGATAAATAGGGACTCCTTAGGCTTAGATGCTATCCATATCCAAAATCTTGTAGATGCCAAAGATGATAACAAGAAGTCACAACCTTGGAACAAAATACCTTTAATTTCATGTAACTAATGAGCTCTTAATGCCCCTCTTCTCAAAGTGGTAATTATATATCAATTCACAATTCAAAATATTTAGACTGACCTGGACATTTAACATCTCAGACATTGCCCAGTGATGAAGGGTGTGTATCTCTTGGTTCCACATACGGATTCAGATTTTGGCTTTTTCTGTTATCAGAGATGTAGATCCCCTGTTTCAGTGGGGCATTCATGAGAAATATTTTAACAATAATCATGGTTTTACTTCAGCTGAGTGCATCATTTGCTCCAAATAATTTAGTTTTATTTTTGTTTGGATGTGCTTACTTTATCAATTAAGCTCACTTAATGAGCTGGTTCAGGCAGGTGCACAGTCTGTTGATTACATTTATTAAGGTCCGATTAGTGAGAGATGCCGCTGCCCTAATTAGGGTGCAAATGAGACCATATGCCTGAAGTCAATAACACAGATTTTATTTAAGCATGAATGTGAGGTAAAGAGATAGAAAGAAATAGAAGTGGGGGTTATGTGTGTGTGTGAGACAGAAAGAGAGAGAGAGAGAAAGATCAGGTAGAAGATAATTGCCATCCATGGATCCAGCAGCATCCCATTGGTCCTTCTTTATCTTGGACAGTGGTGGAGTCCTGAGGTTGTGCAAAACTTTTCACTATTTATGCACCTAAGCAAAGAAAAAATTAATGCTCATTGGCCACACAGTTCTCCTATTGATTAAATGATTCCCTCACTTCTAATACTAATTGTCCCATGATCAGTCTCTCTCTTCTTTTGAGTCAGTCATTTCTTTAGTTGGTTGGGTGTGATCTCCCCTGCTGGAATTACATTTCATCCAGTCCAAGCCAGTTTCAGAACAGTTACTGAGTTGGCTTGCTTTCTTCATTTTCATTGATCCACTGCTCTTTCCCAGTTTGGTTAATCTTCCCTTAGCTCTGAAATAACACCCAGACAATAGTACCATCTTTATCTTATCTCAAAGTCCTGATACGTGGGCTTCTTTTACAGTCCAAGTTCTGGGTATCCAAGCAGGTGTTTGGGTGAGCTTTGATGTTCATTGGTGGTTGCAGATGCCATCTGTCCCATAACTTGGGGTAATCTTTGACCAGCGATATGTGTACGAGCAGTCGGTTCACATGGTTTGCCACAGTGGGAATTTCTGCCCTGATGTGTTAACCAGGATGAGCTAACCAGATGTGGCCAGGCCTGGAGTTCACACCATCTTGTCACTCCTTCCTGTGCTTATCTCATGGCAAAGCCCTTCTGTGGCCTTAAGAGTGTTTGAAATGGGCACCTTAAACATCTTACAGCATTGCAAAACCTCTAGATCTCTTCCTAGGTCTCTTCTGAGAGAAGTTCTGTGAAAGAACAATCTGGACCAAGCTGATCAAACATGACTTGAGCACAGCTGGCACAGCAGCATATGCCAGGACCACCTCCAGACAAAGGGTATGGATGTGGACAGGACTAATATGGCTTTCTCTTCTTTGGACAGTCTCACAACACTTTTTTAATAGATCTCAAATTATTTTATAATGACATGAATATAACTAGACATGGGTGTCTAGTTATATTCCTTTCCCCCAACAAGCTATATAGATATAGATGTCTTCAGAGACTTTAAAAAAAATAAAGATCCACACACCCATATAAACATGGTGCTCACAACGATATGCACACACATACTCTGCACGGGCAGAGACAGATGTTTCTCTCCCGCATTGCAAATACCAGAACAGTGGAGCAGCATAGGTGGGGTGATTTGTTTCATTTTCTTTGTCTTTCATGTAAATTCTAATTGCTGCAGACCTCAATGGAAGACAGCAAGGAAGCTAATCTAGGCACATTTGTCACGGGCAACTTGCCTGAGTGTTGTCAGACTAGGAGACAATCAGGTCAAAGGATCCTGTACATTGAGACTGAGGCTATTGATGCAATTGTTCATGGATTTCAAGAAATCAGATTACTCATAATACAATAGTAACATTTGACATGCTATACATTATTAAGTAGTCACTGTAAAATTGTTATGCTAATTTTATATTCACAAGAAAGAGTGAAAAGAATAGGATAACCAAAGAATTGCATGGTGTTATGACGTAGCTGAGCTACTGTTGCCAATTACACACCAGTCTAGCTTTTGAATGGGATTACATTTCTGAATATGAGCTCTAGCAATTCCACTGGACATCATCAAACCAGTGATAGATTCCATGTACAATCCTTTGTAAAAATTCAAAAATCCCATTGCACTTTCATGCTTCCCTTTTTTCACATGAAAGACATTTACTAGCCACTTTCTGTAATACTGTAGTGAACAGCTACATAGGAGAGAAGAAAAATACTGCACTCTAGGATGAACACAGAGAGCAGGCATCATTTCAAAAGAATAACATATTTAGATAATCATTAAACAGCTGATTAGTTCAATGTCATCACTTAATTTTCACATGCTTCCTTCTATGTTGCTCATCCTCTGATATTGTTCAAATAATGTTTTTTTCTTATATTAAACTGCTATCATGTGTGTACCCTGCACTTCTCTCCAATTCCATACTCACAGTGTTTTGTGGAAAGTTTGTAACATTATATGGTGTGAAATATGTGCAGACTGACACATATTCTTTTGAAAAGCAAACCTGAGAGACACCTGTTTGCTGATATTCCTGCTGTTGCACTCTGATTTGGATCAATCCCACAACAAGAAGCAGTCCAAAAATCTAATTTAATTGTTAAACTAAATGCATTTCTTGGTGTTTAATTGAAGGCATTACCCTTTTCCATTGCTGGAGCCCAAAGGCAGTGACTGCCACCATATCCAGCACCCTTTGGCTCTGCAGTGATGCAGGGCTGGTTGCCACTGCAATAGCCACCTCTGCCTATTGGACATCTGGTGTGTCCCTGCCTGGCTTCTGCATCCTCTTGGGATGCTGTCCCTGCCCATGCCAAACACAGCTGTGCACCTCAGCTGCTGTTGTTTTCATGTGGACTAGAAAAAGGAAAAAAAAACAAAACAAAAAAACCCAAAAACCCAACAAACAAACAAAAAAAATCACATCAAAATTCAGGTCTCATTAAAACTTTAAAACCCAGAGTCTCTAAAGGTGCTATCTTATTTTTTGTGAGGCACGTGCTGTCTGTGATGATGACCTTGACATTAAATGTTATCATTTCCCCTTGGGTAAGAGAATTTGCAAGGGCATAATCTCTTTAAGTTCAACATCTTCCATTGCAAACGTGATTCTCTTTGAAAGCAACAGAAAATCAAATTCTCTGTCTCATCACAGCTGCTTGGGTACATTTATAGGATTATTGATTGGGAAATCTAACATCTGCAAATGCAAAACTAGCCAATTTAGCTTAGGAAAATCTTGACACATCAGCTGATCTCCCCTGCTGCATCCAGGCTAATGGTACATACCCACATGACTTTGAACTACTCTAAAAATGAGAAATGCCTGTGATCAATAAAATTTGCATTACTCAACGTTAAAAAAAATACAGTCTTTCTGATCTGAAATGTCTTCTACAGGTATAGGTGGTAATTTTAAAATTTATTTCTGTGGTACAAAGTTGAACACTATCTCTTCTGTTTTCAGTCCATCACTCCTTGAAATCAACATCTAGAAAGAGATAACAGTTTCTGTTAGACCAAACACTGTCAGAAAAAGGGAAGGATCAGCTGTAGGGTACACAAGCCCTTTCTCAAGCCTAACATGAGTCAAGCATACACTGGAAAGAATAACTCTGGCTGCGTTCAGCTAAGAAGGAAAAATATTTCCAAAACTCAAAACTAAACTTCCGGGAGGG
>NC_031769.1:76524301-76528409 GCF_001522545.3 Parus major
AAAAGGAAAAGGAAAAGGAAAAGGAAAAGGAAAAGGAAAAGGAAAAGGAAAAGGAAAAGGAATCTCAGTGTGGCCACTGGCAGTAGCTCTGCAATGACAGTAGAAGTAGCTCTGGCAGTGACACTACATCACCCTTTGTTCATGCTGAGGAATCGCACAGTTCTTGGATACTGAACGGAAACTCTGTGCAAAGGACATCTCAGTCTTCTGTAGTGTCCTCCATGTCTTAAAGAAGATGGTTTTTCTACTTTACTAGAGTAAAAAAAAAACTACTATAGTTTTACTACCTAAAAAGTGATAGAAAACATATAAAAAGTGATAAAAAATTGTCAGCAATAATAGTTGCTGCTTTTTTCTCACACAGATCTCAAATCTAATGTTCTTAAAAAAATTAAATTTTGAGAAATAGCTTGATTTATTTCAATTTTAACTTGTTACTTATAGCTGAATTAAAACTTCTTTCTAGCACAAGCATATAATGACAGTTTTAACACCAAAAAAAAAGGTTCTCTTCTGAAATGTTGAAAATAAATAAAATAAATGTTGAAAATAAATAGAATTTCCTTATTTATTCAAAATTATGACAGGAAAACTTGCATTGTATAAAATGATCCATAAGAGACAACTTAGAGTAAAAAATCAGCATTTCATTTGATAGGTCAGTTCATAATTAAACTTTTTTTAAATCTTTGTGTATCACTCTTCATCCATTTTCTTACTTGGTGTAACAATAGGCAAAATATTCAGAAAGGAGAAAGCAAATTCTTAAGAAAATGGTATTTCAATACCTTACTAAAAGCTAAGCTAAAACTGCACCCACAGATAAACTGTTTATCTTCCCTGGCATAAGACTGTCAATTGTAATTCAACTCTTAAAATCAAGTTTTGCAATCAATATAGTGGTTGAAGTCAAGATAAAATGATAGCAGGACATTTTTCCATAATTTCCAACTCAGTGGCCTCCTGTAAGAAGTTTTTAAAATGTGGTATGGATTCATTGATATCTCAGTTTGCAATCTCTCTGTTAGCATATGACAGGCCACATTCTCATATCAGGAAAAAATCACAAACTGAAAGATACCGGTAACAACCAAAGGCTCAATGTCTTTAAGTATTTCAAATGAAAGATTTTTTTAATACAGTCAGGAGCTAAAGTCTTTTTTCCAAGTTTTCTTTTGAGCAAGAGCACTGTGGTGGATAAAAGAAGTTGTTATCGAATGCCCATTAGTACACAATACAACATGTATTTTACTTAATGAAGTTAACTACTTTTATAACCTCAAATATTATTTTTATTTTCCTGCTAAACATTAAAACCTTTGTTCAGGGGTCGGTGTCTGTTTTCCTTCCTTAATTAATTCATAACCAGTGGAAGTCTATCCTGCTTTAATCTCACTTAGCTGAAAGACTTGATTACTGAAAACCATCAAGATTTTCCCATTTAGAGAGCAACAAGAGCAACAGAGAATACTTTTTCATTGTCTGTCACCCTAAGAGCAGAAGATATCCAGAGATGTCAGTTTATTTCCAACTCCAATTCCCCACCAGTTCCAGTTACCCAGTTATACCAAAATCTGACATCTTTCCTAGGATTACAAGAACTTTCTATATTTACAGCGGCATAGTCCAGATGTTAATATTTCCAGAGGTTGATATTTACAGCCTGGACTTTTTATTTGAAGTATTTGTGTATTGTTTCAAGCAGAAGAACTAAATATTTTTGCAAGTGCAAAAAGCAAAAGAGAAAGATGGAGATGGTAACATTGGGACAGAATCCCTGATGTGAGGACACCAAGTGGCATTTACTACGATTTCTTTGAGAAGAAGAGAATGCCTATCATTGAAGGTGCTCAAGGATATATTACACAGTCATTTCATCAGCAATGATGTAGGTATACTTGATAATTCCTTGAGGCAGTGACCTGTTTAATCAGATCACTTTCAGCCCTATGATTAGACCAAACATGCTCTGCAGAGATTCAAAAAACATACTCTGTAGTTATGGAAATTTGTGGAACATACTTGAAACTTGTAGAATGCAGTTGTGTAATGTTTCATAAAAAGTCCTCTCTTGCCCAAAAATTCTTTTTATTGAAATATATTTTCAAGGAAAAAAAACCTGCTGAACTTGTAAAAATTATGGAGTAGCCACAAGGAAAGTTATTAATACCTATTGAATTTGTTAATTTGATTGCCAGGGATCTTGTCAATAAGAACAGACAGACATTTTGTTAGCATTTTTTGTATGTTTCATTATATGAAGTGAATATTTCACATGTGACTCATGTGGCTGAGTATAGTCTATGTATGAACTGAATTTGCTAATCCTGGCTGATTACTAATTCCCTTGGAGTAAAGTGCCTTCCTAAGGACTGCTGCTGTTTGGTTTATATGTGCTGTTCCACAGGCAACACTTAAAAGAGAAACATAAAACTGGGATACAAATGTGCAAGTTTATGGAAATTGCAGAATAAAATAATGCAGAACTCACTTTTAAAAAAGAGTAAAGTTTTACTTCAAACTTAAAATTGAGGTTTGATTTGTTTAGCATAGAAATTTGGCTTCCTTTTATTCAGATTGCTACAATAATATTATGTAGTCATTGCCCCAATTTTTCTTCTGAATATCCACTTTGGGGTTGTGTCTGGGGAATTTTTTCCCCCTTTTCCCTTTTCAGGATCTGTGATCCTGAGAAGAAAAAAATAAATAATAAACTTCATGCATGTGCTAGTCTATTTTCTAGTACTCTGCTTTTTCTGCAGGATGCAGAAACAAGGAGAAAGCAGGACTTGTGCTGGCAGGGCCCAGGCCAGGGCCTCCAGTTGTTTTTTTTCAATTTTTTCTGGTTTTTTTTTTTTTTCCTTTGGATGACACTGTTGTCTCAGACAGTAGAGGCAGTCATATGTATACATCAATAGTATAGGTCAAAATTGCTGAAAGAATTACCACCGTAACAAAAAACCAGAATTGTTCTCTAAAATGAAGTGTATTAATGCAGCACATTGAGCAAGTTCTCCCATTTCTTTTTTTTTTTTTTTGTGCTTGATGAATCCACCTAATATTACAGAATATTACTTTTAAAGCATTATTTATATTCCTTAGTATTTTCCATAAATCCCAACAAAACCACTTTGGCACTAAAAGTGCTTTAGAAACCACTTAATCATATTCTTCCTTAAGGCTTCAAGTAGATTTAGCACTGCTTTTGGGCTTTTTTAAGCTGTAAATGGCTAAGCATTTAACATTAAAAATATAATACTATTTTCAACAGGAAACCTAGAATAAAATTTTAGCTTGACGAAGCAAGAATCTATGGACATATACATATATGTCTCAAGTGCTTTAAAATTACAGTAGCTGCTTAGAAAGTTAAATGTGTAGAAAAAGAATACAATTCTTATGCTGTGTTATTCACATACATGTAAAAGCAACATCTTAAATACTGTGCTTTAAGACAGAAAAAAATGCAACTATTTTAGGAACTAAGGCTCTGTAGAGAACTGAAAATTTATCCTGAAAAAATAAGAAAAATTATGATATTCGTGATAGCAAGCATGCAAAAAACAAAAGGGAACAGGAAATACAAATGCTAAATTTTATTCACCCAGTATCATGTATGACATATACTTTTGTAGTGTGTTTTATTGCATAGGATTATATAATTTTGGTTAATAGTCAAAATAAAGGCTTTGCACCTGTTTTCTCCAGTAGCTGTGGCAATACAACTCGGTAGCTAAGCACTCCCCAAGAAAAACTGATTTACTGAAGTGCCTAGTGACCATTTTAAAGCAAAGATGAATTGCTGGAGGTGCACAGCTGTTGCTATATTTTATATATTAGTAAAGGCCTGTATGCACAAACCAGCCTTTGAAATAAGTCGTGATATTAAGGGCTAAAATCCTTGAAACTTGCCTGCAGAAGAGAGAGTAAAGCAAAACAATATCCTTGTGTGTAGGGGAAAATATGTAAACTGTGTGTGTTAGCCAATAGTAGCTTGCTCTGCCCGCGGACCCTGTATAACCCTATAAAAGGTGTGCTAAAAATAAAGTTAATCGGCGTTCACGATTACTTCTGTGAAGACTGGTGAATAGCTGGCGGTCTCTCAATA
>NC_031769.1:76533034-76608516 GCF_001522545.3 Parus major
GGACCCTGTATAACCCTATAAAAGGTGTGCTAAAAATAAAGTTAATCGGCGTTCACGATTACTTCTGTGAAGACTGGTGAATAGCTGGCGGTCTCTCAATACACAGCCACAATAAACTCCCCCACCCCCCACTGAACAAAGGCTGTTTACCTTAATATGCACCTGGGAAATTAAGTTTCCCCAGAGAGAAGCAAAAACAAGCTTCTTTTCTCACTTAAACAATGAGATACAATTCAGTAGTGGAGTAGAGCCCGGAGGTAGAGGGTGCCAGGCAGTTCTGCTTACATCAGTACCTCACATGCCTCACAACAGCCAGGAGGAGTGTCCTCCTCAATCAGCTCCAGAGGAAGGTAGTGGTACATAGATCACAGTATGAAAAAATTAAAACAAAACCTGATCTGCAAGACTTTCACTGGGAAGAATACCCTGCAAGGAGTCCTGCTGGCTGTCCCAGTTCATTCTTGAGCTTACAGAAACAGAAATCACAAACAAAACTTCTATTCCCTTTGGTGCATTTTTTTACCTCATCAAAAGTTTTATTTCTTTTATTACAAAGGATGCTCATAAATATTACGTAGCAAGCAAAATCCTTGAAGTTTTGCAACACATTAAGTTCCATAAGCCAAAAACACTTTATAGTTCACTGCCTTAATTTTTATAATTCATGCTAGAGAACTTCCAGGTATTCAGACTTCCTATATTCAGGAACACTGAGACTTGCACATCCTAAAGCCCTTATATTTAGTGTAGTGCATTTATGAGAAATTTAATTAACAGAGTTACACCATTTTATTCACCTATGGGTTTTCAGGTATAAAGTGAATGATTTAGAATGTTTTTTTTGGTCTAGATGTGAAAAACAAGCACATTCTGCCAATTAATTATTATACCTTGGTCCATTAACTACTAAGTGCCAGATAAACAAAGAAAGTATTATTAGAAATAATAGATTTAAATGCACTTAGTCTGTATTAACTATAAAAATGGATGTATTTAAAGAACACTTGAGAACAATTAGATTCAGTCCCGCATTGGTATTTTTGACAGAAGTAACCATGGCAGAAGGGTGAAAGGAATCCAAAAGAGCACTCCTTTCTTCTTAACATGATTTTCTGCCTTTAGTCTCCTCTCTTCAACCAATTTCTCCTCCTCATTCTAGATCAGGACTCTGACCACGTTTGGATTTTGGCAGAGGAGGGATTTCTGAGGGGGTGTGGAGCATAGACAGGAAAAGAAAACAAGAAGGAAGAGATTGTAATTTGTGTAAAAATTGAATCTCATCACCTGACATTGTTTCTGATAAAAAGCATATATAGAAATGTTCCAAAGTGAAAGTATTTTGCCAAAAAATTAAGTGTATTTTTCCTGGGGGTCTGAATACATATTCATTTACACACAAGCTTTATATGGTAGGTAGTAAGCTCTAACATTGACAGGGAACACACAAAAATTGAGATGTAGGAGTATTTTGGCAAAGAACTACAGAGACAGTTGTACAGTGATTAGGTAAAAATTTTACTCAAGTGTTCAGCAAGGGCAAGAGAATTTCCATTGGCTAGATGCTCCTTTCATGAAATTTCTGACTTCTGAGCCATTTTTTAAACTATTATGCCTTGCCTGCCCACACAGCAATTCCAACCTGGCCTCATTTACACAGCAGAAGTCTTTGCTAAGGGCATTTTAGCTATGTACACAGGAAAATGTAGTCTGTTATTTCTCAGTGGTTAGGCCAGTAAAGAGAAAAGTATGAAATATATTTCTGGTGAGTGCAGTCATTAATTTAATGCAGAGAGCAACTGGGAAAATAAATAAAGCCCAGAGTTATAAAGTAATTGCCTGATTTTTAACTAGTGTGTTTCTTGTGTGTTCCTCTCCTTAGCAAAGAGTTAGAACAACAGGTTATGTTCCTAAAATGAGAAGTTAGGATAAATTCCAGGGAATCATTCCAGGGAGCTTCCAAAGAAGTATTGTCTTACAGCAGGAATAACTGATTTGCTAACTTCTGCTGAGTTAAACAAAAGCATTTTTACAAATGTTTTAGAAATAGGTATATTTAGTTATTTCCACCATGCACTTTCATAACTCATTTAGAAATACTGGGTTGAATTTTCTCATTTTAGCTCTTACATTAATCAAGACTAATTCTTACAAAAAAAAAAAAAAAATATTCCAGAGAATACTGAAGCACATAAACAAACACAAGAATCAGAGAATTTTAATCCTGCAACACTGAATCATTATAAAACCACAAAACAAGCCTGGGCTCAGAGGCCTGTGTTAAGAAAGAGAGACAGTATGCAGTACACTTAATAATCTGTCCAGAATCAAAAAATGGACCCAAGTACTTTTCTCTTTGAATATGATTTAACTAGTTCTCATTTCTTTCCACTAGCCTGAAGAAAATTTTCCACATGTTTTCAATAAAGTTCAATCTAATTCAATTGAAAATAAAGACCCAAGGAGACACTATACCCCAAAATAACAGAATTTATTTACTCTGGGCTGGTAAACCTAGTTTTTTTCACATTGCAAAATTTGAGCAAACTTTGAAGTCAGTTTCTCTTCACCTCTGCACATTACTCATATTTAATGGTTTGTTTTGTATACAAGAACCAGTGAAAGAACTGGAGTGTGAAACTCTTTTTTTGCAGATCATAAGACCTATCAACATTTCAGTCACATTTTTTCCAGTGAAAATTGCAGAGATAATTAGTCATTGGGGATGAGTTCCTTCCATTGTTTTTGTTTATAAGCAAAAACTAAGGGTTTCTAGCTTTGCCTCTTTAAAGAAAAAGGTGTAAGCATGGAATTGAAAAGGACAAATCAGTACAATATAAATGAGAAGTTAGCTAGTCCTTTCATCTAAGCTACTTTCATCCAAGGGTGTAACAAGATCTTTGAGATGCTTTAGCTAATTTGACCTATACTTTTCTCCCTAAGCACTAACATATTAATACCCACATTGATTTCTACTATTGCTTGGCTTCTTCAATTCCATCATAGGGTAGAGTTTCTTCAGACAATAATGCTCCATTTCTGGATGATGGGGCAGAGTGTACCCTGAGCACTCCTCCAACCACTGGGCGAAGTGTCTGATAATCTGGAGGGTTTTGCTGCCACCCAAGTGGATCTGAACAGGCTGGACAAATGTGCTGGACAAATACACTGACAAGAACCTCATGAAGTTCAACAAACAGAAGTGCAAAGTCCTGCACCAGAAGGAATAATCCTAGAAACAAAGGAACAAAAAAATATATGCTGGGGGATGCCAACCTGGAAAGATGCTTTGAAGAAAACAACCTAGGGGTCCAACTGGACACCAGCTTAAACATGATCCAGCAATGTGCCCTGGCCACAAAGAAGGCTAGTGGTATTGTGGCATTAGGCATAATATTTTCTGTAGATCCAGGAAAGTGATCCATCCTCTCTGCTCAGCATGGCAAGGCCATACCTGGAATGCTGTGTCCAGTTGTGGATTCCCCAGAACAAAAGAGATATGGACATACAGATGAGGGTCCAGAGAAGGTCTGCAGAGGAGATGAAGGGATTGGAGTGTTGTACATGTGAGAAAAAGCTGAGAGAGATAGAGCTGTTCAGCCTGGAGAAAAGAAGGTTCAGGGGAATCTCATCAATGTATGTAAATATCTGGAGGGAAGGTTAAAAGAGGAGGGGAGCCAGGCTTTCCTCAGTGGTGCCCAATAACAGGACTGGAGAGAGGGGGCACAAACTGAAACACAGAAGATTCCCTCCGAACATCAGGAAGCAATTTTTTGCTCTGAGGGGGACTGAGCATAGTCACCATTTTCTCAGGGAATTTCTGGAGTCTCCTTCCATAGAAATATTAAAAAGCTGTCTGGACATGTGTTGAAGAAAGGGTCTTGCGTTCGGAAGATATCGGGATGTAACGGAAAGTTAATAACCCCCCCTTCTCTCTGTAATATGGTAACGACCCCTGCAATTAGCCAATAGCACCTAGCTGTGATGAAAGCAGATGGGAGTAGCATAGTAACCCTAGGTTATAAAATGTCAAATTCTCCTGCAATAAACACCATTTCTTCGCCATCCATCATATTGATGTCTTGTGGGTAGAATGGTCCGAGTGGCCAAGGGGGGCCACTGCGCTGGCTCTGAACCAGGGTGTCTGCCTTGCTTGAAAGACCACAGACATGGTCCTGAGCAAGGTCTAGGTGGCCCTGCTTGATCATGATGGTTAGACTAGATGGCCTCCAGAGGTAACTTGCAACCTCACCCATTCTGTGTTTGTGATCTACCACAGGAGCATTTAAAGGACATTTTACTTCATTCTGTTCATCTTGATTTATATTTACTCAATTCACAACTCGTTACAAAAGTTAAAAATAATGCCCATGTAGGACAGATCAGTTACAGGTTAGCTGTCCAAGGACCTAATTCCATATCTCCAACATATTATTTGATCAGAGAAGGTAAAATACTACTGAACTGAAATTCTGGCATTTCAAACCTCTGAAACCAACTTCCCTATATGCCAGTTACAGATAAACAAGACAGTAAGGTTTATACTACTGTTGGCATTCTCCGTGTCAGCTTCCCAGGGGCATAATCAAAATTGCTCTTGCATCAGCAAACTTCGGATACCCTGACTAAGGCTCAGCTACTCCTAACACATAAAGGGAAAGGAGGGAGTAAAATTAACCCAGCTATTTCTAGGGGATAGAGAGCAGAAGTAGAACTGGCTAGTTACTGGGTCACAATCATTAGCATTCCTTTTGTATATGTCAGACCATCTCAGAAGACAAATTTGATCAGTGTCGGTACAAACAAACTACTGCATTTTCACTGAAATAGAGCACATCATGGATATAAAGTGTTGATTCAGGAAGGACAGTCAATGCAGCACCCAGGATAAATTTACTGACATAAACTGTCATTACTGCAGTCACTCAAATTGCCTCTACAATTTTTAACCAGCAAGATGAATTTATACATACCAAAGTGTTGACTTGTTATGTGACTTTAGAATTTTCCTTGCAGGCATTGCCATAAGCAGCTGCTGACTTGGCCTACAGCTAAAGCTCAAATTAAACATGACTTTTAGAGACACTGTGCAGGACCATGCTCTTGCTCACTCTTCTTTGGGTACTGTCACAACAAGAGCAAAGACAAGCATATTGTCCTATCTTCCTTCGCCTTCTCCTGTACTTTAAAACTAAAGCACTGAAATCCAATTCCAAACACTGGAATAATGTAAACAGTGTTTTTTCTAGCCTGCTAATTCTGACATCTGCATATAACATGGAAGCCATAAAACATATAGATGTAATTTCTTTTCAACTTTTCCCCTGGAGGCCTCAGAATGTTTATCCTAAGGTTCATGCTGTGAGTTTCTCATTAAGATGTAAACACGTATATGCATGCCACACATTTAAGATGATTACTTTTTTTCCCCTAAAGTGTCCATAGTAAGACTCCATTTGTAGTTAAAGGACTATTATAAGGAGCTGGAAAGAAATGTTGTATCTTCTATATTAGACTGATCCAGACTGTTTTTTGTCAGAAATAGTAGTAGACTTACAGAGTTGTTTTGTCTTTTTGCCAGTCTTTTTGTCCCTCACAAGTTCTTTCCTATAAAGTTTGTTAGTCTACTAGCTGCATGAAGTATTCATTACAGTTTTAGTCTCAAACTGACTTTCACTTCCTTCACAATCCAAGAGCAGGCACACATGGTTAGTGTGCTACTTTTGATATGGAGTACAGCCAGCCTGTCTACTTTCAAAAAGTTTGTCACTCAGGGTACGTTAAACTGTCTGACTGTGCTCAAGTAGGTGGTGGCAAAACTCTGCATCTTTTTACAGTTCCCTGTTCTTAAAAGCTTAGGATTTTCACAAGCCATATCAGTTCTTACCAGCGAGTCAGAACCTCTATCTAGGACCAAAACATTAATCTTTAATTCAGATTTTATCTAACTTGACAAGCCACTGGTCTTCTTTTGAAAGAAGAATACATCCAAAAAATCCAGTGAATTTTCTCCCTCTTCCTAGGAGCTTTGCTCAACACTGTACAGCAAATTCCCTCTTCAGGCAATAATATTTTTTAACTTTGAGTCTTCAGGAAATAGAATAGCAATAGAAACTTGGAAACCTGGAAAGCATGGATACTTGGAAAAGAAATAGAAGCCATGTTGGTATTTAGCTTCCCTCTTATTGGCTGTTTGAGGCAATTAGGCAAATAAACTACTGAAATGAAGAAAAGTATCTGTGACATGACCCAGGTGTCTGAATGGTGGAAGGCTGCTTTTTGATGAATACAAATCAAAGAGGAATTAGGACTTTCTATTTATGCAAAATGGTTCTTACTTTTAGTAGTTGTGGTGTTAAAATAGAATCATAAAGCCCTAGAATCATTTAGATTGGAAAAAACCCTTTGAGATCAAGACTCACCATTAACCTAACAGTACCAAGTCCCCCACTACACCATGTCCCTAAGTGGCACATCTACATGTCTTTTTAATACCTCCAGGAATGGTAACTCTATCACCGCTGCAGGCAGCCTGTTCCAATGTTAGGCAACACTTTTGGTGAAGAATTTTTTTCCTAATATATAGTCTAAACTTTACCTGGTTCAACTTGAGGTCATTTTCTCTTGTCCTATCACTTATTACATTGGAGAAGAAACCAACACCTAACCTTACTGCAGCTTCCTTTCAGGCACCTGTAGAGAGCAAGAAGGACTCCTCTGAGCCTCCTTTACTCCAGGCTAAACAACCCCGTTCTCTCAGCTATTCCTCATAAGTTTTGTGCTCCAAACCCCAAACCAGCTTCACTGTCCTACTCTGAACACACTCCAGCACCTCAATGTCATTCTTGCAGGGAGGGGCCCAGAACTGGACACAGGATTCAAGGTGTGACCTCACCAGTGCTGAGTACAGAGGGATGATCACTGCCCTGGTCCTGCTGGACACAATTTTGGCCTTTTTGGCCACCTGGGCACACTCTGGCTCATGTTCACCTGCTGTTGACCAACATCCTCAGGTCTTTTTCTGCTGGGCAGCTTTCCAGCTGCTCTTCTCCAAACCTGAAGCATTTCATGGGGTTGTGTCACCCTGAGAATCAGGCCTTCAATATTGTTTTCACAATTTCTAGCCACTTTCCCAGGAAAGTGACTATAAACATAGGTGTTTATACATTCCATTAAAGAGATGCCTTTTGATGGACATCTCTCACTGCCAGTGCAGTTGGGAAGGTGTAAACATGACTCTCTAATCCCTGGTCATGGTCAATAACCTATAAATACTGAAAGAAAAAATACACTAGTTTCTTTCTTTCACCACACCTCAAACTGCATCCATGTGAATTATTTCATGTCCAACAGTGACAGGGTTGTTGTGACAGGACCCTGTACTTGGCCATCTTGAACCTCATACTATTGCCCTTGACCCACTGACCCAGCCTGTCCAGATGGAGAGCCCTTCCCACCCTCCAGAAGAACTCATTCAGCCTGGAGCTGTCTATGAAATGACTGTGGGTGCACTTGATCCCCTCATCCAGATCATCAGTAAAGATATTAAGATATAAAGAGGACTGGTTAGGAGTTGCTATTAATTTCATATCATTATTCTTTTATGTATTTCAATGTAATATTTTCCCTAGACGAAACTTAACAGTACTTTTTTTTTAAAAAGTATTGTTTGCTATTTTTAGTATTTAAAATGTGATAGCAATTTTTACAGTGGAATTTTTTTATTAAGATTAGTTTCTTAAAAGATATTTATTTTAACAGGCTGTTGAAATGGGGGTTTGTTGGAGAAGGTTAGAAAAGCACATTTTTAAATGCTTTGAGGAGATTATCTGCCTAGCCTTGGGCGTCCTTCGTGTATTAACCACTTCATGTCTATACAAAATGAGCAGAGAACACAGGGAAGTCATGTTCCTACGCACAAGGAGCCCACCAGACTGATCTGACCCCGCCTGGTTCCAGGCACACACAGTAGAAGAGATTGCACACATTCATTCGCCTCATGTCTGTCCACACTGAAGGCTGAATTATGCAATCAGATAGGAGACAGTGCAGTACCCCACTAATACTAAATCAGAAACACTGCATGGGACAGGAGGGAAATTGGTGGAGAAGAAAACCAAAATGGAAAATGACAGTGATTTAGGAAGGAAACTTTTGAGTGCTCCAGAACTGTTTTGTACAATGTAAATTTGCCATTTGACAAGCTCAGTGCCTTGGCATGTAAAGTCAACAAGAAAAAATGAGAAGGAATTTCTATTATTAGTGCTTAATCTACTCCTCAAGAGTGCATCAAAGAGTGTATTTTATAGCTGTAACAAGATAAAAACAGGCTTCTTAGACCTCTCATCAAGACCAGTAGCTGGAACTGAATGTTGCTGTTCAGATAAGTTGCAATAAACCAGTCACTCTTAGTACTCGAAGAAAAAAATTCAGAAACCTGAATGTTTCTGAAGTCAGACAGAGCTCAGGTTTAGAATAGCTATAAGTGTTGTGACAAACCATAAGCTAATCTTAGAAAGGTAACAGGCAGTCTGTGGATTTTACTGTAAATTTCTTTCTGTGGTCAGTAATAGGAGTCTTAAGGCAGCTGGGTAATACTTCCTGCATGTGTCACAATGCTGTTAGCATTGAAGCCTTAATTAACTTCTTATTAAAGTTTACTCGAGCAATATTGATTTTCTATGGACTTTTTGCAGGACACCTATTACAAAGAGCAGCTACAATATTTAAAACACCTTCTGCCTAAAAACTGAGATAAAATTCTAGCACATGACAAGTTCTGCAGCCAAAACTGATTATCAAAACAGCCTAAATATACAAAACTTTTATCTTTCAACTCTTCCACTGGAATAAAAAAAACCTCTTTAGAGCAACACAGGACTATTCACTGTAGGTCAGATATTGTTTGTGGAAGACAGTAGTGCAGAAGCCAACAAGACTGCTCAGACCACCTGATCCTCCTCCAAGTAAACAGAAAAGGAGCAACAAAGCTAGAGCACTCCTTGAAGCTAGCAGTACATTGTCCTGCTCTGTGCCTCTTGGGCCAGAGGAAGAGGGAGAAATGTCTTCTATGACTCCATATTAGGGGCAGAAGCACTTGCAAGAAACAAACAGGAAGTCAGACAGTTTAATTGGCATCCCTGAGCAGACAAAGATTAGTTAAGCAAAGCACCAGAAGCAGAAAATGTGCTAAAACAGCACCCAGTACAGCAGCAGGCTGAAGTTTAGTCTTCAACTTTGTACACCTTTCTCACTTGTTCTTACAGAAATATATTTTAGGCCTCTTCTCTAGTTCATTTTTTTTTAAAGTTATAGTCAACAACAGCCAGGTCAGTTAACTATCAATTCTAAACCACAAAACAAAACACCTTCCCAAGAATTTTAAACAAGAATAACTAAGGGTTGGTAATGAACAATGACAGAAAAACTGTGAAGACTTTAATACAATTGATCAATAAACATATTAAATTAGTGAAAATTACACTGAACCTTTGCTAATTTTAGTACATGTATCCCAAAAGAAACAAATGGAACAGCTGTTTAGTTGAAAATAAAATTAATGAGAAATAATTTCCTTTTCCACAAAAGCACAAGACTCTATTGTTAGAATCGTTAGCATGCTATTATAAGTCATTATCTTGAGAAAAAGCAGAGATTAAAAGGATTTTTTTTCTTTATTATAAACCACTTGTACTTTATCACATCAGTGTAATACATTAGCTGTGTCGCCATTTATCTTGTACTACAACAAACAAGCTCCATATATTTTCAGGCTTCAGTGAGTTTTTGCTGGCATGCTGTATGGAGAAGATATTTCAGAAAAATCAGTCTGGGTTTCCTCCATTTCTAAAAGGCTCCTCATGACTCATTTTTTATTCTCACAGTTAAGCTGGGTTTCATGGGTGCTTGGAATATTTTGAGGGCAAATCCTGCTAAGGGCAGACTAACCCCACAGTAAGTGTAGAGAAACACAAATCAGATGAAGTCAAATAAAACTGGATAAAAATTACTGCCAGTACAGCCACAGTAGCAGTACAGAGGTTTTATTATTTTTTGCCATCCTTTTGCAAATTAAGATAAGTTAATGCAAACTCTCACTGAAGTATTCTCCCTCTTAAGTGCAGAAGGTTACATTCAGACGTGCAAACAGGCAGCATTAATTTGGCCCCGGGGGAGCAAAATCTCAAAACTTTTCTCACTCCATTATGGTCAGTTTTATGTTGACAGCCAATGGCAATGTTTTCCAAACTGTTTCCATCTCCTTTCTAACTCACACTCTGCCATGTAGCTCTCAGGTCTCCTCTTCCCCCAGCTGCTCATCAGGATCATCGTGTTCCAACTCTCTCTGCAGAAGTAACATAAACAAGCATTTTTTGCACTTCTTTTTCATTGCTTCCCTGTCTCAATAGATAGAAGCCTGCTATCATTTTGGAGAATACTTTGGGGTTTTCTATATCACGTAGCAAATCCTACTGCAGGGACCTTGTCCTTGTACCAAGTGAACTAACACTGAGATTAGGTGCAGTATTTCAACACTGCTGGCATAATGATGCCATGAGGCACTTAACCTCGCTGAAAAGACAGGGTTTGTATTAACCTATCTGCTTGCAAATAAGTTGTCCACACCTTATGTTGCTTTGGAACACAATCATTAGCTAAAATATATAGATGTTCCAGCTTTCTATAACTTCCTACAGTTATGGACATGGCTGAGGAGATATGTTGATGGTCTAAGGCAAATGTCATGACCTCTAAATTAGATGAGAAATTTATTCTGTATTTTTAAAAGTTACAAGAGATGTAACCAGTTTATGAAGAGTAGAAAGAGCAGGAAAGTCAGAGCAAATAATTTTACCTTTACAGTCTTTCAAGAGATATCATGAGGAGTGCAGCATATTTTGTCTCTGAAGAAAGAGGCTAAATGAGACAGTGGTCAATTACTATGAATGAGCTGTTAGATTGTGCTCCAAACTCCTCACCAGCTTCACTGTGCTCTTCTGAACACACTCCAGCACCTCTGGAGGATTACTCTATAGCACTTAAGGTGGAAGAACAAGAGAGGAACTGCTAATTGTCTCAAAACACTCCCTGTATGCATGATAATAAGTGTGTAGCTTACAGGACTCTTAAATTGTAGGACTGATGAAATTTCAGATATAACCACAGGTGTAGTCTGGATGGGTCTGAGCCCTCAAAGGAAGAACAGCAGTATTATAGGACTCACTTTGCGTCCTTGCCCGTCTGTTTACTGGCCATAATCACCATCTGCTACAGGACATATCAAAAGAAAAACCAGTCTTGTCACAGGTATTGTCTCATAATCCATTCTGATTTTCTCTTTTTAGGGATAGTTTCCAGGTAGCCTTACTCTGCTGGAGACAGAGCCAAAGGATCCTTTTCTCTTACTGTGACATCTACTTGTCAGGCAGCCAGTATCTTAATTCATTATTTCCTGAAGAACTATTCTGTGGGGCTTATCAACAAGTCTGCAGGAGCTGCTTTTGATCAAGAAATGTCTTTGGACAGATGAGGCTCACAGCCAGTTGTCCTTGCTTCCCATTGCTTACCAACCAAATTTAAGCATCAGTCTCTGCAATAATACAAATGTTCCCTTGTTAAATGAAAGAAGAGGTCCAAGAGAATCTTATCCATACAGCAAATCCTGGGGTACCAGCATGCAGCTCCATGATGCTGTGCTAGCTGGCTTCTAAATGCAAGGCCTGGGATACAAGGCCTGGGATACAATCCCAGATTCACACAGCCCAAGCTTCATGTCACCTTCAATACTGTGATTCTTCCTTAGCCAGATGCTTCCGAGCATCCAGATCCAGACCATGGGGAACATGAGCAGTGGAGCACCAAGGGGGAATATCAGCAATATTTCCAGCCACTGACAGTACTGTAGTCATCTTTTTCTCAAAGCATTTTAGATCAGTGATTCGCCTTACAAGATGTTTCTTTACTACTTGTAAATAGAATAGTCTCTTTTTTGTACTACTTGTACATAGAATAATCACTATCAACAGAGACGTGCACAAGTTCAGTAATTTTGGCTGGTCTTGCTAAATTATCTGAGAGGCACCTTTAATCTCTGAGCCCAAAATGGAAAGCAAAGTGAAGAGTGGACACTTGGATCTCATGTTTGTGTAATACATGCGATGATTTTGTGTAATTTGCGTGTTGTTTCAGAGTAATGTAAAGTGAATAATTATGTAAAAACTGAGTATCAGTTCCTACAAACATCACTGTAATACTCATTATTTCCATGCTGATTGCTGATTTCATAATCTCATTTTCCAGTTGTATTTGAATATCACCAAGAATTAGTGCTCATAATGCAGCAGGCTCTTTTGAACTGGGCATGGATCAGCTGCTTCACAAAGGTGAATGTGGCTGCTTTTCTTAGTCCTTTAATATGGTATGAAACTGCTTCTCCTGGAAAACTACTCTGAATACTACTGTGCTAAGCTGTGTATGGTCCAAAAATACCACTGAAACCCTGGAGATTAATTGTATGTTCAGGTTATGAGACTTTAACCTTTAGATACAGATATTTCAAAATCCTAGAAAAAAATATTCAAAGGCATGAATGGTTACTAGTCCTGAGAAAAGACTGGAGAAAGGATTCAAAATACTCAGAAATGCAGATCTGAGAGTGGTTGAGGTCATGTTTTAAACACAGAATCCATAAAATATTGGTTAAATCACAAAAAACCCACAAATTTCTACACTTAAAACAGTTCTGACACTTTAGTTACAGGCATAAGATATACCATGCTGTACATGCTGCTCAACATGATCAGCACACCATTTCAGAAGCTCTGAAAAGCAGTTCCCTTCAGTAGTCCTGACGATTCATGTGGTTTTCTCAGTCCTTGTCTGATGATTCTAAAGAAAACATTGAAGAATTGTATCATATTTCAGTTTCAAACATGTCATATTAAATTGTCTGAATAAATACAATAAAACTGGAAACGTTTAAAATAAAGAAATTGGTGCAACCTCCATTCTGTAAGGCACCTGACTGACCATTCCAGGAAATACCATTTAATAGATGTTTTTGGATGCTACTGAGTACTTGTTGCTAGACAGGTTCTTTCTTTCTGAGGCAGGACTGATTGATTTTTTATTTTAGTCTGTTTTCTAGGTAAAAGCCTACATTTGAAGTACTATGTTCATCATTGTGTCTTAGGCTGTAAGGTACATTAAATATTACCCAAGCAATAAAAGACAGTCAAGAGTCAGAGACCTGATAAGAAAATAACAGAAAGAGAAGGCCATTTTTACAGATCACAATACACATTGTAGCATTAGAACTGACAACCAGGATATGATCAATTAAAAACTATAGCTGCAAAATAGAATTGTTGAGGTGGAGGGGAGATGAGCTCAGAGCAGAGCCCATCCAGTAGCAAATGCCAAGCAACCTTGCAGAACAAACCCCTGGTTAAGCTTAATAACAACATTGTAGTTGCAATCAAATTTTAAAGTGAACAGCTCAAGCTGTTATGAGAGAGAGAGAGTAGAAGATAATTTAACAGCTTTTCCCTGTTCTTAAAATATAGCAAAGAAGTACCATTGAAAGGGCTTGATTAGGAGAATGAAATAATCTGCTATAACAAACACTTCTAATATGGAAATTTAGGCAATAACCATCCTAACATCTGCGAGGAGGAGGAGGTGCAGAGGCAGAGAGAGCCCTGCTATGTCCATTATGCCTGCATCACCTAAGGAGTTTCTGAGGAATGGGAGATATGATACCATGTGCTGCAGATTGTGTATGAGGCACACAACTACCAATCCTTAAAATGACTGTTTTCCTTATTGAGGTGATGTTGATCCCAGAGCTTTTGCCTAAATTATCTACCTTGCTATAGCTAGGCAGGGTCTTGACTGTAGCCAGCACTCAGCTATGATATTATCTATTACTAAAAAACCAATATATTGGTGGAATGAAAATTTTCATTTTTGACTTATGAAGGATACATTTCAATGTTTAAAACAGATTAAAATATTGGTTGAAAATGGTACCAGGCCGTTAAACTACTCTGAATTTAATTAGAAAGACACTGAGCTTTTTGACATGTAGAAACTTTTAAATTTGTCATCCTGATTTATAATGGGACAGGAGATTAAAGAAAATAAAATTTTAATGGAGGATAATTTTTCTTGAGTGTTGCAGGAAAGACACAGAGACTGAAATAATGTTGGAGCTATACTGCTAAAGAGTGGACTGAGGCTTTTGACAACAGGCAGATGTACTTCATATGGGTCTCAGCTTTATCTGTTGATATATATATATATATATATATACACATTCATATAGGTAGTTCATACATTATATTTGCATGATATTTTAAATGTAATTTCTATTAAATTCTCAAATTGTTCTATTAAGTCCAAGCAATTGTTGTATATTAAGAAACATATTTACTTTAGGTATATACTTTTGTTTGTTGCTTTCACCACTGTTGGTGGAATCCTGCCAGGTCCCCAGCACTGTCCACCATGCCTGCAGCAGAAAATCAGGTAGGATCAAGGAAAGAGCTGATGGGCTGCTGTTTGACAATACTATTTGACAATATTGGTATCTGGATCAGTGACATGGCTTTGGTAAGTAGAAGTTATTGACAGGCTGATTTTCTGCCTGTTTTGACAAGAAAGCCCATTGTCACATATGCTGCATGTGTTGCATATTTTTATTTGTCTCAACAACCCAGAGCTAGAAATCTCTCCTCTATTCCTATTGTCAGCCATAGAAAGGAGCCATGATGCCTAGGAAGACAAGCACTTAGGGTGGTCAGGATGTGACTAAATGAGGTTGGTTGCTCCAGGTGTACAAAATCAAAACACCATCTTGTATGGAGCATGATGGAGCACCACACAGGGCACAGCCTGTATGGGCTGCTTTTGCAGAATTGTTATAGGTGTGTTACCTGAGTGCTGCAACATCCCTGAGAGGATGACAGGGACTGTGCAGTGTGCCCAGCTGAGGGTTTTGGCCATTCCAGGCTTCTTAAGCAGAAAAGATATTTAAAATATAAAAAAAGAAGGGAACACTTTGATGGTCCCTTGTAACATATTTCCTCTTTGAGTGAAGTAATGAGACCTTCTCTTCTGTTATGAGTCTTTTTTCCCACTGTTTCTCTCTTGCTGTCTCTCTAAGTCAGTAATTTCAGACAGTACATCTGTTCTCCATGTCCACAGCACAATGCCAGGTCACTTCTGATGACAGCAGATTTCTGCACATCCCTGCAAGCTCCATGTGTGTGATGTAGGAACTCATTTAGGATTACACTGGAATAAATAACATGCATTTGTGTACTGCACTATTATATACAAATAAATTTAAAATTGTATGGGAAAGGATGGAGAAAACTGCATTAGTTCACTTATATCACAGTCAGCCTAGACAAGTCTCCTCCCATTTGTGTGATAAATATTTTTCATTACAGAAATACAATAAAAAATAAAATTATAATTAATTCTGAATGCACTCTGGATCCACTTGGAAAGAAAAGAAGAAAAGGACTTCTGGTGCCAAGCAACATAGATAGGTTTCATAAAAGAAGTCATCCATTTGATTTCATTGTCACTGTGGCAGCACCATATTCTAACGTGACGACCAAAAAAATCCAGCTCCCTCTGAGGTATAGAAGGGGCAGTGAGCACACATCATGTGCTGATGTGGATGCAGAGCTCAGGGATTTATCACTAGCCATTTCCAGTGGCCCTGCACTCTTGCAGTAGAGTCACACGCAGAGGTGCAACCTGCCTTTGCTTCCTAGACTGAAGGGCTCCAGTATGTGTTAGAGACAGTATTTCTGACAAAATGTTTCTAGCTTCAACATTCAGTCTGTCAAGGCTGTTGTCAGTTCAAAGCAGGCTCTCTTTCCTCTGAAATCATTATATAACCACCAGTTTTGTTTTCCACATTTACCAGAAGCTGCCCACATGAAAACAATTCACTGGAGGATAGAGCAGGTAAAATACCAGGGACTGGCTTCTAGTTTTCATTTTTACCTCTTCTCTTTCCTTCCCCTATGTAGGTGACCAAGAAAGGACATTTATCACTAGATGTGTGATTATATGTCTCACATTTAACATCCAGTACAGTAATGTAAAAAAACTGTGATTCATAACCAGGTAGAAAGAACCATAATTCAAAAACAGAGTGAAACTTGTTGATAAAAACATGCAAAAACATTTAATCATACACCAGATTCACAAGAAATATAATGATGTTTATTTAAAATTTTCACTTAATTTGTGATCATTTGGAAATATATTTGTCACCTAAGGCCCTTTAATTATGTAGTTGAGACTGTGGTGTGAACGTCCCGCCTATGCAGAGCTCTACAGATCTTCATCTTGAAAAGTGAGAGGTTGTTGTCAGGAAAAGGGTAAAACCACAGCTTTGCATTAAATAACTGATATCTGCCTTAGCTCTACAAGATGTCTATATGTCAGAATTCACACAAGCCCATACTAAAGCTTTGCAACTGAAAGAGTTCAAAATTATTCCAATCAATGCAAGCAAAAAAAAAAAAAAAAAAGCTATATGCAGGTATTTTCAGTTCAGCATTTGTATTACTGACAAAAAAAAAAAGGTGAAGATCCCTCAGTATGCTGAATGTCTTTAACTGACTGAAGCTGAATTTGAGCTGGTTTAGGTCCATACAGAGTCATGTTATAAATGATCTACCTTTAACACTCAGGGAACTGCAATCTCTGTAATAGAACAATAGAGATTTGATGTCAGGTTTTTCTTGTATTATAATTCCCCATGACAGAATATATATGCAGAATGGAATAACATAGGACCTGTAAGATATTACAAGAAGTATGAGTCATCTCAAATGAGGGATGAGGAAACCTCTCACTGGACTGCATGGCAGAGTCTGATAAAGCTGAAGCACATGAGTTATCTTCCTAGCCGGGAACTGCAGCGTACAGCACAGGATGTCTTACACCAGATGTCACTGTATCATGCATGATGAATATCACATCTTCATTACAGACTTGCCCTGATAAAATCTGTATATATGATGTTGCAGCAGAAAGCATAATCTAGCATTCAGTAAATCTGTTTCTCTGTGTTCTGATTAGCAAAGCAATTTTTTTCTAACGCCTAAAGGAACTGCTAGCATCCCTTTTTCTTCCCAGCTGTGCAAGATACCATTGTTTTTTAAAATGGGATGCAAACTGAAAATAAGAAGTTGGGTGTGTCAGGGTTATTTTTATTTTGACTTAGAGAAATATAATTTTGCATCCTCTTTTCTTTCCCTATTATTCTCCCTTTCACAGAGAGAAAAACATACATATATGAAAATGGACACACATTCTTCATTTACAAAGAGCTTAATTTAGTCCTTGAGTATGCACAGAAATCCTCCCTGCAGCAAAGTGATGTCAGACTGTGTGTACCCCTGCAGTATATGGAAATCCTGGTTGCCATGAGAACCAGACTGCTTCTTTGCTGAGGTTTCTGCACGCTGCTAGGAAGACATGCCTCCATTTTGCCTCACTGAAGCAGCTCAGCTGCAGGATGCCCACAGCCAGGCTGGGTGGTCCTGCCACTGCTACCCTCTGGTCCTCAATTAGCTCCAGCTCTGCTATGAACATTTGAAAATCATCTGAGTGATTTTACAGATTCTGAAATGAATCTGTAAAAGTGTTGGATACACAGGATTACATTTCTCAAGCAATATCCTCCTAAATATATTTCTTTCCTCTTCTGCCTGCCACCCTGGAAAAATAATAAAATAAAATAAAATAAAATAAAATAAAATAAAATAAAATACTACTTGGACTTAAAGCAATATTAAAACCCACAATATTTTATTGTATTAGAACAGAAATCAAAGCTACACCACCACAATGAGATCTCAGGGGATCTCAGATTTATGTCTCTAAGCAGCCATCTTTCCAAATGCTGCTGCATCCACATACTGCCCTCCTGAATGCAATTAAAGCAAATAACTGCTGTGATAACTGAATTCTGTGCTCCTAAACTAAAGGAATAAGTTGTTTCTCTTTCTGTTTTGTTGTTTGTTTTTTTTTTTTCTCTCCTGTAGGGACAAAACATGAGCTTCTTCAGATACAGAAGTGTTTAAAACTGATCAGTGAAAAAGGAAAATGCTATTTTTTTTCTCTTCAAATACGATCTCTAGAAAAATCATCAAGACACTGAACTATATAAAATTCTTAAGCTGCAATGAATGAAAAAATTTTATCACATTCTATACTTAAGAGAAGCATGATACGGCAACAAGTGAACTAATACTCATTAGAGAAAAAGGCTATAAAGGAAAAAGCTTTGTATATTCCTGTTGGCTAACACAGAACTAAGTGGACAACCAAAATTAAGTCAAAGCATAATGCCCCAGATGCTTTATAGAGATCTAATCCATAAAATTCCACATCTAAATGTCCTGATCTCAACATTTAATTTTCCTCTTTCACTGCAGAGCATTTGAGAGCCACAGGAAGTGTCCTCAGTTTCACAGGTATGTAGGAACTCACATCTGCCATTGCAGCTCCATTTACCTGCAGGTACCAACTCTCTCTTTTCTCTAAGAAATCTAAACAATTAGCAGTTGTGTTAAACTTAAGCCACCTGTTTTTAACCTTTGCTTTACTTGCATATTTTGACTTCTCTGTCAGACACAATGTAGGCTTCTGTGCGTGAAATGTTGCCCATTTCTTTCTAACTGTATCATCTAGCCTAGAGAAAGGTATTAGCTCACTCTTATAAACCTGGCAATTGATTTTAAATAAATTTTTTTAATCTTTTATTCTAACATTGTGGAAGGATGAACACAAAACAATCGTGAGCATGATTGATTCAGGACTAGTTCTTGAATTTGAATGAATGGCACAGCAAATTCTTTTCCTGTTTGTGCAGTGTTGCTCAACATAGAGCTGCACATTTCTATGTTCAACCAGTAGAGGACAGTGCTGAATATACACACCAGCAAGCCCATTACTCATATTTTATATATGAAGCAACTTCTCAGTATGGTGTGTTTCTTGCCATCTCAAGAGCAAGTTCACATTTATGAAATCAATGCATGACAAAAAAAATACTGATTACAAAGGATCCTCATAAAAAATGTAAATAATTATGCTTCATGTATGTGGAGTGTATATCTTATTTATGTAGAACACTGCTTGGGTCCCATTCAAAGATCTTGACTGATCCTTATTCAAAAAGCTTCAAAGCTTTTTCTAACAAAAGACAGACCTACACTGCAAATCCAATAAGCATTCTGCTTATGTTAGGAATGCAGGACAGGGCCCTCAGTGTAATTATTTCTGTTCTTTAATATAATCCAGAGTCCAAGAAGCATTGAAATCACACAAAAGTTCACACAGTTTTTGCCCGCATTAGAAGCAGTTGCACCACCCACTCTCTGAAAATACAGAACTTTTCAGGTTCTCAGGAAAAAAAATCTATAGCTGATTTATCTACTTACCTTGATTCATACTCTGGATGCTTTCAGTGAAAGCCATCAGGATCCTTTCTGCAGGTACACCTCTATCTAAATCCCCTGGGCTGCCAGTTCACTTAGCTAAAGACTATGGTGATTTGACATATAGAAAGCCTTCCTACTTAAAAAAGAACAACCAAAAACCCGAACAAAAAAGCAAAAAACCCCAAACGCAAACAAAATTGCCTTTTTCACACAGAGTGACAGAGGTATAACATTTTATTGGTACTTGCTATGTTATCTATTTTGGCCTGATTATTTTTGTTTTGTTCTTCCACTTCAATGGCAAGTTAAATAGTACAAAAGTGAGTTAAAAACTTTATACTATTTCCCAACACAGACCATACAGATAACATATTTTGTGTGCTCTCTCACTTAAAAAATAGTAGTTTTGAGGACAATTCACATAGAAGTTACGGGCTATATTAACCTGAAGAAACACTTCAATCTTGATGTAAACTTTATTGCATGAGAGAGCACAGCTCACCAGTTTCTATCATGTCACATTTTCAAAGCGACATCCCACTAATTCCTGAAGAGACTAGCATGTCACAGAAAGTGTCTCCCAGGCTCCAGTTTCATCATATTTACCTGCAGCAGTACAAGACACCTATTAATGGAATATATAAAAAGTGCTTGTTTACAGGAGAGAACTTCTAAAGACATTGGTATAAAGAGACAAGACTTCACTCACAGGAGTATTTATTCAACCAATCTGTTCAAATCTTCTCCATGCAAGCATCTGGCTCATATTCTGATTTTTAGGGCATTGAAAAATATTTATATGCAATTAAAACCTTGTATATCAAGAATTGTCATTAATATTTTCTTTTCAGGAAATGGAATACTCACCAGGTACAAAAATAAATTACTACCTAGTTTACTTCAGTATATATTTAGATTCTGAGTTTTGCTTTAGATTGCTGTTTAATACTTTCAAAATGTGGGGTAGTAAGAGTTATAGGAACAACTATAATTGCAGGAATAGGGTTCTGAGAGCAAGCATACATCAAAGTCTAGGCATTACAGTGACTTCAGAGCTTTGCAGGTCCCAGGGGCCTTGGAATTATGTCAGAATCTTAAATTGCCTTTTAAAAATACATGCATTTCTAGACGTAACCACTGAAAAGGTAAAGGGAGTGCAGCCAGCTCAGTGGCACTAAGTGAGCTGCAGACAGTCTGAATCAATCAGTCTCTGTGTGGTGACCTACCACCAGCATCTCCCATCCAAGTCTGGTTGCTCCAGGCACTCCTGTCAGCAGCAGACTGAACGGCTGGGTGGACTCCTCTAAGAAAAGAACAGAGCACCTTGCCATGTTAATTTGGTCCCAGTAGAGTTCAGTAATAATAGTGACTTTAGAAAGTCCATATGACCTCTAAGTTAATTTGTGTTAGGGCAGGTGCAATTCATTGCATGATTGTCGATAACTTGTTTTGTTCTTCTAAATCAGAAGGAAATAATGTAATATTTGAAACCTGTTTTTTTATGCTTACATTTTTTCTTCATCTAGCAATACTTGGCAGACAATAGTGACTAGATAATATATGCTGTGCAAGTTTTGCTTAGAGCTGCATAAACTATCCATTTTTGTCTATAAACTATCTATAAACTGAGCATTTATGTTTGCAGATTATTGATATCAAAGAAAAAAAATCCAGAATTGATGCATAAGTCAAGGAATGAATACACTAGTTTTCCCTTATACAATCCCATTGCTCCTCCATACAGCAAGCTACCAAATGCTGTTAATATTGTCTGTATATCAACCCACAATAACAGGAAAACAAGCCCTTAAAGCTCATCTCTGTTTTTTCAGTTGACTAACCTATGAAAGAAGGATGGGGGATGTGGAGGGGTATGGAACTAATGCTTTAGATTTTACTCCCTTTCTTCTTTTTGCTCTGCAAAGAGTGAGGGTAATTGTTTCCTGGAGTGAAAAGAAAAGATTTAGTATCTTTATACCATGAAAAAAATTCAGTGAGGCTGTCTGAAAGAAGCAGGAGGAGAGAAGGGGACTGCCTAAATGTGAAGAAAGAGCCACTTGCTCTGCCATCTGTTCCCGTGTGCTGTCACCAGGCTGCTCTGCAGCAGAGGAGGCAGCTGCTCCCTTTTCTAAGAGTTACCATGAGATATTGGAAAGAACACCCACCTCTCAACTCTGGCCGTGCCTACAAAGGATCACAGCAAGTAAGTTTATGGTACCCATATATTTGTGATGCAGGCTCTGGTACAATTCCTCTGACAGTGCTCTGCTGCTTCACATAACATTAGGAGGCTGAGTTTTCCTCTCAGGAGCAAATGCAAGTGGATTAGTAGTAATAGACTCTGCTCAGGGGTCTGCTTCACATACATTACCCTCACTGTGTTTTATGTCAGTGATGTTTCAACAACCTGCTCCTAAGTTCAGGAACAAAGATTACTTAAAGGGGCTGGATGAAGGAAGGGCATGAACAAAAGCCCCATTTGTTAGTAGGGAAAATAAGTAACAGTCTGGCTGTTAAATGAAAGGAAGCGAGACCAATGAGGGAAACGTAACTTAGGATACCAGCTGCTACAGCATGAACTGGGACTAAGGTTTGCTTCTGCCATCTGCAGAGTGCATTTCCTCGGCCTATGAACTGGATGTTGGCTTTGCCAACATCTCAGCATCGAAGTGTAAATGCATCTTTTTGTTTCTTTGTTTTTTTTAGAGCATTGAAAGAAAATTCATTTAATGCTATTTATTTAGATGTCTTTGCCCTGTTATTTTCTACCAGCTTTTGTCCCTTTGTTTTTAGTAGCTCACATTAAGTTTCACCCAAGATTTTTAAGAATCACAAGACTATAGTGTCCTGCAACTGGGGCATTTCTGTCCTTCCTTAATTTAATTTTGTGAATAATTATATTTTCTTTTTCTTTGAAGACTGGATGTAATGACACTTGTTAAATAATAAGGGAGACTCCTGCAGAACAGGTGAGCTTGCCCAGAACAAAGTTATCATTAGAAACAATGTGATTCAGTAGTCAGGAAAATATTGCTCATTGTCAAGAATCTTGTGTTGTGTTTATGAAGCAAGGTTTTGGAAACCAGGCCAGGACAGGGCAAGACTTTACGGGTGACTTCTATGAGGAGACACCAGAAGCTGTGCCGTGTGCCAGACAGCCAAACTGACTGTGAAGCACTTCTTAAATAATTATACCTGGAATGTACATCCTCCTGATTAACATCATTCCACATCTTCCTCTGGTAGGAATTTCCTCCACAGCAGAAAACCTAGAACAAATGCTTCTATCAAAATATTCAAGACTGAAAACAAATGCTTTTAAATGAAGCCCAGAAACCCCTTATCCCTTCTTAAGGAATTCCCTGTACCTTTAAAATCAAATAGCAGTGCCTAACTCTCATCCAGCAAAGCACATAGGCATATGATTAAAGATACACACAACCACATGTCAATGTTTGTAGAGGATTTCTCTCATAAGAAATGAGTAAAGAATTAATTTATTGCATTCACTTATATCAGGATGCTGTCCTAAAGCTTCCTGTCCATGGGAAGCAGGAGGGCTTTTTCTTTTTTCTAAAACAGAAATGGGCAGGTTTTATTTCCACAACTCTGATTGTAGAAAGCAATAATATCTCTGTTTACTTCTGCATAGGTTGTAGTGAGAGAGGAATATATAGAAAAATATTCTTCCTATGTGAATATTCAGTTCTGGATGATGATGTCGGAGTCAGGGAGTTGTGTGCAAAAGCAGAGATGAATCACATTAATTCAGACACCTTTGGCAATAATAAATGCTAGCTCTTTTCTGATTTTCAGTCCATCAGAAGTCATATTCAGGGGTGAAAGGTCCTGGCTTCTAATGCAAAGCTTACAAATATATGCAGACACAGATAGTCTGTCACCATGTGGAATTTGCCAGCCAACTTTCAGACCAGCCCAGTCTGATTTTGTTACATCTGAAATCTGAGTCTATTTTGTTTCCATGTTATTTCAAGTCAATAGGAATTTATTTAAAAATTGTTTCTGGAAGGATGCTTATCCATAAGACAGGACAAATTTATATAATTGCATGTAAAGACATGCGTGTGTGTGTGTGTGTGTGTACATTTGTGCATTATTTCTCTTTACAAATCTTATCTTTCTACAAATGTCAGATCATTAGCCTACACCACTGAACCACATCCTTATCTGGAGTAGGGGTAGGTTTTTTGCATGTTAAAAATTGGTTTGAATGGTTGCTCTTTTTCCAGAAGTGTCTCACCTTCTGTAGGCAGTTGCCTAGTACTGCTATAGTTTCTAGCCGGTGTACCACACTGGCAATAACGTTTGAACTGATCTCTTAGAGTGCTTGTCTCAGCAAATAGGCATTAACTTGCATGTACAAATAAGGTTTCTTTTAGAAATCTGTCAATTTTACACCCCCATTTTTGTCAAGGTGAAAGCATGAGGCAAACTGAGCACTTTGATGCAGAATCAGTGGTACCCTGAAATTATTTATATATATTATATATATGAAGACCAAAAGCAATGAAGAAATGTAATGAGAGGTTTAGTTAGAGAGTTTTATGGGGTTTTTTAATTAATTATTAAATCACCTCTTTCATTCCTTAAAGTGGGATTGCAAGTACAATATAAGTAACTTAAAATGTAATTTTGTGATTGTTTTATATGAATATGCTTAAATGTACCTCAGGAAAATATCAACTGTACTTGTCCTCAAGCCATAGAAGTTTTCCCATATTCTCATTTTCATCAGCAGTACCTCTCTTTTGCATCTGATTTACATTCTTCTAAAGATTAGTCTAAGAACTGCAGCCAACCCCAGTCTCAAATTTTGGTTCTTTGTACAAATGTCAATACTTTACGCAAACTATTATATCAGTGACAATTTTTCCATATGGTCCATACATTAAAAGGTATATCTCCTCACATTTCTCTCCACAACTATTTTTATGTGCTACAGCAAGCAACCAGGAATGTGCCTTTCAGTTTTTAGCTCCTTGACTCTATGGATACTTTACTGCTACTGAATAACATTAATACTGTTATATACTTCTTCTTTAATATAACTTTTGCTTCCCATCTGTATTATTCCCACTGCACTTGCATATAACTCATATCTACTTTATTTTCCACTTTTTATTCTGCTTCATTCCTGCCTCCAAATGCTCATCCTCCCATTTCCAATTTAACTGTTTCAGAAAACATCATATTACTTTTCCCTGAGCATCTTTTGCTATCTAGATATCTAGTCATAGGTGATTTTCCCTTCTCCCAAGAAATTTTTCCTTTCATTCCTCATTCTTTTAGGAAGGACATGTCCTTTGTTTTGTACAAAGCATAGAGCCCGGCTTTTCAAAAGAGGTGTTCAGGCTCTTCTGATGAAGTTTAAAAAGAACCAAAGGTCAAATTCAGCTGCAGTGGTAAGATCTCATCTCAAATAGAAGAATTTGTTCACAAATACTTTTAAGAAAAGAAAAGGTAAAACAAAAGGAAATGTGAAGAAACGCACCTCTAGATAACTAACTTGCCTTTATCCATTTTTTCTTGCAAAGACAAATCTGAAAGACATAGAAAAATAAAGACTATGACATGGTGCAGTAGGCAGTGATGATGCCACTTTTAAAAGTTTATGTTAATGGTTTTTTTTAAGGATGCATTAAAAAGAAATTTATATAAGAAAAGGAAAAAAAATGTATTACTAAGTGTTTATCTCTTCCAAGAACGTACAAGTAAAAAACTTCTCCATACAACTAAAGAAGACATTTCTGTCCCTTTCAGAGCTATTACTTTTTTTCAGCTTTGTCTCTCTACTGGAGGAGTTCATGAAAGAAATTCAGTTTACTGAGGGATCACGAGATATTGATTCAGCTACATGGTATCTCTACTGCTGCTTTACATCCTGTGAGGACCATTACTTTCACTATCTAATAATGTTTGTATTTGTTATATGCAAGCCAGGTTAGAAAACAGGGACTCTATTTTGCAGCTGCAAAAGTCATATTTTGCCTGTCCCAGAACAAACATGATGAAAGTAGTTCAAATCAAAATAGTTCAAACTTATTTAAAAAAGACAAATAGATTTTTAATTATTTTAGATTCTTTGTGTAGCAGCTGCAGGGAGCAGCACCTAGAGAATAACAGAAGCATGTGGAGGTGAAAAAAAGTGAAAACTATTCTTCTTGCATAAATCCTTGCTGTTAAGCTCTACTTGAGAGAAAAAGTTGTGGGTTCTTTTTTTTTTTTCAATGCAAATTGGTAGACCATGTGCATTTATTTGATTTTTCATTTGAGAGAGCTTGTACTCTCTCATACAACTACTGAAGGAAAGAAATTAAGGTAGTATGTTAGAAAGAAACCTCTTTTATCCTATTTTCCCACATTTCTGAAAAACGAAATGTTGAGGACTGAACACAATCCAGCCTTTGCAGATCAATGTCCTCTTTAATTTGAAACACAATATTTCCATCAGCTGCTATTGATAAATTAAGACATATCTGTAATGTATATCCCTAGATCATTAGAATAATCTGAGCAAAGAATAAAATGAATCCTTATAAAGAAATGGCATGCATTCAAATTCTTGACTATCCTTTCCCACCTGAATAAAATCCAAAGTATGATAATGTACAATTTTGTTGCTTAAGTTTTTGTACAACCCTCTTTTATACTACAATAAACTGTAGATTTACTATGCAGTACTTTGAGAGAATTTCTGATTGTCAAACTACTTCACTTTATCAAATATAAATAGAGAAAATGTTGTTTAATTTAATTTCTTTCTTCCAGTTAATTAAAAGGAACTAAATCTTGAAATCAAGTGTTCAGTTCAAATTTCACATAACAACATATATTCTGAACCCTTAATATCTGCCACTTGAGATTCTAAGATGTGCCACATAACATCTGGAATGTTAAATAAGTATATCCACAGTATCAGGAGCACATTTTAATAATTATTTTGATTAGGAGTCCAGTGGAGTCTAATGTTAACTGCAGTGATATCCTTGCCCATTCTTTAGAGAGCAGGTCCTGAGAGAATACCTAGTAAATAAATTAATTAAGCTTACATTAATTACATCTCAATCTCAGTATCTTTTCCTTCCACCATCTGTCACATGCTATGTCATAGTTAATCAAGTCACAACTGGTCAACAGAAAATAAAAATTTGGAAGGACTGAAATTTAAATATTTTGAATTATCACTGTAAAAAACCTTTTTTTTGTCCCATGAAGTTTTGTATCACATCAGCTGCTTATCATAAAGGTGAGGCAGGAATTTCCCCTCTCTATCCAAATAAAGAAATTACAGATTTGACATCTAAGAAGACTATCCTCTTAGCAGAACTTAAACAGCTCCAGGTAAAGGAATGCAAATGAAATGTAAAATACCATTCATTTCTCAGCACTGTCATGTATTGATGAAAAATTTCCATTTTTCTTGCCCTCACTTATGAAACTCTTTCTATAAATTTTACACCTGTAAAAATTCTCTTTGAGCTTCATATTTAGAATACCATAATAATCATAGAGATAGACAAGTTAGAATCATGTTTGACAGGTTCCACCTGCAAGTGGCGATTCCAAATGGTTCTGGAGCCTGTAAAACATCTGAACCTGTGCACATTTGTAGCTCTAACTAGCTTTCTGTTTTCTGTTTATGAATATATATTGAAGACTAAGAATAAGAAGGCTCCAAACAGTCATCCTGTTACAAAAATCAGGCAGCTTTATAACACCTCAATACTTATAAAGTCTGATTCTTTAAAAAAAGAAAAACCAAAATTCCTAATACAGCCAGCATAATGACTGAAGTTTGCAGCATACTTTAAAGTCAGTAGGTAGCTTGATGGGATAATTCACCTTTAAAATCAGAAATTCCATCTCAATTGCCTCTGCTATAATTATATACCTAGAAGTGCTTCACAGACAGAGTAGGGCAAACAAAATCAAAGAACAAATCAGCACAGATCTCAAGGACTAGCAACAAGGACGACGACAGACAGATGCTGCAGAGGAGTGTCTGATGCACCTTGCAACAATATAATAATGTCAAGAAGATTTATCGTGGGCTGCACATGAAACGTGGCAATAAACAATAGTAATTTTATCTTGCATGTGTTCTTGGCCTTTATGTCCCAACCCCTTCTGCTAATGTAAGCAATGGCAGGATAGGGGTCCAGGCAAAACATTTGTTTATGAATACAAAGAGATGTAATACAACTGTGCAATGTTGATTCATTGGCACAGGTCCTGGCATGACTGGGGAACAACACCACCAGCATTATCTCAGACTTCCAATATGGTTTTGAGGACAACACAGGCCAGAGACTGTTACACTGTTTCTAGTCAGTTTTATGTAAAATAAGACTGGTTTTATACAAGCGCACAAACAAGAGTGTTTTGTTACAAATGCAGTACTTGGCACGGCTTTCCCTCATCTCAGTTAGGATTTTCTCAGGATGTGTTCAGACAAACAATCTTTGCCCTTTCTCTCTACTCACTTACATGTAATATATGTATGACAGCTTATGAGATGAGCTTAAAAAATATTCAAGGTCACCTGTATGAACTTGAATTTTTACAAAATGTGTGTGGTCTTTGAAAACAGAATTTGACAGGTTAGAATGACATTTTAACATCGTTTGAAAAAGTAACATGTTAAAAGCTACAAAACATATTAAAAGCCATATATGGCATTGTTTGATTACTGCAAATGCAGCATTTGAAATTCATGTGTTTTTCTATTAATAGGAGGACCAACTCTTCAGCTGTTACTTATTCACATTGACACTAGTGCATGTTAAATAGAGCAGTGTGAATCAGAATAATATTGTTGTGACTGGAGGACAAGGGTTTAGATCCATAAATCTCATTTTGCCTCTCTGGAGTCCACGGAATGACCTACAGTTATGGAAACGCCACAGATTCGCCACTGTCTTGGTGTTAAGATTAAAAATGAAAATGGTTAATTTGATCAAGTAAAATTTTACATTTCTTTTCATTACCCGTTTAGTTCTGAAGGATTACATGTTTCCTTCTAAGTATCCTAATAGAGACCTTTAATAGCAGAATAAAATACTTCTAATACTTTCAATGCCTTTAAATACCTTTTAATACTTTTGCCATAAATATTTCTTCAATTTGAAGCTACAAACAGAATCAAGTGGTAATCATGGCTAAAATGTGGTTACTTTGCTGGAGGCCTACTTGAGGAAAAATAGTACAATCTAACTAAAATAATATGGATTTTCTGGTTTTACTAAATTCTTATATTTCCACCATCTATGCAGCACATTTTTTTTTGCTTATTATTCACATTTGTACACACAAGCTTGAACAACACTTTTAACTATGTTGATAAATGAGCAAACTGAACATGAATGATTAAAGAAGAACAGAAACTGAAAAAAACCCTCAAAAAACTACATTTGGGAGCATATTGAAAAAAGAACATTCAAATGGAAAAATGCTTTTGATGGATGAGACAGCCCTGTCTACTACTAGTAAAATGTGAATTATTCTGAGACATGAATATTTTTTACTGTTAAAGTCAGAGATTATGTTGCGATAATTTTAAGAGTAATACTGATTGTATCACGATATTCAATTAAATACAATGCAAATGGATGAGAATTAATAATCAAATTTTTTTGTAATTAAAATTACAATATATTGTAATTGTAATTGTATCTATTATATACAATAATATCAAATTTTAGTGTAATTAAAATGTTTATCAGGGAGCTCTAATTCAATCAGCTTTTTCTACTAAGAAATTTTGAATTTATATTTTATTTTAAATTTTTAATTAAATTTTTAATAATCAGAAAGACAGAAAACAGATTTTACATGCAAAGGAAACTGATAGTTACAGATTTATAAAATAAAGAGCTAGATCAGCAAAATCCAGACTATTAACACTTTATTATTACGTGAAACTTTCTACCTAAAACACATTTCTTGATCTTCAGTACAACAGAGAACACACAAACTTAAAATCCTCTTAATCCTTTAAAAATCCAGATTTAAAGTGGCTTAACCATAATCAGAAACTGTAAAAGTTTATTTGTAAAGGAAAAACCTAGAAAAGGCATTGAATATAAAATGACATATTTTGAATCTGGCCATCCTCTAATACTTAAAACTTTGCTAGAATAGTTCCACAGAACTAGCAGTCTTTGTTCAGCTTCTCTAAGTATTCAGCTTCTGTTTTTCTGAGAATACTGCACATGTCCATCCAAGATGGACTTTTTCTAATAAATGCTTATTTAATTTTAAAATAATTGCCTTTATTTCAAAGGTTGTGTGTTCTCCTGTATTTAACATTTACAGGTGTCATTGTGGTTTGGCTGGCAGAGAAACTGGGATTATGTACATGATGTTATTTGTCAAAATAGTGCATTTTCTGCTCCTGTCAATTAGACTTCTTTCAAGAGACCTATGTCCTGCATGTTTTTAAAGAAAAAGCCGATAAAGAAGAAAATACTAAAAACAGTTTTGAAGAAAACTGTTTAAAAGTGTGATTATAGCTATTTGAAAAACATGCAACAGGTTAAAAAAAGTAAAAGAAACCAGCTGCACTTGTACTTACATATAAATATATATCTGTGCCTATGTGTGCATGTTTGTGCTTCTGCCTGCACAGCATAGAGAATGCTGAGAAGAAGAAGAAGAAGAAGCAATTAGGCCTATTGATCTATAAACTTAATAGTGAGCTCCACTGAAGTCTTCAGACTTGTTTATTGTTCATCAGGTATTCCTCAGCAATTATTCACAGGAAGTCACAAGTTTAAGTCTAAAATAAAAAACAGACTCAATCAAATAAACCAAAACAAACCAAACAAAGATAAAAAACAAACAAAAAAGCAACAAACAAACCTTTCATTTGCCTTGCAGGTAAGTGGTCAGTTCACAAATAGTTTATTTCTAAATTAATTGCGGTTAGCCAGTAGCTACTGGTAGGCCATGGTGTTGTTCTTTGTTTCATAATATTCAATTCACCTTAAGCTTTATTGGATATAAATGTTTTTTACCAGATTTTAGACATACTTTCAAAGATCATATTAACAGTAGTCCAAATTGTTATAGCCATGGTGCTATAAATTTTGAATTCTCTGGATATTCAGATGGGACTAAGGATTATGCTTTAGTTCAAGCCTATTGAATTCTCTGGGAGCACTTGATCATACTAGCTCTCTCTCATATGGAAATTCCTGAAAATACAACACAACACCTGTTCATCTACTGTTTTCTGAACAAATTCAGTTGCAAAGGGAACATGAATGTTCATCACCATCTGAAAAACAAAAAAATAGGATTTTTTTTAAATTTTTTTGTGCTACAGAGGCATAATTTTGTTAAAATAATTTGTGTGATCTCTACCAGGGGTTATTTGTAGCTCTGGTTGAAAAATCATAGCTAACCCTCTTTCCCCAGTTCTTCCATTTCAGTAAAAATGACACAGCAGTTTCATGATAAAAAGTTGTGAGTAATTGTGCAGTAAGGCAGGGTTTATTGGTGAAGTTCTTTGCTTGTTGCTTACCTTCAGTAGAATTTCTACCTCATGTGGAAGGTCCTAGCATGCATGGTCAGTCGAGTAAGATGAGCATCTTCACTTATATCACAAAACAGCTATTTTTCTAAATCTTGTCACAGCTGAGAAAGGAGTGAAATTATTTTCTGACTCTAAAAACCTTTTAAAAATTAACACAAAAACAGAAAGCCAAAACCTTAATTTTCTAACATTTTAATAACATTTCTGAATATTTTTATAGAAGCCAAATTTCAAGAAAAAAAAATTTAAATTATTCCTGAACACGTAAAAATTTTTTTTCTTTTTTAAAAAAATTAATAATGTGTTGAATTTCACCTGATTCAAAGATTTTTGGACAAAAAAGAGCATATTTGGTGGCTTCATATAGAAAGCATTATCACTTGGGTTTCTTTTCTTTGCAGACTGGGTTCACAAGATTTCCTAAACAAATCCTGCTAAAAATACTGGGGTTTATTTAATGATTTTTTTCCATACATTTATTCTTTCTGTAGCCTAGGGGACAGAAAGAGTAAGACCAGGGTCCATTCTCAGTCTAATAAAAATTGCATAAGTTCAGAGTAACTCAATATGAGCAAATGGTTTCTGTGGCTTTCAGTGAAGCTACTCTGCTCAGGTATTCTTGTAACAGTATCTACAAGTTTATTGTCTCTTCATGTGATTGATCTTTTCAGCTGACTCTGGTTCTTCCAAACAATGAGTTACAACACTCAAGACTCCACAGGAGCTAGGATTAAATATCCATAATAAAAAAAAAAAAACCAAAAAAAAGTGAAACAGTAAAGGAATTAAATCTATAATATGTTTGAAAAGAAACTAAAGTGTACATAGGTTTGTTTTAGCATTATGTTTTTCTGCTAGCTATTACCATGGAAAACAAATACGTAATAACCCTTTCTTAAGATGTGGTAAATTTAGAACTTTGTGTGGTGGACTTCTTATCTGGAAAAAATTCAGGAAAAGCAAACATGCTTATGTGTCCCTATTGTTCACAGAAATATGTGCAGAATCTAGTTAAGTCATCTACCTAGCTCATTTATCCTTTTGGAGCAGAATTACTTTTATTGCTTTTACGAGTTTATATTCTAGAGGTTTTACCTAGACTTCATTTTATAGTCTTCAACGGCAAACCTCAGAAAAAAAAAAAAAATTATAAATAGATATAGATAATTACCCACAAAAATAGCAATAAGGGGATAAAAAAAAAGGCTTTTTTGGAGGTTGTGCTTCTTTAAGAATCCTTGGTTGGCAGCCCCTGAGTAATGAGAAAATGTCCAACTCAATAACTGTAAATTGGACTGAATCAGCTCACAGAGATGCAACATTGGAAGAAGTGCTGATTTTGGTTATTTCACAACTGCTAGATGTGTTATTATAAACTAGAAGTTAATCAATTCTGAAAGTAATCATGGAGCACAATTGGGAAAGAAAACCTGACATGAGTGGCGGGACGTACCTTCTCAAGTGTTGAAGAAGGATTCAGTACATTATATAATTTTTTAAAAACTGTAATGGCTTATACCTTAATATAATATCTGAAACAAAATAAAAGTTCCTGGTTTACTGAGGAATTAATTAGAAACACATGCTGAGTATGGTGAGGGTCGTGGCAAACCACAATAAAGATATGCAAAAAACATTCTTGTAGCTTTTAAAATGTACAGTGAGCAGATATTAAAAAAAATGTTAATAAATTTTGAAAGCTTGAATTCCCCCTTGGGTTCCCCCAGATCTGTCATCCATGTGCTATTTATTGTCCTGGGAAGATGACCTGAGTCATATGTCATAGATACTTCTGTTAGAATGAAACAACTTGGGAAAGGATAAGAAAAATAATTGTCATGCTATTTTCCACACAAGGTAGATTCATGTTTGTCAGTTTTGCATTCTTATTTCCTTTAAAAAAGAAAGATTAATTTCTCAATCTTGTTCTACATTTGAAGGTTCTGTTCAATATAGAACTTGGAAAAACCATACCCTTGCTAAAACAGATATGCTGGCAGAGAGAACTTTTGGCAGTGCAGCTTACTCTATGCGGCAATTTGTTTAGCCCATTCAACAGAGTTAATTTGCTAGTACAACTACATGTTTACTTCAGCCTGGGAAAGGTAAGAATACCTCCTGTGCAATCATTTCTTTTAAATGTAGAAAACCTTAACCATGGTCTGAAATTTCCCCTAACACACACAGGCATGAGATTCTTCTATGATTCTACACATGCTATTAATATTTACATGCATTTTTCTTTATTTATATGTTAGTGTACCCAATAGCAGCAATTGATAGCAAGTTCAGACCTTTATAGCTACACTCCTCCAAAGGTGAACAAACCTTGAAGGAGAGATCTATTCTTAAAGGAATTAGAAGGAAGGAAATCAACTCCAGCCCTGCACAGACTTAATCACCTGCAGAACTCAATGATGTGAATGCTCAGTTGGAGATCAATAACAAGTATTTAGCATACCGTTAATGCTTTCTTCAATGATTGCAAGGTCAAACTCGTGTTTCCCTACTTAAGTAGTAGAAACACCTTAAAGACATGAGATAAAATGCACTTGAAGACATCATTTTCATATGTATGAAAATTTATGACTACAACTAATATTACAATCGAGGAAAATGTTGTTTCTCTGATGCTGTTATCTCTAGATCAAGTGTCACAATAATAATATATTTGTAAACTACTTAACATCAGTGAAAGGTGTTTTGAAATCCTATTCTGTAATGTACCTGTATTTCCCTATATAACAGTAAATCAAGCTCTGACTAGTATAAACTAGCTGTATTGTTAAAGAAAAAATAAACCAGAGCCAGCCAAAAACACCAAATCCCCAATTTTTACTGCTTTGCATTGCACCTCCAAATTTTTTCTCTGACATTTCAAGATGCTTGCAATGATACCATGTTTCCACATTTCATTTTTTTTTTTGTCCTAAGCCGAAAGCTATCCACACAACTAGCAGCCTTACAGAAAGACAATTCATGTGACCTAGAGCATTCTATCTGCTTTTGTTATGAGCTTGTACAGTTTGATAAAATCTGTATGTTAGAGCAGACAAAAGGAGCAAAATACCTCGTTTACTTCTGCATATGTCCCTACAGACACCATGAAAGTTCAGAGGACAGACCACACTTTCTTATTCTGTACATAAGAAAGGAATGAAGTGCAGTTTGTCTCTGGATGTTGCAAGGAATCAGATGAAGCAAAATTGAAGCAAGAACCAAGCAGGGAGTTGAGCTGACAACGACATCTTGGTAGAGAAGAAAAACGGCAACATGCTGATTTTTGTTCTGGGGAGGCTGAGAGCTGGCTAACTTTTCCTGCACTCAGCAGGATATAATTGCAACATAGCAGAGCAAAATGAACAGCCCATCCACAAGTGACTTCAAGAACATAGCTTTTTTTTCTTCTTTTTTTTTTAGTTCAAGAATTATTCTATTTGGCAATTCTGTGCTTCATTAAACGTATTCAGCCCTTTCACTATTTTTTCTTTCTTCCAGTGCAGAACTTGAATTAAGACATCAGCTCCTCCTTCATTGCTTGCCAATACTCAAGACAGAAATATTTCACTAGAGACATGATGAAAGAGAGGATTCATTAGCAAGAAACATCAATGTACTTTTGTGGCCTTAAAAAAACAATCATAATGGAGAAAGTGGGCTGTATTCTTGGCATAAACAAATATATCCTTAACAGAGGAACACATCTAATTGTGCATAGTTTTAGATATATGTGTAATATTTCTTAATTTAGAAATTTTCAAAATCACACACAATAAAAAAACAGACTAAAATGATATAGAGTTTTACAGAGTACACATGGCCTAAGTTCAGACTTGATTTAAAAAACTGGAGTTGAAAGAACAGGTGGAAAGCATACTCACAGAAGTATGGTATGACAAAAAGCCACATAAGTTACTGATAACGTATCAGTATTGTAATTGGAAATAGGTGTATTTTGAGAAGCTCCAATACTTTCATTGATACACTACCAAAGAAAAATAATACTAAAAGGTTGTATCATTCAAATGACAGAAATAATCATAATTCACAGAAGGGTTGCACAGGACAGCATCAAAAGTGGCTATTTACTTATCTAATCTGTGAAGTATAAAGACCATGTAGAGGGCTGGTCTTGGCTGGCTGCAAAACCCATCTACTCTCTCACTCCCCCTTCTTAATAGAAGAGAGGAAGAAAATAAGGTGGAAAAACTTCTGTTGAGATAAATTCAATTCAGTTTAATAAAAAAACAAAAGCTACACACAGAAGCAAAGTAAAAAGATTAATTTATTTACTATGTTCCACCAGTAGGCATCTGTCCAGCCATTTCCAGGAAAGCAGGACCTCAATACACATAGTGTGCACGTGCTTGGGAAGCCAAAATGGTAACCAATAGCCCCACTTTATCTTCCTTTCCCTCAGCTTTCTCTGCTGAGCACAAGATCATGGGAATATAGGAAATGTTCCTTTGGTCAGTTCCTGATGTTCTGGCTGTGTACCCTCCCAGACTCTTGCCCAGTCCCAGGGGTGGAAAGAAAACCTTGGCACCATGTGATCACTGCTCAGTAGCCAAAACACGGTGTGTTAACACCATCCCAGCTACAAAAGCAAAGCACAAAACTGTATGTGCTGCTATGATGAAAATAAACTCCATTCTTGCCAGGTAGACAATATTAATCCTAGGAGCACACGCATGGACAGTGAGACAGCATGATCCAAGGGTTTAAAAGTGATAGAGGCAATTGGTGTTAAAGAGCATTGTGCTAATAGTCTTATGCAAGTATGCATGTTGTGCTCAGATGCATGCAAAAAATTGACAATGTAGTTGTCAAGAAGTAGCAGGTAAAAAAGATACCTCTCTGTATTCCTTCTTCCTGCCTTGTCACCAAGAACTTGCTTGGGCTGAGAGAAAGTGCAATATTAAGAGTTAGCTCATGGCTTCTGCTATTTTGCACAGGAATCACAGCTGTGACAGCCTCGGTCAAAGTCATCAAAATGAAAATGATCCTTTCTCAGTAAAACATGTCTAATGTGAAGATTCAGAAAAGTATTCACACATTCTTTTTTTCTAGGTGTACCTGCAGCCTGAAGAAATATCCTAAAGATCAAAAGACACGAGCAGCAAAGATGTCCAATGTGAATATGCTCCAAAAGATAATGTTGTAGCTTGAGTATGTTGATTCTTTCCCCTCTTGCTTTCAAAGTAAGCCTTCAGGCTTAATCCTTATGTATCAAAGAGAACAAACATAACAGAAAATGATTTAGGGAGAATTTTCACACTTGAAGGTGTTATAAGGTGCTTGTTTCAAGCTCTGATTGAAAGCTTTTTTCAATCCAAGTTTATTTCAGGCTTGAAATGAACATAGAAATATTTACCACACTGGCTTATCTTCTTGGAAAATGGACAGAGCTCTCTCCTTCCCTGTTTTCAGATCTTTGTGGTCTGGGGGCTGTGAGTCAGGGTCATTCTTGCATCTCATGATCTCTCTTGGTCTTTGATAGACACTTTGGGAGATAAATAGAGGAAATCCAACTCACCCACTAATCTCAGCATTAGAAGAGAAACACCTGTGAAGACCGTTCAATATTTCCTTATAAATTTTGAGGACCGTTCTTCTCTGTTCTTGCAAAAGTCTTTTTCTTTCCTTTTCAGAGTTTCTTTCCTATATCTGTGCAAGCAATTGCTAAGAAACCAAATCCTCTAGGAGCCATTCTTCAACACTTCCAAAACCCCTTGATCTCAACACCTCCTGTGGATTTATACATATACAATTCATCTAGTTCACTGCTAGACACTGGGTTCCAGCCTCTTTCAGAGGATGCCTTCTGTCAGGCCAGGCTCTGAAGATGTCAAAGGTCCACACTGATCTAAGGAACTGCATAAATGAGCGTTCCCTGTCCCTTAAAACTGTGTGCCTCTTCTTGTACTTACCAGAAATCAGACAGGGTAGATAAACAGGGCTTCCCATTCCTCTGGATAGGATAAGTGATTGTAACCCTTTACAAGGTATTTCCTGATCTATGTCCTCTGAGCATGTGGAAAGTTATCTCCTGCTGCCTGTTTTTCTAAGACTCCAGCTGTCATTGCCAGCTAGATCCAAATGAACAATGTAATGCATTCTTCCACTTGCCCCTCAAACCTGAGATGAGTATATTTTTATATATATACTTTCTGCATAGGTAACTTAGTATGTCCCTGCAAAAATCCACGTAATCTCCTATCTAGAAAATTGGAGAAGAAAAAAGAAAAGTAAAAAGGTAATTTATCCACTCTTTGGGGCACTACAGTCTGCCTTATCTCACCTCTGACTTTGATGCCCTCTTTTTTTTCCATAGGTTCTTTCATCTCTTACTTTACAAATCATTTGAGGTGAATCTGCAGCTTTTTCCTTGTGCTCATATAGCACAAAGTGCTATGGCATCTCAGCACGCACAAAGGATTGCAGAGGAAACAGAAATAAAGAATTCTTATGGAATAATTTGCTAGAAAGTCTGCAGAGGCATCATTACCTAGTTTTGGGAACAAAGCAGTTGTTGTGCAGAAAGAGTCACAGTGGAAGGTCTTGTACTTCACCCTGTCTGCCAGAACTATTCATGGAAAGTTTATAGCAAATGGCACACAGTCTAGAAGTTTGTTGTTTGTTTTTCTTTCTTTTTTTTAATGGTTTCAAGTCAAATTAGACTAAAAAACCTCTGACTCCATTGTTCATTACAGTATTTGTGTACTCTTCTTACAAATAATAAAATTAATAGTGTCAATAAAGAGAAATCATGTAAGTCTACAGCCTATCCCATTTCTTGGTTAATGGGGTTTTTTTTGTGTGCTTCAGCTTTCAAAAGTGTATTAATTTTTCATTCTAGCAACAGTTTGAAATTTATAATCTTTTTACAAATACTCTGGATGTTATTTTTGATCTTGACTAAAATAAATCTGTGTAATTCTGAGCCTTTTTCCCTGTCTTCAGGTCCCTTACAGAGACTTTTCTAAACCTTCCAGCCCTGCAAGCATGGCAAATATTGGTGTTTTCTGTTCACATGGTGAGGGGAAAGAGATGACCAGCATGGTGAAAACTGAAAGAAATAAAAACATCTTATTAGCTAGGCTGCAAATACATAAGGCATGCTAATAAAACAGACTGGAGAGTGAAGCAGTCTGGGCTGACAAAATGTGTCTTTTTTTTGCATTTTACCTTATGTAAGAGGGAAAAGCAAAGAGGGAATTATTGAGTGGAAAGTGGAGTAAACAAAACAATTGCAACATTTTATAAACATGAATTGCATTTATATTTGCAAATAGTTAGAGTCAAAGATTTTTTTTTTGCTTAAAAATAGGGCAGTAACAGTTCCCTAAGAATTATGCAGGTTTTGTTCTATCATTCTGTAATATCATACATATTATGTATGACATTTGCATTAAAATAGTATGTACTGAGACCAGAAAAGAAAGCTCACTGATAGTAATAGTGATATGTCAGAATTACTTATATTCATAGACATTGGAATTGTGCATATTAATCAGTTTTTTTAAGAGAGTTAACCATCAGATTACCTATTTTTAAATCTACAAAGCCTCCATACCAGTATCTAACACAGAACATCATGGTAGGAATTTTTCTGTTGAATTATAAAAAATATTGAAAAGGTTCATTCCTGAATATTTAGCACACTAAAAATGTATCAAGAGACTGATTGGGCATCACAGAACAAGATTGATTTTGAAAATATACCTTAAAAATGATTTCTGCCAATCTAAAGTTATATTTATTATCACTTGTGATACAGTGTGCAGAGCAAAGAACATCAGACCATGCTTCCCTGCATAATAATGTGTGATTGCTCTAGGTGTGAAATGGAATCATGGTAGAGAACAGTCATTCTACTACCACCACCTCTTTATATTTTGATTGTTTTAGTTCTTCTGATGAAAATATTTCCTAATTAACAAATGTGACTTCGGATAACTTATCTTTGAATATCTCAGATAGTAATTCAGGCCAAATTGCATTAGTATTTATTAAAAAAAAGAAGAAGAATTTTGAAAGAATATTGTGGTGAAAACATGTACAATTGTCTACCAGGTTATTTTAGTGAACCACTGAATTATACTGTAGCTACCAATTTTCATCCCTGTCTAAAATTCAAATATTTATGTCTCTTAACAGGTTCTAAGAATAATTTGAGTCTGATCATAAGCCAAATAAGACCATCACTATCTAACACAGAATTTGTCTCCAATATTTCTCAACCATGAGACTGAGAAGGGAATAGAATCCAGAAACATAGGTACAATATTGTTTCTGTGTTCATCATTATTTTTTGAACACTAAGGGATACTACTGGGGAAGAAAACAGAAAAAGTATGTGGAAGGATATACAATAACTCTTGGAAATTCACAGAAAATATCATATTACAAAACAATTAAAGTTTCTGTTTATTGAAAAAGCTTAAAACAAGATGTGGAAAATTATTTGGTTGCCATGTATTCAACAACTTTACAAGACATTATCCAGGGGATGTAAAGGTTCTTAAACCAGTAGATCTGGTAATATAGATATAAAAAATTTGAGTTTGAAAGTCACACACAAATAAGAAAAATTAAATATATCATTAGTTTTAGTACTATTATTTTTATTTTTAATATGAGTGATTATTCATTAGTGAAAGAAAAGTTTGAAAGTCACACACAAATAAGAAAAATTAAATATATCATTAGTTTTAGTACTATTATTTTTATTTTTAATATGAGTGATTATTCATTAGTGAAAGAAATATTCATTAGTGAAAGAAATACCGAGTCTTCAAACATTCAGTGCTTTAGGGAAAATAATACATCAAATACAAATCATTAGACTCAGTACAGCAATAACAGCGCAAAATATAGCATTTCACTTACATGATTTAATGATTTTTGGCATCAGGATATAAAAAGATGTAAGACTAGCCAGTCACTTAGTGTTCATGGAGTGTCTTCAACAGAAAATTCTCTCTAAAAAGGGTCCAGATTAAATGATTCTTCAGGGCCAGATAACAGTGATTTATTATTACAATGTGAAAAAGATCTCAAGTGTTCTAACACAAGAATCTTCCAAGCCTGGATCACTGTGTTAGAATGTGTCCCTGCCCATGGTGAGGAGATTGGAATAATATATGATTTAAGGTCTCAAGCCATTCTGTGATTCTGTGATTCTATGTTCCAGGACACTTTAAAAGAAGCTTGATCACAGATTTCTATAGGCTATACTCAGCAGTGTATTTAGATTTTCAACATGAATTTACATTACTTTCTTCTCCTAAAATGAACTGAAAATATGAGGTCAAGACTAAAGTCAGGCAAAAGCATTCTTTTGCTAGCCAAGATTTTGAAGACAGATCAATACTTTTGCAAAGTAATTTTTAAATCACTCATTAGATGATACCTATATATTCTATTAAAAAAAAACAACAAGTATTACTATCATTAAAGAGAATCTATCAATAGTATTTTTAGATAAACTGCAGGTTAACAGCTAGATGTGTGACCAATGCAACAGGTTTTTGTCTATGTCAATTCATAGACAGGATTTGGATACACCATGCATAATAATATAGTCTTAGGAACAGAGGATCAACAAAGAATGTGTTTCTTATTTGGATTCTGATGTTTCACATTCACTTTTTCAAGTCAATATGTGGTCATCCACTTATAGAAGACTCTTTTCAGAACCTCCTATCCTGTCATCATAGTCAGTGATCTTTGCATTCAAGGCAGAAGCTACTCCCTTACATTAGGACAACTCACCTTACCCAGCACCAATGTACACACCTTTTTGTGCCATGGATGAATGCATTATTGCAACTATAACTTTTCTCCGTTTCCTGACATGTCAGAGCTCACACGCTGCCTTTGAAAAGGAGAGGAGCAAACAGGATTACCCCACAGGATACCATTGCCAGCAAAATTCTCTTTCAACAGGAGGGCTACCTTGTATTTAACCCTTTCTCACTTTGATTTAGCAGATAGGTATTCGACTTTAAAAAAGCTGCACCTGCTTGCACACCACCAGCTATCCCAGTGCCTTAGGCTTCTTTACCTTCTTTAACTTCTTTTTCCTCAGTTCCTTTGAGCTTCATTCTCTCTGATCTCAGTTTGGATGAGGAGACCTGTTTTTTTTCTCCAATATTGTGCTCATCACTATGGAGCCTGTTTTCATTTGATTTTTTAAAGCTGTCTGGCTTAACACCGTCTTTTCCAAATCTGTTATAGATCCTTCCATAAGAATAGGAAGAAAAAAAAGGTTGTTGAAAATTCCCTCTCTCTTTGCTCTTCTACTTGTTCACCCTGTCAGATCCCTGTCTTCCTTATGACTATAGTCATGTTACTGCTTCCTGCTGTTTCTAAGCTGCCCTCTCTGACACCGAGCTTACGTCAACTGCCTTAGATGCCCAAAATCAGTGTCTCTGTTTTCCTAACCTGTTAGTTGTTTCAAATACCACCTCCTTCAGATCTCCACCTGTCTGTGGGTGCTCGAGACTACTCAATAGTCAGCTGCTTTAATTACACATCCTGAATATATTTTTTATTTCTGTAATTAACATTGTAACGTTAAGTTAGTTACAAGACTAGCCACATTTCCTTCTCTATAATTTTGACAAAATAATTAGGGCATAATAAAAGCAACATTTATTTTTATTAATCTGAGCATTTCAGTCTCATGCATTTTCTTGCTAAATGTGTTGAGCATGTTTTTGCTAAACACAAAACTACTTGGCAGTGAATAACAAAAACAGCAAACATAGTTTTAAACAATAATTTCTTCTTAGTTCCCAATTTAGAGGTAAACTATATTTCATTACTTCCAACACTTTCATGACTCACTTTCTAGCCCAGATGCTGGCTTTCATAATCCTGAGAAAAGCACATTCCCCTACTCCAGCAATGCCCTTCCATTCTATCTTTTTAGATGTTTCATAAACAAGTATTCACAAAATATCAGCACAGAGTCCAGCTTAAATAATTAGGCAAGCACCAAATAAATGATGACACATTTAATTGGACCTGGATTTACTAGAGGCATAGGGCAGCTCACACCTTCTTCAAGGTTCTGGGTGCAGAACACACAGAACTCATGTCCCACTCACTCAGTGGGTAAGGCTGATACACATTGCAGATACAGTTGTTGGCACACCAGCTGGATATATTCATTGAAGTTAAAATTTTGCTTTTCATTCAGAAAAATACACAATTTTGAAAGAAAATAATATTACAATGCTACATTCTTTCTTTTTTTTTTTTCCCTTGCCTCACATACTGAGCTTGTAGACAGTTTATGTCTCCTCTCTGTAGCCTCATTTTTCCACTGATGCCTCGCTTAAATTTTCATTTGGCAAAGAAAATTCAGATTGCTCCTTCCATTTCATTATGATATTGATTTGGACAATAGAAATTAACTTCACCATGTGCTGAAAGATATGCCTTCTACTTAGCAGATAATATCACAGTAGCAAAGATAACCTTGTTGTTGAGTAACTCAACAATGTTTTAAAAGATCTTGATTCAGTTTCTAGCTCTGACACAGCCTTAATATGTAATGGTGCATTGTATGTTTCTGAGCTAGATATCTATGTCTGAGCTGTACACATGTTTAATTTGCAGTTTAGATAATTTCCCTGAATTTTTTGGAAGTATACACATGTATAACATTATGCAAATGCAAGTTTGAGAGATCTGGATAAGATTTTTTGTGGTACTAGCACATGGGGATAAAGATCCCATTGCAGCTTCTATGTACTAACATATTTTTAAATATATGTACTACTTTGATCTCGATTCTCTGTTAATAAATGTTGGTAGTTTGTTTAATATCAATGCTAAAAGCACACTTTTAACATTACACCAAATAAAAAATAAAAAAAAATCTGAAGACTCCACATCTCTCCAGTGCCTTGCTATCTTTATGATCAAATGTTTGCCTTTATGTTTGCTTTAACGCCATTTCTGTGCTCTACACTTTATTCTGACAGTCCTGTGTACAAAGAAACTTTTACTTTTGTTCCCTCTGCCACATTTTCACATTTCCTTCAAATCTTAAGCATGTTTAAGTTTTATCCACCTTGTGACCAACTTCTGAGCTAGGCATATTTTAAGTCTTTCCAGTGCTTCTGGGTTTAATCTGAACTTATTCATAGATAGAAAAAAACATCAGCATCAGCACCAAAAAAATAAAAGCAACCACACCAAAAAACACTTGTCCAAAACTAGAAAAAAACAAACAAAAATCCATAAGAGCTTTGTAGATCTAGTCATGTATTTTTATTCATTACTAAAATATATTTATATGTTATGAAGTATTGCTATTGCCAAAAGCAATAGTATTTTGAAGACATTTGTGTCTTGTTAAAGCTGTTCTTCAGACTCTACAATTCTGATCTAAAGTAGATCTCTTTTCTCATTTTGGATTTGCTTTTGCCAATATGTCCTTTGGGATTTACTTTTATTTTTCCAGTGTTTCATCCTGGTGAAAGAAAGCGCAAAGAAGTTGTAATTTAGCAGATCATCATATATTGGATAAACTGTCAGTTGTTCCAGGGATCTGCAAGTGATGAGTAATACATACTATTACTTCGGTGCTTAAAATTAAGCTCTCTTGAAAGTTTTTAACAAGGAAAAAGTGATTGGTCTTCAACTTGGTTTCTTAGTTAATATATATCTTGAAATATATTTAAAAATCAATTCTTTTAGGGAATTTCTCTCATTTATGCTGTGTACACACAAACAAAATACACCATTTTAAATGCCACTTTTTGATCCTTCAAAAACAGGCAAGTATGTGATTCCTCACTCAGTTAATGCAACTACCCAAATAATGTTTTTATTCGATCAAGTTCCTCTTGTATTTGATACAAAACATAATAATTATACTTATCAGTTTAATTTTCTATAAATTAAAAGTTTCATGTTACACATGTTGAAAGTTGTAAGGATATAGATACATCTTTATGTTCAACACTTACATGCTTAAAAATTGTTCTGTTCAAAAAGAGATAACCAATATATTTTTTATTCTGACAATAATAATAGTTTTATATAAATATTTATTAATAATAATATATATAAATATATAGTGTTTATTATGGCACACTGAATGTATGTGTATTCAGCATAGTATTATATGAGTGGGGGAGATACTGCAAGGCAGGTATATCACTAAACTAATGTAGCTAATGAAAACAGCATGTGTAAATCCCTCAGCCAACACTCCTCTGCAATGCTTGTGTGACAGGAAACATTCTGATTTGGAAGTGTAAGTGCCCAAGAGAAATCTAAATTCATCTTCTGGCTGAGACAGAAAAGAAACACAAAGGCAAGTGAAGGACTAAACCCAGTTTGAGCTACCACTGCAGGAGTTGGAACAAAAGTCTTGGACAGTCTTCTCCAAAGTATTGCAAATGGTGTAATCATGAAAATGCAGCAAGTGATCAATAGTGAGGACCTGAAGTCAATTTGTGCGAGATTTTATCCATTTTAGATTCAATGTATAATCATGAAATGTCAAAGTTCAAATACTTATCCACAAACTGTGATCAATCGAATAATTGTTCCTTCAAAATTTTATGTATAATTAAATGTCTCTTTATCTCTTTGTCTAATACAGAACAATTGTGCCTATCATCTGCCAGTTTTTCCCATGAGCTTATTTATGTGATCAAATTGAAATGTTGAAAGGGACATCACTATTTCTGGTGTAGTTGTTCCAACATCAGATGATCCAGTCTGGGGGTGAGGGAAAAATGCTATAGAGTCAGTCACTTCCACAGCCAAACTGCTTATTGTTAAAATGATTGTCTGCAGTTGGATTCATAAAGCTGTGTGATGCACATTAAAGTACAGGCTGAATTTCAAGTGTAAAAGAAAACTGCTATTTCTGCAGATTTCAACATGATGTACAGAGAGAACAGTCCCTTATCTACAGCAGTTTACAAGCTTTAAAGGGAGCAAAGACAAACAGAATGGATGGTAGCCTGATACAGAACACATTAAAATAGATTAAAAAGCTTACCTTGGACACAAAACTGATTTAACTTGGATGCTGAGGACAAAGACAGACCAGGATGTGTTTTGAAAAACATCTGTGCACCAGTGACAAAAAGAGGAATATATTCAGAAAAAAATAAGCATGGATTGAAAAAGAAAAAAAATCTTTTTATTGTTTTTACTTTCTTTTCATTTCAATCTTATGAAAGCACTGGAGCAGACTGCCCAGAGAAGTTGTGGAGTCTCTCTCACTGGAGATATTCAAGAACTGTCTGGATGGAATTCTGTGCCATGTGCTCTGTGATGGCCCTGCTTGAGCAGGGAGGTTAGACCAGATCACTCCCTGTGGTCTCTTCCAAATTGACCAATTTTGTTAATCTGTGATGACTTTTGGTGTCCTGTGCTTTATATGCTTCTACAAGCATTTTGTAGAGATACAGGAGTGTGTCCTGAAGGAAGTCACCACAGTCTGGAAATTTTGCTGCTTAGTTTTACTTATGTATCAAATATTATTTTGGCCTCTGTTCACCAAACACCTCTCTTTTTTCCAATTAAATCCTTCAATGTTTTGCCAGGATGGTCGAATTTTCTGTTTTGGTTATCAACTTCACAAAGTTCAAAATTGGCTCAAAATTGATACTGAAAAGATGTTTTTAGAGGAACTGTTCAGACCAGCTGCTAGAATTTCAGTGGCTCTATGTCTTGTTATAACTTTTAAAAAGTCCATCTGAATTCAAGGATTCATGTTTTAACTGATTTGGCAACATTTTTCTGTCCTATCTTGATTTTCTGATTGTAAGTCAGCAAATAGAGAAATTCCTTAAAAAGAAAATCAAATTTCATAATAAAAAAGAGATCAGAAGTCAAGTTGATATCTACTTTATAAACAATATCAGTCTCTGATTGTCTTACAAGTTTTGCTCTGTGAATGTTGATACTACCAGCTTATACTCCTAGCCTTTATGCAAAAGCTGTTTCTGTTGCCATTGGGTCTTGCCAAACTTCAGCAGATGAAACTACCAGTACACCTAAGATTTAGAGGGTAGTTCCCATTTTTACTTGGTGGATAAATAAAAGAAAATGTTATTTCTGCATGCTTTCTTTAACAAAACAAAACAAAACAAAACAAAAACAACACAATAACAACACAAAAACACAAAATAAAAAAACAAGCTAAAATAAACAAAACAAAACCACAAAACCAAAACCAACAATTCAAGACCTTCTATCAGAGTCTGGGAGAGGAAGGAGAACTGTTGTCTACAGTGTGGGCAGTAGTTTCAGAAAGTATAAGAACCACTGCATTTCCAGTTAGTTTCAGCAAAAGTTCAAAAAGTTCAATGGAGTAAAATAAATTCTGCTGAAGGGGAAGAATCCTGGCATCACTGGGCTGTACAGGAACATACTGGCTCACCAGCCAGTGCAGTCATGGAACAGATGTTGCAAATATCACAACCAGAACCATCACATCCAGGGATTTAAGGTCACTGAAAATCAACCCTGTTTAACAAATAGATCACTGAGAGCTTGATTTTTCATTTTTACTAAGCCATGTGACTTTGCTCCAGTTCTTGGTTACAACTTTCACATTTCACATTTGCCATCACCTGCAGCTCCTTTTACTTGGAGAGGGAAACTACAGGGGAACTAATTTTTTCTGATATACCAGGGGAATCAATTCTATTTTAATTCCTTAGAAGATAGCTTGATTGCCTTGGTATTCTACTAGAACTTTTTGATCTCACATGTTAACATATGAGTATATAATTACTACTCATTCATATGGGAAGGAAAAAAACTCTGTAATTCAGATTAGATTTTTTTTCATCTAACATCCGTAACACTAAATTTAACTTCACCTGTGGCAAAAACTTCCACATTTTATATTAAAACTAAGGGATTTGGTACTTCTGATTTTGATTCATTATAGACTTCTGCTCTTTCAGCAACCAGAGAAATCTTTATTTTACTATTTATTGCAATGAACCCTTTCTCATTTCATTAGATGACACATCAAAAAATGATATTTTGGTGTCAATTTATTGACAGTAACTCAGAAAACTTACTGTGTTAGACGAATTGTGGCTCTAGATCTTCTGATAATTAAAGGAGAAAAAAGATTCTCCATGTTATGTAATATTAAATTACTGTGTCAGTATTGCTTATAATTTATGTAGAAACCAGTGAATAATTTCATAAAAAGACTGTGTCTACATAATCTAACAATTTTTCATAATATATTTATGCAGAGTTACAAACAAAGCTTTATATTTATAAAATATATTATTTGAATATTTATATAATTGATTATTCAAATAATATTTGAATATTTTTATATTCAAATTCCTTTTTCCATTTTACTATTGTGAAAACTCCAGATTTAAGTTGGCCCTAGGTAGCTCAGTCTGGGTGACTGGACATGGAATTTTCTGTACCTACACACCTACAAAGGCTGAGCTACCCAGCAGTCAATTTACCCATGTAAATTCCAGTTAATGGCTTCTTCAAGGCAGTTTTTCAGAAACATTCAGTATTTGACACCTACACTGCTTCATTCACTGGTATGAGGCACTTTTCTGCTCCTTCAGCATAAACTATTTGACTGGAGTGTTCACACACATTCAGCAAGAGATTACCCCAGAACACTGATGTAACCATAAGCCTTAGCTTTATATTATAGCCATCAGAAATTTTCATGGTCCCAAGAATTAGTCCTAAAGAAATAATTGCAGCTGAGTATAGAATAATAAATCTTTCAGACAATATAGCTTACTGTGCTAGTCAATATATAGTGTTATGGTAGACTGAAATAAATTTGAATTCTAAAATTAACATTTGAGAACCTTAATTGTAAAGCATTTCTTTCATCCTTGCTTTATGATCACTATATAAGCATCAACAAATGCTCCCATCATAATAATTTCCTGTAACCACACGTAACATGATAAAGTGAAATAACCTAAAAGGCAAGTTAAATAGCAAAAGCAGATTTGTTCCAGTATAATTTTACTTAGCTACCCCTACATCAGAGCTATTAGCTGTGATGTCTAGTCGTAATTTCTTGAATTTACGCATTTGGGATCAGTACTGTAACTTCCCTGCAGGCATTCTTACCCCTTCTTCATCTGGCATAAACCTATGGATTACTTGTGTGGATTCCTTTTTCCTAGCACTTTTTATTGTCTTATCTGTCCCTTTCACACCAGCATGTTTTCTTCAAGGTCAGTCACATGGAAGCTCTGCCCCTGATATTTGGGATTATTAAATCACCATGATTTCATTCTGTGTACACAGCACTGCGCATACATCACACCTCTTGAGGGCCTTCATGAAAGAACACAAAATTCACACCAGTCTTAAAAAAAATCCAAAAAGCAACATATATTGAGTCTGCTTAAAGGATAAAAAAAAAAATAAATAAAGACTAAGTGTGATTAAAACCAGTAAGTTCTTTTAAAACCTTCTTTGACTGCTGTCGTGTTTTTAAACCAGTAACTAAAGAAATTACTTATTTCTGGTTGTGAGATATGGATTAGAACAAGAGCAAAACAGGCTTAAAACTTAAAAGGAATAAAGACAGTTTATTAACAAACTACAAGAATAAGAACACTAGAGTAAATTTCCAGAAAACCCCTTCATCTTTTACATTTTTGATCATTTCTTTGTACACATGACATGATAACATAGAGACAAATAACTTTAGAACTTTGGTGGTAAAAAAAACCAGTCTCAATTTTTGTTAGAGTCTTTTCATCAGTCTTTGTAGAGAAACAGAAGTCTCTTTCTGCCAATCTATGGAGTTTCTCACGAGAAAACTATTTTTGTCATAGTTTTCTATTTCTCTAATGCCAGCTGCCCGGAAATCTGTCATTAGATCTTCTCCTCCCATCTCACATCTCTCCGAGGTGTGCATGGGTCACTAAAGTCTTGGGATTTCATTTTTAAGGATGAGTTATTCAAAGGCAGAAGTCTTCTTCATCTGTTTCTGTGAGCTCTCCTGGAAAACAGTTTTCTCTTTGCCCCCAAGGCTTCAAAATCTTCACTCTACTCAATCCCAGCAACTCACAGTATCCCAAGTACTTTCTCTTTTGCTCAAAACTTACACTTTGAATACTCTATTCCTCCCAATACTCTTATCATGAATTAAAGGAGTCTTTTATACGATTATTGTCCGTTTCCATAACTTTAACAAAAAGATATTTCAGCTATTAAGCATCTTCTTATTCTCTCTCTCTTATTAAAACTTAACTCTTTTCTTCACTGTTGCATTGGACAACTGCTTAGTACCTCATTCCCCCATTGGCGCAATGAATTAAAAACACATGGTCTCTTCCAAGTCTGATTCTTCATATATTGAAATATCTTGCACCTTTCTGGGAATTTATTCTTTTGGGTTTCATTTGGTTTATCAAATTCACATTAAAAAATTGGTTTTTGCATCTTATTGGTGATATATGTGGGAGTCTAGTCTCCTAAATCTTGTTTCAGAGAGCCAGGCATAAAGCAGACAATGCTCTCATCTTAATTCAGTACTCCAAAATTGTGTAGATTGTGTTCAAGACTGAAAGCATTAAATAAAACTGGATCTAAACCAGTCAGATTTTTGCCACAAAACATATATACTTCAAAGTTATTGACTGATGTAAAGTGTTGCTCCCTGGGTGGGAGAAGGGTGAGGTGACAAATAGCAGCAAGCAACTGTTAATTATATATATATCATTCTGATATCCAGGGCCTGATAATTCATATGTTAGCTGAAGGAGATTGAAAGAATAGGTGACTAGTGCTGTCAAAATTTGTTTAGTTACTGTTTGTGTATTTATATGGTTTTTAAAAACTCAATAGGAGTAAATTTTACATTCAACAGATTTTAACTATAATTATATATCCAAAATATATATGCAGATTGGATTTTATGAATTATAACATTATTGTTGAGATAGACCACTTAAACAAGTACTTTAATGGGAAAAAAAATATGTATCTTTTCTTTCCTCACCATCAGTATTTTTAAGCTTTAAAAAAGGAAGCTCAATCACCTGGTTTTCAGTGTCTGAAAATTTTTGTCTTTAATTTTCTTTCAATTTATATGCCTAAATTTGTTGGAGCCAAATTTCATTATACCATATGTGAAAGAATAGTAAAAATTTCTATTTCTATTTTTTACCAGAGAATTGAAATCTAATGCTTATCAAAGAACCTAACTGTTGGATGATTTTCAGAAATCGTTAACCCCAATATGAAAAACACATTTTTCTCTTAATTTAAAGCAACCAGAAGAACAAGAAAATATTGATAATTCTGAGAAGATATTTTTGCTGAAATGTCCTATAAGTTTTGAATGAGATTGAATTTAGCCAAAGACAGTGCAAATCCAAAGGTCTTTGATGGCATTTCAGCATCCTTCCTGAAATCTGTAACTGTAATATTCCTCATGATTGAAGGCACTTGCTTCTGAATCCGGCCATGCTGCACACTTGTTCTCTGGCCTCTCATCAGATTTGAAACGGTTTAGCTCTCTAGTGTTATGAAATAAAATAAATCTCAAGCACAGTGACTGATGAGCCCTGTCATAGATATAGAATTAATCTCTAGTTTCTGACTTGGAGATTAGAATACTACGAACATATGTAGCCGCAAATTGCAATTTATTAATTAATCTTGATTCTCCTGCTATTGGCACATGCAGACTATCATTGCTTCTATTTGTCTAAGCTTAACATGAGTTTACCTTTGAGCACTTCTTCTGATACAACTGTTAAGCACTAGATTTTGTATGTGCAAGTGCCAACACTCAATTAAAAGTCTGGCAGGGCTTTTAAATCAGTTTTTAAATCATGTTAAAAGTAAAACAACATACACAAATGTCACACTAAGACTACTTGGTAATGTATCATGCACTGCTTCAGACAGCAACAAGCAGATCATGCACATAATTTAATTATTTACACAGATGTATCAGAATAGATGTTCCTCATCCCCACCAATGCCTTGCTTTAAGATAGAAGCAGAAATTAAAATCATATTGATTGCCCAAGAACAAAGAGCAAAGAAGGAACTTGGAAAATGACAAATACTAAACAATACTAATTTAAAATATTTCTCTGGCTCCAAAATGGTGGAATACATTTATTTTAATCTTTCCAAGATATTCCAATGAAGTTATTCGTTGGCACAACGAAGCAATTAGAGAAATTTTCACATTAAAGGAAACTTTAGGGAAACCATCTGTAATGGAGGCTGTAAGAGAGAACTGAATAATCACCTCAGTTATAAACTACAGTACAGCTGAAACCATTCTGCTTGAGGAGTTTGCTAATCAAATAGTCAAACCAAAGCAGCACAGGGACACAGACATTTTGTGTAGTGTTTCTTGTCATACTGTTAATTTTCTGCAGAGACTCTAGTCCCTTCCATTTGAGACTCAGCAAAGGACATCTTCTGTCAGCTCTTGAATTTTTTGCAGTTGCCAGAAGTGGTTCATACACTATTGTGCTGCTGTCAATGCTTAAAAGTCTGAAAACTTTGATAGCAAAATTCACAAGGAATGTTAAGTGCTGTGCGAACTTGGTTAGACAACGAAAGTGGAAATAGGAGAAATCTAGGATTCTTTTTTACTAGTATTTTTGTTACAACTCTGAAAGGAAAAAATAGGGATCATATATGCTGATTCAGATAGACAGGATTCCAATTTTTAAGTGTCTAGGTATTTTATTTGACACCTCAAGCAATGTGCATAATGTTTCATTTAAATACCAAATTAAGATAATACCCCCAAGAATCCTCCAGCTTTCCAGGTCATGGCATAGATATTTTGGACTGTTTGGCTTCTGTAGATGGTAAGCTTCCAAGATGATAGCAATAACTTAAACTGATGATAAACACTTACAAGAAGATTTCAAATGCTAACACAATTCTCCCTGTATAAATGCACTTGCTGTATTCACCAGGCAGTTCTCTGACACAGACTGAAGAAGATTACTACTAAATGTGACACATGGTTTCCTCAAAACATTCCACAAACTTACCTAGAGAGAGTGAACAGGTACATCATTCTAACCTTAGGTATTTGTAACCTTCCAAAGTATATCTTTCTGGTGACTAAATTCTCCATAGCACAGTATTCATATCCCACATCCAGTGATTCAAAACATGAGCTGACAGCAAATGCACTTCTGTGCGCCATGTAGCAAATAGTTCTGAATTTTAAGAGCAACATCAACTGAAGTTTTATAATTCCACACTTGTTACAGCCAGCACAGCATTTAGACTTCTCTCTTTTTTCTCATTATTACCTTTCATGGTTGCTGACACACAGAAAATCAATCTGTCTCCTCCCCATTAATTCCAGCTCAGCAACTTCCTGTCTCAAGCTGCTGTGTGATGACAGACAGCTGGTTTTCACCTGACAGAAGATGACCCCAAGGCACTTTCCTTTTCTATATGGACTTTGCATTTACAAAGCCTGCATAAGCCAACTTATCTGGACCTCTAAGACTAAAGTAGGGCGTCTCTCTGTCAGAACTAAACATAACAGGTAAAATGATGTTGTGTTGGTTTTGGCTTGAATAGTTAGCTTCCTTCTTTGTAGCTGGTTTGGGGCCATGTTTTGCATTTGTGCTGGAAAAAGTATTGGTAACTCAGAGATGTTTTCATTATTGATTATTTGGTTTGCACAGAACCAAAGATTTTCTGCTTCTCATCCCACTCCACCATCAAGGAAGCACAAGGAGTTGCAATGTGACAGCCAGGATAGCTGACCCCAACTGACCAAAGAGATATTCCCTACTCTATGGGACTACATTCAGCATATATACTGGCAAGAAAGATGGCCAGCAGCTGCTGCTTGGGAACTGGCTGGATGTAAGTCAGCAAGTGGTGAGCATTTGTACTATGCATCTCTCATTTTGTATATTCTAATTCTTTTCTCATCATTATCATTACAATTTTTTTCCTCCCTTTTCTGTTCCACTAAACTATCTTAACCCATGAGTGTTGTGACTTTTACATGTCTTATTTTCTCCCTCATTCCACTGGAGGGGATTGAGTGAGTGCTGCCTGGAGTAAAACCACAACAGATATATTGGTATACCTAAACATTAATATCTTTCACATAAAACAAAAATAGGGATTGAAGGATCTTTGTAGAATCACAAGAGTAGTGTCCACCAACAAGAGCAGAAAGCTAACTCCATAGCTGCTGACAGAAATGCTGCCATCAAAACCCAACTAGCATAGAAATGTTCACTGCTTGCCTTTCAATATGAACATGCAAAAGTTTATTTGTTGCAGCTCTCTATAGTCTAGAACATGCACTTGGAACAGAGATGGTCTGAAATTTGTATTTTAGAAGGATAGAATGTTTGTTTAATATATTATATTTACATAACACATAACATATAACATAGTATATTTTTATTAACACTACAATTGACATTTGGTTTACAAATACTGTGAGAGGGCTGAGTGATCTTTTGGTGAGGTTGCACAAATGCTTGGGGTTTTTTGTTACTTTCTGATTGAAGCACTACCCTGGCACCTTTGGGCACTAGTATATAAGCAGCAATGTATGATGCCAGCTTCTGAAAGAGTCTCTACAAGTGGGTGATTTAGATTTGATTTTTTTCCTTTTTTGTGGACTAAGAGACATGAAAAACATTAGTCAGCTGTAGATTAATGCCCTGTTTTCTAGTTTCCCTTTTAAACAGTATCCTTATGGCATCACTATTGTGGTGTCAGTTATTGCTCTTACAAAAAGTGTCAGTTTAAACAAAAATTAAAAATTAATATTAATTTTTTAAAAATCCCCAGATTGCATTGTCTAAATCTTTTGACTGGGAAAGCAAGAGTCACTGAAAGTTATTGTCCTTCATTTAGATTTTACCTAGCTAAATAAGATAGCATTTTTATTTTAAATGTAATTGCTTATGTAACCAAAAGTTTGGAAACCTGGCTATCATTTAATATTCCTCTGGGTAGATCTAGAGTGCATTTTTTTCTCATCAGGACAAATAAGCACAGACATGTGTGCTTTTATTTCCCAAGCTAGCAACAGTCCAAAGCAGCCATCCCCAGATTCCTCACAAAGAAGGTAAAGCAAATTTACTCTGGAAGATAATACCAAAGAACTTTCTTTGATAGTATTACCACAAGTAGCAAAAGGTGAGAAGTCCAGAATTAAAATTACTTAATGTTTACTGCATGGTATACCTTTATAAGGATATAAAAGTAAGAGGGTGGTAGGTAACACCAGCAGGCACAACCCCTCCCCACCCTCCAGTCCCTCTGAAATCCATTCCAATGCTTAGAAGTTGTTTGATTTTGCAGGAGAGGGGAGAGGTGAAGGCTAATTGAAAGGGGATGGCTCTGCTTACCAAGAAGAAAATGTGAGTAAAATACAGGCACAAATATGGTACTAAAAGAGTAACCTGTGTCAGTAATGTGTACCAAAGATTTCTTCTAAAAAAGGTGCTGTGGAAGGTAGGAGCAAATATATTCCATGCCTGTATATAGAAAGAGTTATTTTGCATAACTCTGCCAAATACTTTTAGTGCAGGTATGATTGATGCTAACAAAACCACTATTTTTGTGCCACTGCTTATATCTGTTCACCAAATTAAATTTAAATTATATTAGTAAGATGGGAAATGTCTTTGTGCTTTTACTCCAGACAGCTTCCATACATGCTCTCCTACTCTAGCTATGCCAGAAAAGTTGAAGGGTAGATCAGAACTAGTGTAATTGTCACGGTGGGGTTTTTTCCAGCTGTTTTACAACCCACATCATGCACAGATCAAAGCGTTTGAAAAATATTGAGTTTGACTTCATACATTTTGCAGATGCAGATGCAGATGCATCTGAGAGGCAATGGGACTCTCCTCACACTGTGAAGCAGTCCACCAGCAAGGCAGCAATGTTCACTGCATCAGTCCAGCGTCCAGGTCCTGGGGTCACAAGAACTCAAGCTGAAGCGTGGCCGACAAGGTAGAAACTGGCCCTTCTGTCAGGCCTTGAAAATGCCAGAGCTGAATGATGGCTTTGCACTCAGGTCCCCAAAGTTACTGCAGTGCATCAGACTGAAACACACATGCCAGCACACAGATGGGCCGGGCCACCTGCCAGGGTGAGTGGAACTGGAGAGGGGAGGCACAGAGTTTGTGCAATGGCTAAACCAAGCACATCCCCAGCTGGAGCTAAAGGAGCAGCAAGGCAACAGCCCTGCAGATGAGCACTTACCCAGGACACAGCACTGAGCTGGCCTAGTGGTTATCAGAGCAAGTGATAAGCGTGACACAAATGTAGTGAGAACAGAGGAAGTGGCCAGGCACTAAGGACCATGACTATCATGAAGTGTCAGATGTCAACAGATCAGAGTGCACATTTGCATACAGTCCAGACACACTTTCTGCTTCCATTACAAGTGCAAAGAAAATGCACTTAAAGCAATGTCTCCCAAATAGCCTTAGGTCAACATCAAGTATTACACACACAGCAACAATTCTGAGGGCAGCTGCTGAAACCACTTTGATAGTTTGTTGATCCACATACAGACAATTCAAGCACGTCCATCAAAGTTTAAGCACCAGTCTGCTTTTCTGCTTAATGGGTACCACCATACATGATTCAAAAGTCATTTATCACCCTCAGAGTAGCTGATTATTCCTCTGTTATTATTCTCCTGAAAGTGTTTTGGTAAGTTTGACTGCATATTGCTAGTTTACCTAGATGCTGATACTGATTTTCCTCTGGGCTTTACAATAAATATAAACTCTTTTCAACGGTACCTGTTACACATGTATCAAGTGAAATATCTGGACATGTTCCACTAGTGGCATTTACATTTTCATTTCATCAAAGTGAATTGAATGCATACCACTTAGACCCCTGAAAATTATAGGGAATCCAGCCAGAAGGTTTGATGTATCAGTATCCTGAATTGTAACGTAGTCAACTGTATCTCTAATGTCCTGAAGTTTTACATGTTGTATTTCTCCAGCATGAATTTTCACAGGCTACAGAGACATTTCAAAGACACATTTATTATATTAGCTATTCATTGAACTCCACTCTAAAATCAGACTGCAGCACACAGTCATTCCTCTTAAACATCCAACCTATGCATATGCCTGTAGATACATTCATTTCCTTGTCTAAAATATTCAGAGCTTAGTGACTAAATTTCAGACTTGGCAGAGAGGTTCTGATCTTAGAGATAATCAGCTCATTGATCCAGTTGGAATAACGCCCCCCCTCCCCCCATATATGAAGGTTTCAAATTCATCTTGAGACAGTATAATTGCTAGATCTGATGCAGTGGTAACACATGGTAGAAAGTGAGTAAAGAACCAGGACTGCCTCTTTTGGCATGCTCTGCAGTTAGAATGTTTTAGGCATAATATAATGTGAAATGGTATCTCAGTTAAAAAATCGATCAAGAGACAGAAATTTGTAGGAAATCTGGCTTCATTAGTTCATTAGCTGCTCACAGAACCTCCTGTTTACACTGAGCACATATTGCAGGCATCAAAAAATTTGCAGCCAATCATCTGTTTCTAAAAGCTGAGGATCTGCTGTGACTGCACCACCCTTCCCTTCCTCCATCATGTGCCTGTAAATGCAACTGCACTCTTGCACATCTAGCTCCAAGTGATCCAGGAAGGATATATCCACAGAACAAGCAAAAGAGCAAACTCGAAGGGAAAGGCTAACAGAAATTATTATCATTCTTACCTACTATAAAGGGAATATACTGTGTTCTAGACGCAATTTCTATGAATAGAAAAATTCAAATTAAATTGATTTGATTATTTATGCTTTTAAATCTCTAGCCATGGAGAATGAAGATCTAAAGAAATTTTAACTAGCTGGCTGTACAACTCACTCAGCTGTCTTCTCTCGATGAGACTTCTACAACTGGGTTTTACATTCGAAAGTGGTAGGAAAATTCAGAACCCAAAGAGGAATTTCAGTCTAGCAGCCTACTACTGCGCTCTGTCTGCTGCTTTTTAAATGCAAGCCGTATCATTTGTTTCAGAGTAACCGATGTGTTAAACACTGAAAACTTTAAATGCAGAAAGGAGGCAAATGTAAACATATAATATGTTTACAGTCATTAAAATTCATTTCTATTTATGCTGACAGGACAGCTTGAAATACTCATTTTCATGAAGACTACCACTGCACTTTGGCAAAGGCAGAGGTCACAGCTGAAATCAATGACCTATTATGGTAATAACTGTATAAGCGCACAAAAGAGTTAACTCAAGAGTCACCATCTAATTGGAGAGAAGGTAGGAGAAAGTGATTTCATATATATGTATCTTTACTCTACATGAAAACATATGTTGCAGGCTCCTCAAAGAGACTGCACATGTGCTAACCTTTGGGTTAACTTTGACTTGCTGAGGTCTAAGTTCATGTTGACTAAGGGAACTTAGAACTTCCACTGAAATGCGTGAGAAGCTCCATACCTTAATGGGAGTTGGAGTCCAAAAATGTTTGTGGACTTTGTCTCCGAAGTCATATCTCAAGGCAAAGGGAAGTAGCTATGGCATGCTTGAGAAGGATCTCAAATTGCTACACACTATCTCTAAACCAACCTCCTCCTTTATCAGTACTGATAATATTTGTAGCCCACAGCTTGCACTGTTCATTGCCATGGAGGGATGAACACAAACTCTGAGTTTTGCTACATGGTGCCCAGAACTATCCATCAACTAATTAATTAATACTGTAATCTCACAATCTTTTAGACAGCAGTGTCAGTGTTTCAGATATTCAAAGATGTAAATTTTTTATACTTAATTTTAAATATATTTTTATTAAGAGTGTACTAGTATCAGTACATACTTGGTATTGTTTAAAGGACACACTTCACTGGAATCATGAGCTCCTCTCCTGCTCATGTGAGGACAAAGGGACTTTAAATCAGTAGCCATGTACAGCAGCAACAGTGATCTCTTAAGTCACCTCATTTTAAATCACTGGAGCTTGTAGGTTAGCAACATGATTTGAATGATGAAACCAGAGACAGTTCAAGTTCATATACTCCTGAGCTTGTCAGCTCATCTCATCATATATATAACTTCATGAGTTTCAGGATTTTTGTTACAGTTACTACCCTGATATCTTTTATGATTAATATTTTATGTTCTTTGCACCACTTTGTAGATCTGGTATCAGGTTTCCCAAGAGGACTTAAATCAGTCTCTTCCCAGCATCCCATAAGCTGTGGCTTGCATTGCTGATCACTCTTCAAGAACAAGGAAGGAGGGAGCTTTTCTTGGCCCTCCCTCCCTGAAGAACTCGTCCTTCAGCCACTTCCCTTGTGCAGAAGCTCACCGTATTACGTTATGTATATACAGTCATGTCAAAGGGTAAGTATGCTGAAGTACAGGCTTCAATTTGCAAGTTGTGGCTGGCTGCAGTCCCAGATTCAAGCCCCCAAAAGAGGCACCTACAGTGCCTTCACACAGAAGAGGTGGTTTCCTTAGTAACTGTGACCAGTGAAAGAAAATGTGCCTGACAGGAAAGCATATGCTGGGCTTCAGAGAAAGACAACCATCTCCCACAGCTGAAATATTCTTCCTCTGTGGTCTAGGGAGTACTGGATAGGGATACACCTATAAATTTCTAGCTGTCCCTGATTCTCCCTCTCTCTCTCTCTCTGGGTATGGATATTTAGACACCAAACTGATAAGCTCAAGACCCTTTCAATATATGAATCTTCTGCATGTTCCAATTATAAACACGGGTCCTTAGGAAGGAGCAGAAACAAAGGTGCCCCATTTATTCTCAGCTAGTTGTTCCTTTTCTGGAGCCACTTGACAATTAAATGGAAGCCACTTGAATTAAGAAATTTGCAGCACTGCTCCCTCTTAAGCAAATGCAATCAATCTCTCCACAGCTCTTTAGTTAGAAGAAGTTAGTGTTTAATGCAAACTGCCTTTGTCTTCGCATTTTGTGCATAAATTTCTGGTTAATAGAAAAGGTTAAGTACCTTTCCACTAGAATTTAATTAAATCACTCTGCCTAACTCTTACAGTGTATCAATACTAAATTACATTGTGTCCATTGTTTTGTCTCTTGCTATTTATATTGAATGGCATCCAAACACCACTCTGATTCAAAAAAAGCCTCACCAAAGTAATGTTTAAATACATCTGACAGATAGACACAAAAGACACAAAAGTAGAGGAAGCCGAGTCAAAAGCAGTCTTTGTGTTTATTTTTCATCCAACGTCTAAGTCCATTCCTACATTCTACAGACAGGAGTTTTATAGCGAAGAACAAACTTTAGGGAGTAAATGGGACTATTTACGGCCAGGATGAACAGGTCACTGTCAGATTTTGGTCCTGTAATTTGAAAGACTAGGAGAGAGATGTTTCCTGGTTTGTTAGAAACAATATTCCTGACTATATCTGAGACATCAAACTGTACTCTGGAAGATAAAGTACAGATATGTTATACAGTACAGAGAATCTTTACACCTTTTCTGAATAATCAAATGAAAAAGATGAATTTGATGTAACTCCATGTACTGCCTTTGGCAAAGCAAGACCACTTTCCCAGAATACTATGTTTCTTTGAAAAGCATTTTAAAGTATCTATAGTCATTTATATAGGCAATGAAATACTGTGCTGATTCCACTTAAAAATTTGGATGGTGCAAAACCAAATTATGCTGTTGATATACCACTGCAGGAAGCCATAAAAGTGAATGACTAGAAATACATACATGGCCCATAATTATGCACAACATGCAAGAGATGTGTCAGAACTGTACATGGGATAAGACTCAAACTTTTCTGCCTTTTGCGTCTATCTGTCAAAATACTACATGGAAGAAAGGTATATAAAAAGTGATGATAATTAAATGAGATTGTGATAATGATTTTGTATATTAAAGCAATAAACAGTAACAGTATGGAGCCATCCTTCTGGAGTAGTAGATTATATTTGGTCTAGAATCAGTGGTCAAATGGAGATAAGGGTAGAGTTGGCAATGTAAATAGTAGCAAAAACTGCATGAGGTTAAGAAACTGATACTGCAAAAATAGAGAAGTCAAGTAGTATCACTGTGGTAATAATAACAAAAAAAAATCCAAAACAATTAAGTTATTTTAAGATTTTAATAAATAAATTCATTAAGCAATATGATTTAAAAGAATCAGGCATCAAAAAATGGGCATGGATCCAGTGATCATGAACTGAACTCTCTGCCTTAAATAAATAATGAAAAAGATTCATTTTACCTATAATTTAATTTACTTTATTGGGAAAAACACTGAGAAATTAGGGAGACAAAAAGTTCAAGAATTTAAACTTCAGATTTCAAATAGAAAGTACAAACAATTTTCTAGAAGCTGCCTAAAAATATGAAAATTACTCAAGGAGGAGCTGAATACCTGCTCAAGGAGGATGAATAACTACCATGAAAAAAGCAGACAAAAATACAGGGAAATCACAAATAATATTTTCTTCTAGAGGGCAAAAAGTAAAGTAGAAAAGTATGATTCAGTAGAAGTTAGGTTGAACTAAACTACACTAAGAATATTAAAAGCAATTACAAAGTGTCCATAATTTACATGAATTAAGGAGGTGGAAGGGGAGACAGGCCATTATGCAGTGACAATGAACATAAAGACAATATATGAATGACTGTAAATGAACATTTTACCTCAGCTTTTGAACAAGAGCAGTTCTGAACCTGGGGCGCAAATAAAATGGTTTGTAGGAATGTACGTCTCATCATGGGAATTATCAGAGCTGATGCTGAAACAATGCTCAGAAGATCTGTCTGCTAAGATTGAGACAGATGGATATGAAAATAACATTTCTAAAATTCTTTAAAGAACAGTTACATATTCCTGGAAATTTTGGGAAAATCAGTATTTTAATGACCCATTTAATGACCCATTTAATGGGGAAGGGAAAGCATAAGATACAAGTTAAGCATAAGCATCCTATACGTTTGTAAGACCCACTCAAGGTATTATATATAACAAATGTACAGCCTCAAGGCAGCTAAAATAGCTTCCCTAGCATGGAAGGTTTAAAGAAAATTTTGAAGAAAACTAGTATTTTTTGGCTTATGATGAAGCAAGCGAATCTAATAAATCTTTAGATAAAAGAAAGTATTTCATTTGAACTTCATAAAGTTTTCTAACACTTCATGGGGAGAGAACCTCTTGTAACATAATAATGAGACAAATAAGATTTATAAGGTAGACAGAGACCTGGGTGAAGGGAGAAGCCACAGCAGTTGCTTCTGAAGGAAGTTTATTAGAACTAAGTTTACCAATAAGCACAATAAGTTTTTACAGGACAAAGGTACTTAAAGGTCAATGTAGGCAGCAAAGGTGGTAAAATGTCTTTCTGAGTGGCTTTAGCATACAGTTCAGTTCTGTTCAAAGAGATGTTTTTACAGTGCCACAACCCAAAATTCAGCAACAATTTTACTCTTCATCTGGATTCTAAAGTAAGAACTTGCTACTGTAATAAGTAGATGACAAAATGAAAAGAGTTTACCTTAGGAAGAGTGACAGAGGAAATAGGATGCACTTAATTATACCAAATGCCACATCACACTGTGGCTGTAGGAATTTGTCAGATGGAGGTCAGCAGATAACAAGATTTCAAGAACATAAATTCAAGGGTGGCTGTAATATGGACAAGAGAGAGGAAAATGTGACTTCACACCTTAGGACAACTTAGACAAGGCATTTCCCAGTAGATTTAGACAAATATTTATGTAAGTGTACTAGGCATTACTAAGGCACCTCTGTGTTTTGTGTGCTTCTGATTGCTTATGTACCTGAATGTATATTTAGGTTATTCAGAAAAAGGATATCTTTACAAGAGTGGATTAGCTATTTTGCAGGCCAGGCCTAAAGGATGAGAGGGGTTTGATTGGTCTCTATAGAGGTAACAAGAGGTACAGAAGGAAGACAGAAGACTATGTTGACACAAAATAAATGATTGCAAACTGACTGGGAATTATATATGTCTAGATAGCAAAGCAACCAAGCTGTACAACAGTTTCCTCATATGATTGAAGTAGGTGGAAAGGGCAAGAAAGACAATAAATATCTTTTAAAGTAATGTTTAATCACATTATGGGAACAATATCAGAGCAAGTGACAGGACCCTGAGCTAAGGACTCTGCCCCTGTCTCTTTTCAGTTCTGTACTGTTAATCAGTAAATGCCTCTGATAAAAATTTTACATTTTATATAATACAGAACTTCAAGAAACAGCTATGTAAAAAGAGGGTGCATGAAGAAAAGGTCTTCTGATACTTGAGGTATATTTTATTTCCTTGGGGCACACAGTGCTGTGGTGAGTTCATGCTGACAGGATAGCAGGTACCCAACAAAGCTGTTCTATCACACCCTTGCTCAGCTGGGCAGAGGAAAGAACTGATAAAAAATGGGTCTTGGGTCAAGATAAGGACATGGAGGGATCACTCACCAGTTGCCATCGGGGGCAAAACAATCTCAGTAATCAGAAATTAGTTTAATTTATTACCAATCAAATCAGAGTATGATAATGAGAAAGAAAAATAAATCTCAAAAGCACTTTCCCCTCACCCCTCCCTCCTTTCTGGTCTCACTTTCACTCCTGAGTTCTTTATCTCTTACCCACAGCAACACAGGGAGACAGGAAATAGGGGTTCCAGTGAGTTCATCACACATTATCTCTGCTGCTCCTTTCTCCTCTAGAGGAGGTCTCCTCACACACTTTCCCTGCTTCAGCATCATCTCCTAGAGGAGACTGTTCTCCATTAACTTCTCCAAAGCAGGGTCTTTCCATGGGCTGAAGTTCTTCATGAAGTGTTCCAGCATAGAGTCCATTCCACAGGGTGCAGTCCTTCAGAAACAGGCTGCTCCACTGTAGGTCCCCCATGGGATCACAAGTCTTACCAGCAAACCTGTTCCAGCATGGGCTCCTTTCTACACAGGTCCTTCCAGGGGCCTTCTCCCACATGAGCTTCCCCCATTTTAGCACATCCACCTGCTCCAGTGTGGGGTCCTCCACTGGCTGCAGGTGGATCTCTGCTCCCCTGTGGACCTCCATGGGCTGCAGGGGCACAGCTGCCTCACCATGGTCTGCACCACTCTGCTGCAGTGACTGGAGCATCTCCTCCCCTCCTTCTCCACTGACCTTGGTGTCTGCAGGGCTGCTCCCCTCACATATTCTCAGTCCTTTCCCCAGCTGCAGCTGCTGTTGCACAGTTTTTTCCCCTCTTCATAAATATGTTATCCCAGATGGGCTCAACCATGGCCAGCTCTGTGTCCGTCTTGGAGTCAGATGGCATTGGCTCTGTTGGACATGGAAAAGCTTCTAGCAGGTTCTCACACAAGTCACCCCCTTGTGTGTAGCACCCCCTTCCACCACTACCAAAACCCTGCTATACAAACCAAATAAAAGTACTCCCTGAAAAAGAGTGATTTTTACAAGCTGACTCATTAATTCCCTCATAAAAATCACAGACCTACCTGATGATAAACTGGATTTCATTTAACATCACTGGAAATGGAACATACATAATTTGTATCTTAATAAGCACAGAACATGAAGATTTTCAGTTTACTCTAATGGAAGGGAATTTATATTAATTAAGTGGAATACCTACAAGGAACAATGTGTTGAACTTGCTTTTTCCTACTTAGCAGACCAGCACATAATCTTTGTACTACACTGAGCCAAATAATGTATAAATTACTAAGGCACAAGTTCAAAAACATTCCTTGATAAAATTAAGAGATAGCTGTTCCAAGTGGAAATTAATCATGCTCATTTGTTATTGCTGAGCTGACACAGATCCAAGGCCTTTTCTGCTTCTTGTACATCCACACTGGCAAGGAATTTGGGGGTGATTGGGAGGCTGGGAGGAGACAAAGCCAGGACAGGTGACCTAAACTGACCAAAGGGATACTCCAGACCATATGACATCATACTCAGTATGTAAAATGAGGAGGAAGAAAGGAGGAAGGGGGATATTTGGAGTGATGGTGTTTGTCTTCCCAAATAACCATTATGTGTGATGGGACTCTGCTCCCCTGGAGGATAGTTGAACACCTGCTTGCCTATGGGAAGGCAGTGAATTAATTCCCTGGTTTGCTTTGCTTGTATGCATCACTTTAGCTTTCCCTACTAAAACTGTCTTTTTCTCAACCCATAGATTTTCTGCCTTTTACCCTTCTGATTCTCTCCCTGATCCTGCTGCTGGTTAGAGAGTGATGAAGCTGCTGCATGGGGCTTTGCTGCTGGCTGGAGTTAAACCACAACATAAGAGTATTTCTGTATTCTTCTTAATCTGACAGGGCAAGTTCCTGAGACTCAGTTAATTAGAAGTTCAGCAAACACAGGTTTGACATAAACTATCCTGTTAGGCAAAAAGTACAGTTCTGGTCACCTACATTTTCACCAATGCATATCACAGAATCACAGAATACTTAGGTTTGAAAGGGACCTCCAGAGATCATCTAGTCCATCCCCTCTGCTAAAGCAGATTCACCAACAGCAAGTTTCCCAGGATCACATCCAAATGGGTTTTGACTCTCTCCAGAAACAGATTCCACAACCTCTCTGGACAGCTTGTTCCAATGCTCTGTCATCCTCACAGCAAAATAGTATTTCCTCATATTCAGATGGAACTTCCTCTATTTCAATTTGTGCTCCTTACCCCTTGTCCTGTCCCTGGGCACCACTGAAAATAGTTTTACCCCACCCTCTTGACAGCCTCCTTGAAGGTATTTGTATGCATTGATAAGATCCCCTCTCGGTCCTCTCTTATGTGGGCAGGTCAATCCCCATCCTGCATTGGTGCATGGGGTTATTCCTCCCCAGGTGCAGAACCTGCCTTTCTTGAACTTCATTATGTTCCTCTCCACCCAATTCTGCCACCTGTCTAACTGAATGGCAGCACAGCCTTCTGGTGTATCAACCACTTTGTCCTACTTTTCAATCATCAGTACGTTCACTAAACATAACCTCTGCTCCTTCATCCATGTCACTGATGAATTAGGTTGAAGAATGGACCTGCTTTCAACTCCAGTGAACACCACTAGCTGCAGGCCTCCAGCTACACCCTGGGCTGCTGATTCTGACCCTCTGGGACCTGCCATTTAGCCAGTGCTCAATCCACCTCACTGTCCACTTATCTGACACCCACTCCAGGAGCTTAATTATGAGGATGTTGTGGAAGACAGTGTCAGAAGCCTTGCTGAATTCAAGGTCTACTGCTATCTTTTCATTTACCCAGCCATTCCATCATAGGAGGCTATCAGGCTGGTTAGTCACGATTTTCCCTTGATTAATCAATGTTGGCAACTCCTGGTAATCTTTTCCTCCATGTGCTTAGAGATAACATCCAGGATGAATCATGTCATCACCTTTTCAGGGTCTGAGGGGAGGGTAACTGGCCTGAGTCCCCTTTATTCTCCTTTCTGAAGGCTGAAGTGACTCTGGCTTTCCTCCAGTCCTCAGGCAACTCTCCTGTACTCCATGACCTTTCAAAGGAGAGCGTCTCAGCAGTAATATCTACCAGATCCCTCAACACTCATTGTGGGTGTCAGTTTTGCCTAAATTATCTCTAACCCATGTTCTTTTAATACAGAAAAATCCTGTATGTTATAGCATATATGTGACATTGGAGGTATGTATGCCAACAGTCATTGTGAAGTATAAGGCCATCAAAAGTAATGTCCTGCCAGACATTTGAAAGTGTGTATGAATTGATGTAGGACAACAGCATTATGATATTCATGCTGAATAACATTTAGAAAGGAGATGTCATAATCCCTTGAGGGTGGCCTTAAAATTTTAACTAGAATGAATAACAATTGGATCTTCTAGAATGACTTCTCGGGTGCCAGGGAAACCTATGTCACAAGACAGTTATGTTAGAAAGTCTCTTATGTTCTGATGTAACCAACCAGTTAAACTATTAAAACCATCTGTGAGATGCAATTTTAATCAACAAAGTGTAAGTAATTTATAATGAAAGTTAAAAAATTAAATTTCAATCTATTCTTGTAGAATATCAAGTGGCATAGGATCCAAATCTTCCACATAGAACAGTGGTATTTTAAAAATAATTTTCAGCTTTGTTTTCAGTCACCTGTTGACACAATTTTTAGCTGCCTGAATGAAGATACTCCTTCCATATACAAATGAACTTTGTAAAAGAGAATAGGCAAGGTGATTCAAGATGATAAAAAATATCAAAAGACAGTACACTTTCTGAGATCACGGTTCGAGTCACTCAAACTGTCAAGGATAGAGCCAAAGATAAAGAAATCCACAAAAGCTTATACTATCATAAATTCAGGGGAAAAAAATGTAGATTGCAGATTATCAGTGACAATAAAACTATTTTCTTCATAGTCCTTTAAAAAAAAAAATCTTAAACTGAAACAAGTTAAAGAAGATGTGAGCAGCAGAAGTCAAATTTATGAGTGGAAAAATGAGACATGAATATTGGAGTAATATGAATCCACTAACATTTTATTTACTTTGACTTGCACTGGAAATTTGGTCTTCCAAAATAGTGAAATGACCTTTCTCTGTTCACCCTAGCATGGAAAGGCATCAAATTCTGTAATTAACTTCTAACAAGATTTGAGTTTCATATGATCAGTACCACTTGTATTACTGCAAATTAAATAAAAATATTAGCTTGCATCTCAAGGAATCATGAGGAGGTTCATATCCTGTGTCCTACAGGATATCAATGCCTGAATTTTATTCCTACACACCAAGTCAAATGTAGTGAGGTTTGTCAGGTCTTCTACTTTGAGTTGGATGTTGCCTGTGATGCTAAAAGATCTGGCAACAGAGGGTGGAATTTCAAAGGCTGTGGATTCTCTTGAAAAGCTGAGTGAATTGGGATTGTTCAGCCTGGAAGAGAAGACTTCAGAATGCCCTAAATGTGGTCTTCCAATATGTGAAGGGAACCTTCCAATATGTGAAGGGAACCACAAGAAAGATGGAAAGAAATTTTTACAAGGGCATGTACAAATCATGCTCTTACATGACAAGTAGTGAGGGTTTAGATTAGATATTAGGAAGAAATTCTTTACTTTGAGAGTGGTGAGGCACAGGAACAAGGTTGTCCAGAGAAGTTGTGCCTGTCCAGTCCCTGTATTTGTTCAAGGCCAGGTTGGAGCAACCTGGTCTAGCAGAATGTGTCCCTGCCCCTGACAGGGGAGTTGGAACAAAATGATCTTTAAGGTCTCTTCCAAGCCATTCTATGATTCTATGATTTTTGCTATTTAATAGGATGCAAAATACAAGCCCTTAGCCCCAAAATCCAACATGCTGAATTTCTTTGATAATCTCTTTTTTTGTTGTTGTTTTTTTTTTTGTTTGTTTGTTTTTTGGGGGTGTTTTGTTTGGTTGGTTTTTTTGTTGTTTTTGTTTTTTGTATTTTGTGAAATGCTATATGTATCAGCTTTTCCTTGAGATATAAGCATCTAAATCCATCTATACAAGCAAATCTACACCCTTGGAATATCTTCACTGCAATCCTATCTACACATAGACTTTTGAATGTCCAAACAACATTTCCCTTGATTCCCTCAGCATAACAATACAGAGGTAATTATCTACAATTAATGGACTGGCCACAAGATGAAGACATAAACAGGTACATCATAGACTATAACTGCATATTGCCTGGGCCAATGCAAAAACAAATTTATACTTTCAAACACAAGTCCTCACAGGAAAGGTTAGGACTTACAGCTCAAAGATCCATCCCTGCTTCTCATTTGCATATATAATTACCTCAATCCCTTATCCATCCTTGAGTATAATCATGTTTATTGTGCTTATCATGTTCCTGTACTTGTTGCTGAAAAAATAATGAGATTAAGAAGCCCTTCTCCAAAGATGAAATCATGTCTTGTTTCATCATAAAATGCACACTAGATCTGTGGTGTATTCAATCAATACAGATCATCTAAAAGCAGGAAGCAGGAACAAACTAAAAATTTTGTTCCGAAAAATGATCATAAAACATCATTTGGGCTGTAGCCAGTCTGACATAAGGACTCCTCCCTACATTTGTGGGTTTTTTGGCATAAAGAATTTCTGTTGTTCTTTCTATTCAGGGATGACCTTCAAAGGGACAGCTGCTGATATATCCAGTCATGATACCTTTGCATCAACTACACACAGAAGAGCTAATTTAAGATTCATACAGCATTTGTAAAAGCCTTTAATTTGGTCCTTATCATCCCCTTCATATATATTTGACTTTACTTGCTTTACCACTCTCCCACATTTAGAAACTGTGTTCTTGTCTGAATAAATAAGTCTGCTAAGAGCATCTATTAAGTACTGGTATCCCCAGGGTCTGAAGCACATTTTTTTCCCTTCCATTTTTTGCCTGGTGAATCTGAGCTATAAAGCATATATCGGAGAGGAGAAGGGTTGCCTTAGTAACGAGGCAGACCCAATCAGCTGCACAGGCTCCCTTGAGACAATCTAATTTGTGCAGCAGAAAGGGGCTAGGACAGGTGGCTAAATTAATGTGCCAGACAGCTTAAAATATTACACACACACACGCACACGAATGCATACACAAAATCTCTCTGTGTACTTATACGGAAATGTAATTATCTTCCACATTTTGCAAAATAAACAGCATCTGGGTAGCTCAGCCCTGCGAAACCCCCGAAGTAGTGGAGATGCAGCAACAGCGGAGGAGGCGAGGCAGGGTGGGAGGGAGCAGCGCTCCTTCCCCGCAGTCCTGCCGGATCTGCAGCCGCTCCAGGGAGGGGGAAAGGACTCCTCCCAGCAAGCACAGGCTGGAACAGGGATGTGAATATGTGCCCTCCCCTCTTTACTGGGGCTTATGACCTCCCTCTCGGTGATAGCGTGATCTGTTTTGTTGCTCTCCTGATTCCACATGGTGCTGGAGCTCTCTCCTCCTGACACTTTCTGTACCATTTCACAAGGCTTTCTCTCTCCACGCCCTCGACTCTAATTTAAAGTGAACTTCCACCCTTTCCCCACAGTTTTCAAATACAACAGATTTGAAAATGTTTCATATTCTCATCAGACCCTGCTGTGTGAGGATTCATCCACAGCACAAGAATTTGGATCAGTTTGGATGCATATCACATGCCAGCTTCTACCTCTTACAAACACAATCTCAAATAATTTCTTTTTGCAGCATCTCCAGATTGAATTTAGCCATGCACAGAGAAAACCAGGAATTCTGAGCCCACTCTTTGACATCTGCAGTACACATGAAAGCAGCATATGCACAGGAGTGTCTGGCAGCAGATTGGGTTTCACAAACACTGTATTATTATAGTGAAGGATCACTCCTAATTTCTTTATAATGGGAATAATGTATTCCTGTATAGCAAATGATGAGACATCTGACAAAAAATTACTAGTAGAGATATAGTTATTGTACTGTTTCTCTACTACAGAGCCTCAGCCAGAAATGCTGTGGGTACTGCCCCCTCACACCAGGCACATGTATATACCTACGTGACACTGCAAGCTCAATTCAGTCAGGACTTTTCTCCTACTTCTGGCCTTCATCTTGAGCAGATGAAATTTTTTGCTGGCACATAACAGAGCATTTTAATCTCAGGCTATGTCATTCCTTTACACAGCGAGGCACTTCTCATCCACCTAAATCAGACTGAAAGTGAAGAGCTCTGAATGCAGAGATGAAGCAGCCTATAAGGAAAACTGAGGTGTGAGATAAAATGATATGTTCAAGCTCCATGGGGAAAAAACATCAGAGTGAAAATACTGACATATGAACCATAATAGATAAAGCTGTAAAAGGCTTGAAAGTGTCACTGGATTTGTTTTCTTTTTCTGAGTATGTTTGGTGTCTTGTCCCTTACAAGATTTATATACTTTCCCCTCCTCCCCACCATGAATTGCAACAACTATAAGAATAGCTGTTTATGCTGCACTTAGCTCCACAAGCTGTCTCAGTGAGGTGTGGAGAGTTACATAAGATTTGGCTAGAAATCAGAAACCAGACTGTGTGACAGTCATGTAATGAAATGGAAATCCCAAGTGAAACCAGGACCAATTTTTGCCTGTTATTTTTACCAAAGTAAAGATATTGGATAGATCCAAGTCTAAAGGATACATCCAGTAACATAGAAAACTCATCCTGGAGCAAGGATCTCCTGAAGCTCAGATTAATGCCCTTGTTGCTGCCTCTTACATGTTGCTGATACATACACTTTCATCCTTTTTCACTATTAACAAGAAAGAGCCATGGAGACCTTTCCTGGAAGGATCATTAGTTAACTTGCTAAAACACCATAGGTTGATAGGAAGTTCTTCCAAAATACAGATTCTAGGAGTTACCCTCACTACAGTTTTGGAAAAGGTGTTAATGAGGTACTCAATTGTGTCTAAAAGACCTGGTAGTTAAGTATTTTTCTAGCAATGTTGTGCAAAATCCGAGACCTTGATGACACAAAAAGTATCTTCCAAAGACATAGGGAAAAACTTTTTGAAATAAATGTCAGGTGCACATCACAATGTAAGAGCAGGCATGTAAGAAAAACCAGTACAAGTCAAAGACAAGAAAAAAATCTGGTAGCTAATGAAAATGGTGGTCTATTTGTAAATGATGCATTTACAAAGAAAAACTCAGTATCAATTATTTAAAATATGTATAATTCAAATATACATATCCAGACGTCCTCAAAACCTGTGACTACACTACCAACCTTTAGCACCAAACTCCATGTGATAAGCCTACACTACAATCTGGGTGTTTATTTAGTAGTGTCCCATCCCTCACTAACTTTTAGAGCACCAACATATACAAAAGGCATTATGAGGAGGTTCTGCTCTATCTCCAGATGAATATCTATCAATTAACAAAAGAAGGTGCATCATACCACATTCATACAAAGAGCAAAAATATCACTGTTTAAATTACAGATTTCTCTTTCAAGGATGAACATCCAGGTAAATAGAGCCTCATGAGAGATTTGTGTCACCTAACCTAGACCTTTACATTTGAGCTCACCAATAACTCTCCTTCTACTGTATTTAGTGACAAAAAAGAAGAAATTATTAGGCATAACTCATTTAATTATAGGTAGATTGCTGAAGTTCAGATGAAACATTAATAGATCCTAGAAATACTCTTTTTTCTGCATTGACTGAAAAAAATATAGGTAACTTCTTAAGACAGATACAGCTATTCTGTAAATATTTAATATTTGTTGAGATCAAATTCTATCTCTTAGGTCTCTGTTTGATCTCTCAGGGAAGAGAATCTTAGGATCTACCCTGACCAAACAGTTTCTAGCTGGCATTGGATTAACATAAGTTTCAGAGATGCTTCCCTCCCCCATCCTACATCTGGCATCTGAGAATTTGACCAAGCATAATTTAAATGCATGCTGTGCAAGAGGGGAGGGAAGTAGAAAACATTTCCGAGTAAAAACGAAACACATCAGTTTTGCAATGAGTGTCTCTGCATTTATCATTTTCTGTAAAGCTGCTCAGAGATCAGACTCCTAACAGAGTCAAGACAAGCTCAGCTGACTGAATTTATGCAGTGATAGGGAAAAATAAGAACTACTCAGTTGGAAAACAGAAGTCTGGAGTATTACACGAGAACTACCTTTCTACCATTATGAAGAAAATTGTCACCATAAAGAAATACATTACGGTCATTTCTGTCTCTTCTCACAGCGCTGATTTAGAGCCCCCAGCTGAGAAGGCAGCTGTGAAGAACAAGTAACTGGTGAGCACGGCAGGAGCCCTCTACTCTAATGCTGCTCAAAGTAATTAATGCTTCTTTTCTGTTGTCCTTATCATTGCCAGTTATGTGTGTTTTCCTTGGTAGGTGCACAAAGACTGGGTTCCTTTGGCCTTACAAAAGTGAAAGACAAGGTCTCCTGATTGTTCATATGTTTGCAGATAATATTCAGGGTGAGACAGTAGCTAGATTTTAGCCACCCAGTCTTCTGAAGAGGCTTTATGAGGTCTTGTGCTAGCAAAGGTGGACAATGGAACCAAACCTCTGCGTCTATTACATTCCTGCTGGCACTAGTCACTGTATTAAGGTTGCAAAATGTTTTCCATGTTACATCCATGTTTCCAAATGGCCAATTTATGGGAACATGACTATTAAGAAAATGCAATTTTAGTACACAAGGTAGTCTCTGACTTATGTAAAATAAGTTTTGTACTTAAAATCTAGCATAAAGATTCTTTAAGAATATATTATTAGTTAGCAGGTAAGTACAAAATGGAACTGTGTTGTTTAAACCAGGTTCTTACCTAATCCTCTGATGAAATCAGTCCCTGTGGGAAGCATTCAAATGGCATTAGAAATCAGAGTGATACAATCAAATGAAATTTGCTCTGCTGCTGGTTTCAAGGTAGATAGAAACAAGTATGATATCAGAGTACTAGTGCTGATATGTAAATAACTCTCCCTGAGATTATATGATCTATTAAGCTTGGAAAATAAACAAAAGTGGACAGAGGTAAGTAAACTGTCCTCTTAAAACAATAACAGACCCAAACTGCTATATTTTCTTTAATCCAAATAAACTGGCCGAAATCTGAAAAAGATGCAGAAAAAGAGTAAAGTCCAAATAATTCTGTCCCATACTGGGGTAACTGGGAAGAAAAATGAGATGGACAAATGGGTACAAAATCCAAAAGAGTAAGGAATGGGAAGGATCATAAATACAAGCCATCACTGCCTCATTAAATCCCACTTTATTAATGCTGAAGTTTATTCAAGGGAAAAACCACCCTAACCAAAGAGGTAGTCACTGTTTAGATATCCATGACAAGCCAATCCCACACATTACAGCGCCACTCCTGACACATTCAAATAAGACCATTCTTGAGTCAAGTCAGAATTTTGCTGCAGCTAACCTCTTTTTATTTCCTTTTTTTCACCAAGAGGTGATTTTCTGGTCAGTCACCACCAGTTTGGTCTGTGAGTTTGGTCTCGGTATCTGAAATTCAGCTATGTCAGACCTCACAGTGCATCGCTGTAGTGAGTATTCAGATAAACTACCCACACAATCTTGTCAATACTAACTGCAGTGACAGCCCAGTAATCTTAATGAAAAGCCACATAATTATTGTGGGAGCACACCCCAATAGGGAGAGAAATGCCATCCACAGGACAGGAGGTGTAATCCATCAGTGTTTCCCCCTTTCCATCTCAAAAGCTGAAATTAGATCCCTTTTAATCTCTTCAATTCATATTCATATAGTAAGAGATGGGAATAAAAACCAATTAATCTTCTATACTCTGAAAACATTGCCACTTCTTTCTGGCAAATGAGAAAAGGAGCTTGTTGCTTCCTTCCTGCTTAAGGTTTCTCTTCAACAAGGTAAAATATTCCACCATTTCCAATAACATGGTGTTGCAACTATATCATTCCCTTTTTTAAAAGTTTTATTTCATAAACACCTTAGCCAAACACAGTTTCTACTCTGATGTTTACTAAATAGAAACAAAGTGTAGACAGTTGCTATTTTTGCTTGCTGTGTAGGACAGATTGACTTTATGCCTTTTGAAGGGTGCTAGAAGCATTTGTGCAAGATGACATTATAATGCTATTTGCCATCAAATGCTCACTGCAATCCTGCTCAAATACAAAACACTACACTCAAATATCAGAATATGGAGACCACTCAAGGATAGAAAAATCAGCGGAGCAGGCAATATACAAAACAGAAGTTCCTGAGAACCGAAAATCTGTGTTCACACAATGTATACAGCTGGCAGAAAGAGGAAGAACAACTAAAGGGAAAGAGAGAAAGACTTCTGGCCCAAGTGGTAATGATGGAGTCAAGTATGTGTTCATCAGTAATCAGTGACTGTAGCATGACAGGTGATGTAAGTCAATGTGTTATGAACAGAAAACACAGAATCTTAAGGATATTGAATAGTGAATATTTTTGTTTCCAAATCATTGTGATTTAAAAGATTTTACATCTTTAGTGCCCTAAAAATGTCTCTTAAAATAATTAAACCCAGCACTGGATGAGATAATTACTCCAGTCACTGGCTGCAAGATTTGATTGATGCTGTGAGCCTGACAAACGACAAATGTGTCACAAGTCATAATTTTGAAAATTGGTGGGTGTATTTTTTTGAATCTTTAATGTTCTTAACCAAAGCATGGTCACAGCTCAACACCACAGCATTCTGCTTAAATTTATGTGCTTTTCAGTCTTACTACATTTTTGGAGGGCAACCAGATTTGAAAGATCTGCCCTTATTTAGGCACACTGAGAATCACTAGGCTTCACAGCCCCCAAATCACCTCACTTTATGCAAGCAAAGTACAAGTAGGAGGGAGTCCTGGAGTTCAAATTTCAGCCTTTCCAGTCTTGGGTTTGAGTGTATATAATAGTGTCATTTAGCTGTTGATCCTTCCCAAAAAGATGAGCTGGAAAAACACACAATCAAAACAGAGAAGGTGAAACTGTATCTTCAGGTCTGATGTTAGCAGAAATGGGTTATTTTCCAAAACACAAAAAAATTTGTTATTATGTCTAATGCATAGAACATCTTTACATTTAATAAGACCTGTTAGATTAAGAAAGGATTATATGCCATTATTACATCAGTGGTTTTTTTGTGGGTATTTTTATGTGATCTTCTCAGAAGACTCAATTAAAAGGAAAAAAAATACTGAATTGGGCCCAGTATTTTTCTGTGTACTTTTTTATTGGTACTCCCATTTGTCAGAGACTGAAATATTATAGTTTATGAATTAAACATTTTCATGAAAGACTTTTGCCTGTTATAGCAGGACTGTATTACAAAAGCTACAGAGTACACCACCACACCTTGAATTGGCCTCCTAATGGAGGCCCTGGACCATTTCCCCACCCCCCCGATGAAGATAAGATAAAGTAACAACTCAGGTATGGGGACATTCACAAAACACAAGCCTAATCCCTTCGGGGTGGGCTGCCAGGCTCTAACAGGACCTCACACAAAAGGGTGGGAGGAGAAGGGCTTTGGGTGTGTGTTGGAAAGCCTCTGGCGAAAGGCACAGTGAACGCCCATTCTTTGCGGCATTGGAGCCCAGCTGAGGCACCCTTCACTTGGGGAAAGCTTATCCACAGCACAAGGGGATGTCATGGCCCATCAAAGGCTCCCCCAAAGGGGTTTCCAGATCCTGCACCAGAGCACTGCAGCATGATGCAAAGACCCTCAGGGTTGCCAGGGGCAGTGTTAAACTGGCCCCCTGCAAGGAAGACACATGGGCATTTCCACCTGGCCCAATTGTATATCAATCCATGGAATTCTATGCTCTTTGGCATGGCACAGCCACGGCAGGGACCCTAACCAGCATGAAGACCAGATTTAGGGTCTTCATTCCTCACCCTATAGGGTCTTCCTTCCTTCCTGCCTTCCTGCCTGCCTGCCTTCCTGCCTGCCT
>NC_031769.1:76608558-76684799 GCF_001522545.3 Parus major
CCTGCCTTCCTGCCTGCCTGCCTCCCTGCCTTCCTCCCTCCCGCACTCCCGCACTCCCGCACTTCCTTCCTTTCCCTCTGCCTCTTTTACGATTAAATAAAATACATCCATTTTTGGCATCAACATTTAACCTCATTTGGTTTTAATTTCATTTTGGGTTATATTTTGAACCTTCTAAGTTCCTTTCAGTTTATAGACAAAGACTTAGTTTTATTTGCCTTTCTGAGTTTAAACCAGATTGTAATAACACTTTTTTGTTACATTTCTTCGTGTGCTGAAAATTAGTTCTTCTGAAGCACTACATATAGTTCTACCTAGTTAGATGGTTTAGGTTTCTTTGGGATTTTTTTTTCAAAGGAAAACGTGGTAATTAAAAAAATAAAAGCATATTCACAGTACAGTATTGGAAGAAGTGAGTTAGTAAAATACACAGCACTTGATAAAATAGGAAATTTGCATTCCTCTCATGTCCCAGTTCCATAAAGCACCTTACAAACTGACAAAAAAATATGAAGGCAGGAAATGAATGCTAGTAATTTCAGTAGTAAGACATTAGCCAATTTGTATACACAGAAGTGAAAAAAGATTTTAACCAAAATAGACAAGGCTAGATGTTTTATCTACAACATCATCACTACAAATAGCTGCTCATTAAGGTTGTCAAACATCTACAAACATAATTGAACATAAATTTTATGATTTCAACCTCAGTAAAGACTTTGACACTGTTTTCCACAGCATTCTCCTGGAAAAACTGACTTCCTGTGGTTTGTATGAGTCTACTACAGGGTAAAAAAGTGGCTGGATGGTTGGGCCAAGAGAGTGGTGGTGAATGGAATATCAGCAATAGTGTGGCCATCAGGACCAGGGCAGTGACCATCCCCTTGTACTCGGCATTGGTGAGGCTGCACATTGAATTTTGTGTTCAGTTCTGGGCTCCTTGCTGCAAAAAGGGCAATTGAAGTTATTCCAAAGAAAGGCAGTGAAGCTGGTGAAGGAAAAAAACAAGTCTTAGGAGGAGCAGCAGCTTTTGTCCCTACCCCTGATCCACCCCAACCTCCCTAGATACAAGTGCTCCCTAAACCTTGCAAAGCAGAATTTGGTTGGGTACCACTTGAGGTTTTGCTTACTGTGGGACACAGTTTATAATGAGAAGGAAATGAGAGAAGCAAAGGTATATAAAGTGCATTTCAACTTCCTCAGTGATCATAGGCAGAAGCTGGCCAGCAAAGGGAACCCTGGACAAGCCACAGTAGAGAGCTTGCCTTCAAGCCACCTACACAAACTGCAGCCACACTGCCAAGTGGGTAGCAGCAGCTCAGGCAGATGTAGTTGAGACCTGAACAGAATTAACAAGATTTACTCAATCTTAGTACCGACTCTTGGAAATAATCACATCAGTGCAGAGCTAAAACACGTGGACAACATGAACTGCAGCCATAGAGTATGGCGGTATGAGTTTGACACTGTGTGTACTTTGTCACTGCCATGGAGGGAAAATATGAGTCCCCAATGACCCCAGCATGACAAGAAGACACCTCTGGACAGTAATGTGAATGTCATGAAATGATGTTACCAGATTTCTAATGAAAAATCAGAAGCTAATCTCTGTCACTGGGACAGGGCAATGTAAATCGCTATAGATTGGCACTATGAAAGTAGGAGGAAGATATTGCAGCCCTGGGAAGCTGGAGTGAAGAAGTTGCAATTAGTACTCACAGAGGTTCCCAGTAAACACTCTGAGTCCTCATATTCAAAGATGGGTGATGGCTGGCCTGAACAAAGAAAAAATTGTGCTGGAAAATCTCAAAAGGATATAAAACAGCTTCTCAGTTCATCATGTAATTTCTCCCATCCAATTGATGGCAATATTTTGACAATAATTGCATGTCTGTTTGACAACCATACACTGCCAGTCTCTTTAATGGACCTCTGTGTTTTCAAAATATCCCTAAATGACACAGTTTTTAATGAGCTACACAGCTGCAGGCTGGATACTAATTTACGATAGAAACAGTGCTATCACACTCTTCTTTCCTCTTGGTAGTGTTGTAACATGAGTTTGAGATAAGCACTTAAAAATAATGATCATTTCAAAATGTTTTCAACTGATATCAGGTGGGGTTTTTTGTCCCATGAAATCCTGACTTCTCCTTATTTTCAGTTTTGCTGATAAATGAGCAGAATTGCAGTTATGAATAAGGATTTTTTTTTTCTTTTCAGATCTGATGTGCACCTTTACAGATAGCACAAATAAATGTGCATAAGACCAATGTTATTAAAGAAAAGATCTGTTTTTATTAAAGACATCACTTTCAAAGACACAGTTGTCTACCTCGTCCTTATTTTGATACTTGTGGATACAAAACAATTTAATAAAATCCGTGAAAACCCTGAATGCTGTTTGTATTCAGATTACTAATAAGATCAAAATGGTTCTCATTATCTCAGTCATATTAAGACCTTATTCAAGGATAAGAGGCTGTAAAGTATTACTGCTCTTTTAGAACTTCCTTTGTCACATCCATTTCTTTCACTGCTGGCAAATTATGAAAGCAATTTTAGGAAACCAGAGGACAGAAAATGTTCATAAGTCTTCTCCAGCCATTTTGAGGAGGAATGATGACATACACTTTCAAAGTACACAGCTCAAGTATTTTGAGGTTAGGACTATTGCCTCTTTTTAATTTATAAGAAAAAAAACAACCCCAAACTTCATTCTAGACACAGCATTTTTTCAGTGCATCACTAAAAATAAGCCTTTAATATGCAATGCTTATGACTCCACTACCATAAAAATTAAAAACTAGCTCATGATGCACAACAGCAACCATTTTAATTCTCATTACACATAGAACTCTGGAAATCCTGGCACAGTTTTTCATGAAGCGGTGTTTTAACACACAGTTAAAAATAAACCTAACCCTTCTAACTGTGCAGCTATTAAACACTCTGCCAGGCATAGGAGACTGAATACCACATAACCAATTTTCACAATTCTCACAATTTCAGATATAATATATTCCAGTCTATCAAGCATTCTTATACTGAAGGTTCTTGGTATCTGCCAGCAAGATTATCCTTGATCTGTGGGCAACTGGAAACTTTTCTAAAACTAAATGTCATGTTGGCTAACTGGGAGAAGTAATTAAACCTTCTTTGTAAAGAGGAGAGCTGAAACAAAAGAATCCATTGTTCAGTCATTGGACCACATGGGAAGGCCTGAACAAATGCTAATTAACCCAGAGAAAATAGATGCTTCCTTTGTTCACAGATTGATTGAGATGAAGTTTGGAGCCTGACAAAACCAGAAAGTTTATGTTTTCCTCAGCTATATACTGATCTGGATTAAGTGTTTTTCTCTCCTGCTCACAGCCCTGGGCCATTTCCATGCACTTGGAGGTTATTGCCCTCCAATCTCCTGCATAAATATTTTTCTGAATACTCTTTAGCTCAAATTCATTTCACTGTGATGGATTAAGGAGGTATCAAATCAAATGTCTGGAGAATGGTTTGATGAAAAACAAAGGGAAGTAATTAGTTATCTCAGGTTAGCTGCAACTAAGTAAGTTTTATTTCATACAAGTACTGATGGAAGACCACAGGATTACCAGCAGCTGGAAAATGTATGAGTTCCTGGGATCCTGGACAGGCTGAAAAACAAATTTGGACTTCTTAGCAAGGAAACTGTTCAAGAGAGCTAAAACTGAGAACATTCCCTATGAAAAGAGAAAATAAATGAACATATCTCACTACCATTCTCAACTTCCCCTAAGAAAGTAGCTTAGCAAGGCCCTCCCCATTTCCCCTCAATTGCCTAAAAACTCAACCTAAGAAGCAACTACAAAGTTAAACTTCAGCTAGAGAAGTTCTTACTTTGCTCTTGAGAAATATGTTTTGGTTTCTGGAAGTGCATAACTGACATTCTTCTTCATGTGGGCTCACCTTTAAAAATACTTAGAAAATACCTGTACTTAAATATTTAGTACAATATTTGCCTAATATTTTCCAAAAAAAAGTGTGCCTAAAAATATTCTACAAGCTTTTACTGATAACACAGAGATTAAACACCTTCTCTTAGCTTGAATTATAGTCGTCTCCAAAGTAAACATAGCAAATGTTAACCGACCACAATGGCTTGGAGCAGGAAGTGAAAAAATATCTACTAAGAATTGCAAAAGGAAGCACAATGGCAGAAACGTTACTAAAATATATAGGGATCTTTTGTTTTGTTTTGTTTTTAGGATATTTATCATATTAGGACATTTATCATATTAGGATATTTACCAGCTTACAAATCAATAGAAGGAGGAAGGAAAATAAGTAGATTTAAGAAGGTATTTATATGGTATGGATTTCAAAGTGTACCTTATAGAAGTAGACCTATATATTTTCTGTCATTGGAGGGGACTACAAAAGAAACAAAAAAAAACATCAAAAGTTTGCCTAAAATCTGATTAATGAAAAAAGTGAAATTACTATAAATTTAAGAAATTCATGGTTATTTATTTCACTTAATAGATCCACTTTTGCAAAATTTGAGCATTAAAAAACCTCAAACTTTTCAGGTTGTGCAACCCTTTAAAAAGTAGTTAAAAAGGTTCTGGAATTTGCTTATCACTAAAGTTGAGTGTTAAAGAGCTGAGATTGTAAATACTTACTATTTTATTACTGACAGATATGCTGAGCATTGTTTCAAAGCTGATAAAATAAGATCTGCTTCAACAGAAGAGAATTTTTTGTGTAAGTGGTGCACATTTGGAAAACATTTTTCACAGTTTCATTTGCCTCTCTTTTTCTTCAGTGAATGTTAATTTCCAAGATAAAGGCTTGTCACTTTCCAAAAAAAATGGTGTGGATTTATCCTTGTCAATATTTTTAGCTTGTATTTCATCACAGAAATGTTGCTTCCTAGTTATTTTAACAGAGAATTTTTAGTTTAGCAGCAGCCTTTTATGAAACGTCTCATAATACCAGACATTACAGCACAGGCATTCAAATAAATATAAATGGAAATTCCTTTCAGTTAAACTGATACCACAATTTTAGCAATCATGCCTTCTCATTTGCCTCTGGGCTTGCCCTTTCCAGTCTAAAGATCTCTGTATTCCTATTTTTGAATTCATCTGCTCAAAATTAGCCTATGTCCTTTGAGCCTAAGTATATGGTAGCCTTTTAATCCAAATGTAACTATCTCAGCAGAGGCTGGAATGATTTATGAAAGGCCAGATCTCTTTCTTTCACAGAGGTCAATGTCAGAAATCTGACTGACCCTTAATAGAAGGCCGGTAGAAAAATGGCATAGAATTTGAAGTCCGAAGGGATTGTTTTCAAGCTGTCTTGCCAAACTTTATTTCACCAGCAACTCCTGTGTAAAAGTGCACAGACATGTGTAGATAGGTAGCAAATATTTTAAAATAATACTAGTGCAGTGGGCAGTTAAAAGATAGCTACATCTTTTAAATGGCACACCTGTTAAAAACATTTGCTTATTATCTCCAAGTTATCATTCAGAGGCATTCAAAGATCTAGTCCAACACTGTTAAATACATTGCCCTTATGAACTCCTTTATGTGGTGATTCCACAGTGACATGTAGACAACCTGCTGTAACTCACTCAAAAAGGAAAAGCTGAAAGCAGAATAAAACTGTAGCAGCCTTAAAAGATGCTTCAGGAATTCTTAAGAATGCAACCAGTAGTCACAAATCCTTTGTAAACCAGAGGTCACCTACAGGCAGTTAAATGACAAGCACACATTTAGGTGAGGATGGCTGTGGCCATTTTATCTTCCTTTTATTTAATGTGACTTCCAAAATTGCTTTGAATACAAAAACACCACCAGTAACCATATATTTCAATATGTTGAAATAGCCTAGTTCAATGACCCTCCTCAGAAGATTATTTATAAATACAAATTCCAATTAAATTTGGAGATGCTGATAAGCACTCCATACCTAGCCCTTCACTGTGATGTTTTAGGAGAAAATCCAGCATGATTTTCCTCCATTTTACTCAGTATTGAGCTCAGTATTGGACTTCAGTTATTTTCTCTATCACTATTACCCAAATTAAAGATTCTTAATATTTCTGCATTGTGAAGTAAAAAAAAAACAATAAAAAAACTTTTTATAAAGGAAAGGTTGTTTTTTTCAAAGTTCACAAGAAAGTTCTGTAGTGTAAGATCAGCATGGTGCCATGGTTTCTTATGTCGTTCTTGACTTGCCTCTTCCTTGTTTCCTTCTTTCTTTAAGGTTCAAATCAACTTAGGACTGGGAAGGAGGATAGAAATTGTAAGCAAGCCAATTTGTGGCTACCAACCAACAAAATCACCAATTTCAGCAACTAATTTTTTTGTTTGTTTTGTCTTGTACTTCAGTGGCTTTATTTGATTTTGTCAAAGACTTTACATATTTTTTGTATTCTCCAAAATAAAATTCATAATTTTCAATTTATGTGAAATAAAATGTTTTCAACCAAAGGAATTTTAGTACTTGGATTTTCCAAAAAAAGCACTCCATAGGAAAAACACATTAGTCTAGGTAAAATAAGCAGCAATAACCAACTCCCACTTCAGTGAAAAGTAGAGAAGACAGTTGCTATCTTCATTCTTGTACTTTCTATCCATCAAAAAACAATGATGCTAAACTAGTTAAACACATTTTCCCCATGAACCTGTTATACACAAGATGAGTTATTTGCCAGTATGCCCAATAGTATTTTTTGTTTAATTGGCTGAACTTGGAAATTTAACTCAGTTCTGGTATTGCTGCTGTTTTTCCTCTAAAATTTCAATCTAAATTCAGATTATCTGAAAAAAATACTTCCTTCTACGAGGCAAACAAAAAGATTATGTCAAGCATGGTGTAGAGCTGAGCCATGAACGATGAAGTTTTCATTAAAAACTGTGGTTCAAATGTCCTGTCCAACTTTTGGTATAAGTTCTGAGTGCTGACAGTATTTGAACCATCTCTCTTCCAAACTAAGCAACAGACCTGCTAAAACTAGAGCTGTGTCAGATTCCTTGGTTGAGTCCCAACGAGCAATACCAGCCAAGAGACATGACGCCCAGCCCTTGGCCAAGTCTCAGTACCGTCTCCTTACAAACAAACAAACAAACAAACAAACAAACAAATCATTAAAGGGCTAGGTCTGCCAGTCTTCTGTTTTAGCTCCTCTTTTCTTTCCCTTTAAGAAAGAAAAGTAGAGAAGCCATGTACTAGTTTGAGACAGTGCACTGAAAGCTCTAGGAAACACTTTAGCCCAAAAATTTTGGAACTAGATAGAAGAAAGGGCAATTTTGGAAAGCTGTTAGGATGATGAGGAAAATAACAGCTGACAATCTTAGCCTAGCTTGAATCTCTCTCACATATGGTGGTTTGGCATCAGTGCTGCCGCGGTCAAGTGCCAGGTGAAGGGAGCATTAAATGGTCACGGCAGTCTCTGTCAAGCAGCAGTCAAAAAGAGGTAGGAAAGCAAAATCTCTCTGAAATGAAAGGTAGATCATTCAGAAGATAAAGAAGGGCATCACATATTGCATAAAGATGGATAAACATAAGGAATGAAATAAAATGGATGAAAAGTAACCAAACAAAAAACTTAGGAGAGTGAAAGAGACAAAAATATCTGAGAAATAAACCTAAAGGACAAGGAAGAGGAAACAAAAACAAAATAAAAATAAGTAAGAGCTCCACATTTATGGTGATGACCACAAATTTTAATATATATGTCCCCACTGAGTATGACCAAATGAAACCAAAGTAAATCCCTTTTCTGTTTTGGAATTAAACAAAATATTGGAAATATAAAAATATAAGTGTAGATATAAACTACAAATATAAAAATAGCCTTAGAAATTAAGCCTTTAAGAAAAATGCCTTCATAGGCAAGTGGACTACAGTGGATAAATATGTTACTAGAAAGAAAGCATAGGCACCTAAGAAACTTCTGATTCTGAAAAATTAAAAGCAAGACTAATTTAAATCAGAAATTAGTTTTATACATTTGTATGTTTTTTCTGTCATTAATTATTAAAAAAAGAGGCCAATGAGAAATAAATCTTCAATTTAACCATGTATGTCTTTTTAAGAGAAAATCACATTTGTTTAGCTGCAGATCAGTGTTGGTAGAACTAAGTACAACTAAATGCTGTGCATATGCTGAGACCTGTCCTTTTCGGTCATGAACAACAGAGAGTAATTTATAAATAAATATTAATATTTAAATATTTTTATTTATATGGATAAGTACATAAACCTTAAGGTAATTCAGAAGGACAGTAGGCAATTATGTACAGGAATTCCTTTATTCACTCTTTGTGTTAAGAAAATCTATTGGTTCAATATTAATAAATATTTCTTTGCCCTTGAAAGCTACACAGGAAAGTGTAAATTCATACATACATGATGTAAGTATACTTGTATCAATGCAGAAATTCTCAGTCATATTGTTTTCAAAGTGCAAGTCCAAATTATGAAGTAATGATTTTTTTTAAAATCTCATGTGAGTTAAATGTTAGAACTATCAACTGAACAAGCCTATTCTTCATATTTTTAATAACAAGATATGTAGATACCTGTTCATTTCATAGAAGCTATACACTCAGCTCCAAAACCTCAGCCTCCTCTTGTACATATATATTTCTTCCAAGAAAGAAATCCCTCTACAAGAAATCCCCCAAATAAGGAAGCATGATTGCATAAAACAAAGGCTCAAATTAGGTCTAGCACACTTTTTCTATGATATTTTCCAATCCATGCACTTGGGGTCCAAGGATGACTGAAGAAAACCATTGAACATGAAAGCTGAAGATTATAGACAGCAACTTGTTTCTGGTGTTTTAAAGGGCTCCCTTTAAAAAGGAAAAAAAGTCTACCATCAAAATCCCAAATAAACAAGCACACAAAAAGACCACCAAACTTGAAAAATATCCATACTCATAAGAGGTGGAAAGTGACTGACTTCTCAGAGATATTTGTAATGTTGTTACCAGAAACATGAATGTACTTTTGCGATTTGGAATTTTTTTTCCATGTATCTGCATAATTTTTTCCTGGCTCAATTCTTATTCCTCCCACCTTGCCTGCCATCTGAAAAAGTCTTCCCAAAAGTACTCATAGTCCCCCCCATAGGCAGAGTAATCACAGTTCCTTGTAAACAGGTTTCCTCCCCTCTCTGCAGCCAAATATTTATAAAAGAAATATTAAAATAGAAACAGCGAAGAACAGCATATGAAACCAGATTATCGATATACTCGTAGAAAATGTAGGAATTGGTGTTTCAGTAACGTCCCAGACACAAATATGTCTTTGTGCAGAGGCACCCATAGTCATCTTCAATTTCATTCACCATGGGATGACATTTATGACAGAAGACCTATGACTGGAGGTAGGAACCTATTTGACAGAGCAAGTAAGAACAACCCAATATACTGATTTGTCAGCCTTGGGAAGGAAGCCTTGAGCTTTATTTGAGGATGATCAATGCCATTTTCCTGTGGAAAGTGAAATAACTGTTGTCATTACAGTTCTAAAAATATATAATTATTCAACATGCTGCTCTATAGCTTTGACATTATATACTAGAAACATAGTATGTATTTTTGCAAGAGATGGAACAGGAGTAACATACTCAAGCTGATTATATATACACACATTACTAGAGTGGGTATATGTGAAAGTTAGAAAGGGTTTTCAGATTTTCCTTCTGAACTGATACCCTTTCCTAACCACTAAAAAGGGCCTACAAAGTTTTAATTGGGAGGAGAGGAGAAGATGACCTATATTCTCCCTGTGTGCTGAGGAATTCCTGTCTTCTGAAGCCTCTAATGCTGGTAGCTTTCTAAAACGGGCCATTCACGCATATCTGGTCCAGTATGGAAACTCTGAAGCACAGAAATAGAAAAAAATATTTATAGATCTGTGCAGTTTTAAGTGGAGAAGAAGCAAGCAGTTTAGCAGCCTACAGAAAGGAGATTATTCACAGGCAAATAGGCTATATTTGAATGGAGAACTAGAAGGATTAGGAAAAGAAAGAAGAGAAAAAATGAACTGACTGTAGAAAGATACAGAGAGTTGATTATCTATATACATAGCCTCCAGAACAGACAACCCTTTCATATTTTCATGAGATGAATTCACATTTTTCACATTGAAACGAGAGTTACTGCAGAGTTCATGCTTTTGATCTGTAGAAATATCCAAAATACACTTCAGAGCACACAGCACTCTAATGAAAATAACATCACTGTGCTCTCCTCAGTATAATTTTCTTAAATATTTTATTGTATGCTTTAAACGCTGGAGAAGACAAAAGCTGTAACAGACACAATTATTTCAGTGAAACAGCTAACAGTGGGTGGTGGTTTTACATTGACTGACATTTGGGAAAGGAGTAAGAAATTACTCATGGAAGTTATTTTTTTAAGAAGTGATTTTTTAAAGAAAAAGCTCTAAACCCCACCACACAGTTCCAGTTCTCAGAGTTGCCCCAAAAGTCCCTTGCAGGACTAGAAAGCTGGATTCACAGAGATCATAAAGGGATGCAAATCACACATTTACATCAGGTAAAACCCTACAACACATTTCAGAATTCCCCTATATAAAAGAAATCGATGATTTTCCTTTAATGAAAAGTATTGATTTCTATAAGAGTACAGATTTCAGGTACAGAAATGGTTTGATCAGGAAGTTTATCATGACAAAAAAGCGGAACATATTCCAAGCAATGGTCCCACTCTGTTGTGACATGGAATGTCCTTGGAAATGTGTTGTAACTACTTCAGAATATATAAGTATACCTCTTGGGTTTAGAGGATTGATTTTGTATAGATTCATCTCACTTTTAAGCAGGGAGAAAAAAAGAAATAAAGGTTTGTAGCACAGGGAAAACTAGCAATGGAAACATATTAGGATCTTTAACTTTATGGAAATATTAATTCAGAGAGCATGGCACAGAGTTTTTAGTCTTTCTCAATTAGGCCTGATTTGTAATATGGAAATGTGGATACACCAACAAGGAATATGTGTTTTAACAGAATGATGTACTCAGGGTGTCTCAGATGTCACTGCCATGCATCATGTCTACCTTTGGGTTCACCACATGAGTAGAGATGGGGCCCAGAGATTCCCAATTGGAAAGTAAAACATCCATTAATTGCTACATTTATTTAATGACCTAGGGCATGTCATTATGTCATGTTAACCTCATCTACCAGTCAGGTTATTACCTGATTAATTGCTGGGGGGGAAAGTGATTTTGACAGGTTTTTTTCTTTATGGAGGTTTTGTTCAATTTGGGAGGTTTATTTCACAGATATCTGGGTAAATGGTAAGCATGTATTTTATGTCTTTGAAATTAGTGCGAGTTCATCTCTGTAATTCATAGGACTTTATTTCAAACTGATGAACTGTAACAGAGCCACCAGCTATTTTTGCTCCTACCTGTGTTCATCTTATTTATCTTCTTAATAGATCTATCTCATTACGTTATGCTCAAAACCGAAAATTATGTGTGCACTATATTTAGTCACTTGTGTGGCTCAGAGAGCAAATAACTAAACTGAAATTGGGGTAACTCTTGAAAATCACGCATTGAAAACTGTAAAGAAAGAATTTCCAAAAACTATTCTATCATCAAACAGGAAGGAAAACACAAGACATCCCACAACTTTCTGCAGAAGATTACTCCAAAGACAAAAAGGAGGATGGAATGTGTTGAACATTTTAAGTACTTTTCTGGAAAAAAATTCCTAACACTCTTTCAACATAAACTTATTCTTAACAATTCAATATCTAATGTCAGAGCCAGTATTTTATTCATTAATGAAATAATACATTAAATGATCATATACTTCCTGTTTTGAGCTTTCAGAATAATAAACTTCTTTTCCTAAATGAATGCACGGTGGTGTTAAAAGATGCCCTGATATTGAAGGAAAATAAAAATGGGCCCAGACACAAATAATCCCGAGAAGGCAACTGTTTAAAATTCAATCATGAACCTCTATTTTAAATAGATACATGTATAATGTACTGATAGGAGATTGAGTGTTATGCAGAAGAATCTCTGAGAGGAGACACATGAAGAAGAATAAGAAAAAGCTATAATGTTTCATTATAAGGTCTAAGTAATTGTATGCCCAAATTAGTAAAGATTGGCAAGCCCAGTAACATGCACATAGAACCTTAACAAAATTAATGTTTTGTTTCCTCATCTGATATCCTGATCCTTCTGAAGCAGAAGCCAGCCTGTTAGGATGTCACTTAGGATTGCATAGCTGTGAAGGGACCCCAAGTTTGCCAGTACCCTGAGGTGGGTCTGTCAGCACCTATTTCTCAGAGCAAGTGCCCCCAGAGCCATGCCCTGCTATGCAAGTTCTAGAGCCAGACTGCATCACAACATGAACAAGAATAAACTTTTAAAAGAGAGCAAGCCGAGAATGAGGCAGAATATAAATAAAAATGTTTTATAAACAACTCTCCTCCATCCACTGTGTCCTTGTAGTGAGATCCTTTGGCTCTAGGCCCAATCCTAGTCCAATAATTCAGTTGTTTTTTGGGTGAGACTGAGATTTGCAGTGCTGAAGTTTGCACATTCCCCCTTTGGGTCTGTGGGGAAAAAAAATATCCTGACCCCTGGGGCCTGGCTTCTTCTGCTCCCTATTTTTCCCAGCTGTCTTCCTCTGTCTGCTCTGGTGCAGGCTCCCAGTTCTTTGTTGTCTTTCACATGCTTTGCCTGCCCTACTTCACTCTCAGCAAAGGTGCCCCTCAGCTATGCACATTTGCTTTGGAGGGTTAGCTGCCCCTTTCCTCAAAAGGCTCCATGCAATCCAGCAAGAAGCAAGAAGCCAACTGGAAAAACTCTCAATCTCCTTCCCAGCAATTTACTATAGTTTGTGGGAAGAAACAAGAATTCTTTAACAAAAAAAATGCAAAGATACCAATTTAGCAGCATCCATCATGAACCTTATCTTCCATCACTTGAGTGACCCCTTTGAATCTGCATTACTTGTGCTGAAGTCCTGAACATGTACGTTTAACCAGTGGCAGAAAAACTTGTTTTGCAGTTTGTCCTCTCCCTATCCATCTCTTTCAGTGCATCTGGCAGACACCACAGCTTCCTCCATGCCCTCTCTCTAGCAATGGTGTTCCTGCTGACGATATCTTTGAACTGCTGCCACAGAGCTCAAGTGGGTCTCTCTGGACAACAGCAACTCGACACATGAAATTCAACAAGAATGTCCCCTGTACAATTATTATGAAACATAGCCCAAGATTATCACCCTAGATGTTTGCTTTGGCAGACACTTCTTAATTCAATCTTTGCTTTACATTTTGAGTTTGTACTTTGTTCCTCTTTCATTTCAGCAAGAAGGATCAACTTTTTCTCAAGTTTTAGTAAAAGACTATCTGTATGTGCACAGTTAAGTGCCCCTACTCTGATGGTGCTATATCCCTTCAGAATATCTCCAGAACTGCTTTTCATTCATTGAGTAATTCACTTACAAATCTTACTTGTCAATACCTGTGCAGAAATATATCAGGATTTTGAAGAGCAGACATTTAATTTACATTGATTATGAGGGCACTTTTGAATCTCATGAAATTGTTATCAAATAGAACAGTACATGCAACACTGTGAGCAGAGGAAGGAGTATTAAAAATGCAAGGAAGACAAATGCAGGGAGGGCATTTTTGAGATGAGTTAAGAATTATTGTCCTGCTGTATTTGCTTAGCTCTCCAGAAATCTTTAAACATAGGCACAATTCACAGACTGCCTCCTCCTGCAGCAAGCACTGAGAATCCCAAGCACCCATTTTGGTCTCCTCTCTGAAGCATTTACTGAAATGACACATACTTTTAATGTTAAAAAAAACCAATTTTCACTACCAAGAGGACAGTAATATTCAGTGTTCCGTGCTCACCTTTCTTTTCCACCATTGCTTCATATTATATTTTATTAATGACAAAAATGTAATTAAGCTAGTCTGTTTAGAAAAAGATATATTTTTTAAATGGTTAGTCCTGCTTGTCTGCATGTGGTGACTATCAATTAAGCAATTAAAGCTATGCATCTCTGTCAAAGTGCAGAATAATTCTCTCTTATAAATAAGGGCAATGATGCAGTAATGTTCGGAAGACTAAAGCACACACAGCGGTTAAGATGTCTGCAATACTAGCCTTTGTTTAAGTACATCCAAGAAAGGAAATCAATATTCTTCAGGAGAGCATTTTGTTGGTACAGCTGCTGTTGCTAAGATTGGCTCAGTGTCATGTTCTCATTAATACAGTCTAATGGCAGCCCTAAGGATTGAGAATGTGCAGACAGACATAAGGAATTTATACTAAAAATACAAAATGTAGAAATTCTAATTGCTTTGGCCTGATTGACTACTTTATATCTTGAAAGGATCATCTTTATAAATTAGAGTTTAATGATATTTATGAATCACAAAATTAGGTCCTTCCTTGTACCAGTCATTAACATGAAAGCAATTGCTGCTGCAGTTTGCCCTTTAAGATCTTCAGCACAAAAAGACCGGCATGCTCGAGAGCAGTTTTGGATTTTAGAGCAAATTATTACATTGCAAGGAAAATGTTAGGGTTCACTTATACAAGCATATTTGCTAGCATTAAAATAACTCTGAAGCCCACATCAGGGAAGAGTCATCTCTCAGTATGTATTGTGTTGGGCCAAAACAAAACAAAACAAAACAAAACAAAACAAAAAAAAAAAAAAAAAAAAAAAAAAAAAAAAAAAAAAAAAAAAGAAAGGAAAAAAAAAGATGAAAAAGATGTGATGATGTGATAGGGAACATCAACAGAGAAAGAAAAAAACCCAACAAAATAAAAGACAAAAAAATGAAGATAGACATACAGGAATGACATCCAGGCAGCACAGAGCTGACAGACTCAAAATAATTACTGATCAAACACAGGTTGCAATCCTGAGAGAGAAACCTCTGGGAGAAATTTGACATCTCCTTCTGCAGAATGGCTACATCCTGAATCAAAAAAGAAAAAAAAAATCCCAAAAAACAACAAAACAACAAACCAAACTAAAAAATGGCAACGAGATCAGAAAACTATTTACAATCTTGCAAGGAGTTACACAAGCATCAAGCATACACTGAAGCATGATGTGCAAACTGTATACATTGCAATCCTTCCTGCCCCATCCTTCCTTAGTTCTCAGCATCTGAAGGAGCCTGTGCTCTATGCAGGGCAGCACAGGACACCTTTTTCCTCCAGTGGCCTCTGAGTCCTGTTTGCCCTGAGTCTTGAACATCTCACACACAGCTCACACTGATAGGGGTAGTACATCAGGTTTTACTGCCATTTGTGCAAATTTTCTCCATTGCTACACAATGGATAAATCTCTACCCAGTAAAGATTTTAATTAAAGCACAAAATTGTATCTTACTAAAAGTCCTAAACTGCATCATGGCTTTGCCTGTCAATATCCAGACACAAGTACAAAGTGTGTGAAATAATTGTCTCCATATTCTTGACTAAAATGGTGTTTTTAGTGCCTGGTACTCCTCCACCAATTATTTGACTTTCAAAAATGGGAAATTTTTGTTAAGGGAATTATTCCTTCAAGGATTATTCATTTTTTTAATTAGACAAGCTGAAATGAAGATGTCTGAGAGTGAACAACTTGGGCAACCTAAACAAAGGTGCTTGAGCAGGTAGGCTACCTAATGACTGGACTGCATTACAGCACATGAGGCTCACTCAGGTGCTCAGGAGGCCTGCTTAGCTCTCAGAAAGGAAAATGTGTGCCTGCTAAATTTACAGGTGGAATTTAAGCATCACAGTATCATGATATCAGGTGATACTTCATGACAGGCAACCTGACAGGCTTCACAGCATCTTATACCCATGGGCCCGGTGTCCCTATATGAAGAGGGAACTAAAATTCCAAAAAGAAGACACAGAAAGACAGCATACTGAGCAGACAGGCAATAGGAATCTTTAAGGACATGTGTATGTCTTACATTCCACCATTTTACAAAATAGATATTATTTTGAACTGTAGAGAAGTCTCTACAGGGTTTCACAGGCCTAGGCCCAAAGATATTCCCTTTAAAATAGAAAGTAAAAGTGATCAAGTCTTTCACTGGATGCATGAAAAAGGCTATTTCTCTCATGCTCGCACTACTCACAGGGAAACTTGGTGCTTGAATAATATTCACTGAGAATATTTTGCTTCAAAGAAGCATCCTTTGTAAAGAATTAGAAATTGATGCTTAAATCCCACTTTGTACACACACACTCCTCCATTTTTTATTTACTCCTGAACTAACAATGTTATGGAAAAGCTGGTGTTTCAGCTGATGAGACTGGGCTCAACCAATTCAGAAAACACTAATATATGGAAGGTTCCAGTTTTCTGTATGCTTATTGTGGGCACAGCAGTAGTCTTATTTTTCTAGGGGTCATTTATATGGAAAGAAAATAGATAATTATTGTCTTGAGCTGAACAATGGTCAAGTTGGGTGAAATCAGGAAACCAACAAACAAAAATATCCTGACATTAGAACAAATGGTATTTGACGATCGTATCACACAAAGGGGAGCTGGCCAGATGCTCTGGTTTACTGTGTGTCTGTCAGGGGACAGCAAGAGATGGGATTCCTGGTAACCAGGGGTGGACAGAGCTGGGCAGGTCAACAGCTATGAGCTAGGCCCAAGGGCAAGCCAAAAAGCACACGAAGACTGGAGCCTGGTTTGGTGGAGCCCACAGCCAGAGCTGTGGGGAGATGTAGACCAGCCCTGCTGGGGCATTACTGGGGCAGGGGCTGATGGCTCTGGGGGGCTGGGCTGTGGCAAGCCCCAGAGGGTGGGCAGGGATGGTCAGAGTTGGTGGTGTCCTCAGGGCTATGACAGTAACATTCTTTTGTGAGGATTTCTGAGAAGACTTAAGAAATGTGCTTTTGCAAACAGGGAAGAGCATTCCTCATATCCTGACAGAACTTAGGGATGTGGCTCAGGACGGGGTCACCAGCCAGGCAGAGACTCAGTGAAGCCATCCCTTGCAAAGCTGCACAAAGCCCAGCCTGCAGATCTCAGGTGCCTCTGGGTTCAAGTGGCTCTTAAACAGAGTCCTGAGAACTACTTCCTTTAGTCTGCTGGAGTCATAGGGACAGCTGAGGTCTAGCCCAGGGGACAGCATGTCCATGAGTGCCACATCTGGACGCCCACCTGAAAGACTTGAGGACGTGGCTCTTAGTAACTGCACCTGCAAAAAGCACCAACAGAAACTGGTGCAAGCACAAATTAGGGGCCAGTATGACTGGAACTGCTCCATTAAAATGGGGTCATAGGTACTTTTCAGGTTGGCAGCTGAAATAAAAGAACTTCTGGAACTGAATTTCTTTGGGTCAAATATATTTAATGCACTTTAAAATATCCAAGGAAAGAGTCGCAAGTCCAGACAGGCATATCTTGGTTCTTTTACTATAATGTGGATGTCTTGGATATCCTTGGATTTCTCTGAATGCCCATGTTTAGCAAACAGAACCAAGTCATTAGTATCCTCTCTACTTTCAGAAGCTATGTGTAAAATGAAGGTAGCAAATTATTGCAGATGCCTCTTAAAAAATTCACACTTCTGAAGCTTGCAGATAGTTCAGTGTTTAAGATAACAAACACTTTTGAAAAATCTAATAATTTCTTCTTCAGCATTTAACGCAGAGTAACATATCAAATAGAGAGAAAAAATAAACTATTGAATTACCCATTCAACTTTTGGATCATAGGTAATATTGTGCCACTGACATATTCTCTTTCCTTCTTGGGACTTGAACACTTTTATGCTAAGTCAAGTTTTACCCATTAAGATTTCGTATTTCATAGAACTTGGTTTAAGAAGGGGATTTTTTTCCACTATATTTTTTTAACTTAAAAAGTAATATTATGGAGTTTAAAGTGCTTCAAATAATGTCTTCACAGGATTATAAAATAACTTTTTTTTCTCACTTTTGCTAAGTAACAGAAAGACTATGGGGAAAGTCAGGTATTTACAACAGTTGAGGTATAGTAGATTAATGAGATTCATTCAGGCTTAAATGAAAAAAATAAAAAGCCTACACTATGGAGCAGTGACTTTGTCCAGTTTTTTCCCCTGATATTGATGAAAATTCAGTGATTCATTACTTATGTACTCCAAGAAGAGACTGGGTGGAAGAACTAGTCTGAACACTCACATTGAACACAGATTGCTATCACTAGCTTATCTAACAGTAGGGCAAAAGAGTTTGATGCAGAAAAAATAATGCTTTTCTGACTAGAATTTTTTGAGTGAGTTCTACTTGGCTAGAAAAAGTACTTTGGCCTGGCTGTTTCCCCTGAAAATAATTAGTGCTCTCAGTTGCCTTCAGTCCCTTTGCACGTCACTGCAGTCTAGCTGGAGACAGACCACCTGCAGAGACACTAATCCAATCTAAGCAAATGTTACAAAGCAGAGTGACAGAATTGTGGCTGAATTATGCCTCTGAAAAGTCAGAGCCCAATCAAGAACGCTGAGGAAATTTCCAAACTGAATGCAATGCGCTGGCCAGAGGAAACCAGACTAGGCAACTCATGTTGCTGCCAGAAGTGCCTGAGGGATTAGGCTGAAAGGTGACCCCAAACTAAAACAGGAAAGATGTGGATCTTCTAAATTCACACAGAGAATGTGTCGCTGAACTGGGATAAAAGGTGTTTTAAAAAACTAAAGCAACGTGATTAAACAAAAGCCCCAGAGTGTGAGCACACTTATCTAGAGGAAAAAATGTTTGTACAGAGCAGAAGATGCAGGAGGTGTTGGTAGATCACCAAACTGGGTCACAGCATGAGCCAGGCTACTTAACTGCAGTTTATGCTTACTTTTCCTATTGGAGTTTGTTGACATTGGGAAAAAACAAGAAGGAGAAATGCTGTCTTGTTGGAGGGGAGAGGGAAACCCCACAACACTGTACTTATCCACATTTACTTTTCCACCACCATAGAAAATGCTGTAAAAATGACAGAAGACAATTTAAACACATAGAGATACTCTGATTCATGGTCTGAAAGAAAAACTTCAGCAATTCTACAAGGGTTTGAGAATTCAGATCTATTAGACTATGATGTTCAATGCAGTAACAAGAAACACAGAATTCTACCTTCTCAAGGTAGCCGAAGGATCCTTGCAATAGGCAGTGTCACAGAAACACACCAGAGTATCCACTTGCAACATTAAAAGAAAAAGGAACTCTTCAGGTTTTCAAGATGCCTTGATTTGTGATGTAATCCTACATAATTAATCTAATTTGCTAGTGAATCCTTCTCAGATGGTTAGTTAAAAATTGTGACTGGCAACTAGGAAAGAAGGACATCACACTAGTATCTGAGCAACCAGCAGAAAAAGTAAGTAATAAATAGGAGATACTTGGAAGCAGTTGTCAAATAATAAAACCAAGTTCAATCAAAACACAGCTTCTGTGAGGGTTATGAGTGCAAACATTCTAGAGGCACTAGTGTTTGAGTGCTGTGGTTGCAATCTTAATACATCCATCTGTACTGCGCTACTGTGCTGAAAGTAAGTCTTGCTGTTATACCCAAATACACAAATAGGGCCTCATGAAGTAATCCTGTGATGGTTAAAAACTATGAACGTGTCTGCTCCATGTCCTCAGATTACTGGCTTGACAAAAAGACCTTGCAGCTCATCCTAAAGCATTGTCTCTGCATGACAGAATAAAAAACAGATCTGGAAGCACCGATTACTGACTGGTAGCTTGATTGCAATTAGATAATGCAAAATTATTCTGCTGAAGAAAATTGCTTGCAAAGCAGCGCTTACATGCAGGCAACACGGCCCTTCAGTCTCATCCTGTTCCCCAGGAGGGAGTGGGGGACATGTGGGCATAGCAAAGGCCAAAACAAGTCTGCCAGATCCAGGCCTGAACTAGGAGAGGCTGAGGACTACAGCTCAGTCCAAAGGTGAGGGGACCCTGGCAAGGGAGATGGACAACACAGCAGAGCCGCTAGGAACAGCCTTTCAGTGGGCAAGTCAGAAAGGGCACTTGACTCCTACAGACAACTTAACCAGACAAGACTGGATATGCTCCAGAAAAGACTTTCTCTAGAAATATCTGGCAAATGAGAACTGCTGATGTTGTTTCACTATTTTGGAACAATCAGGGCTGTGCTTGTTAGCAAAGATCATTTCACAACTTCTTCCGCAAGCTCATTCTTTCCCTGTCAGTCTTTAGTGTCTGCCTGCTGTCAGCTGTGGCTGTAAGTTCTTCATAACAGGGGCTAGGTCTGTTTGTGCATCTGCTGATTGACTGAGGTACCTGCATGTTCATGAAAAGTCGAAAAAATATATTAACAGCAGGAACACCTTACCAAAACCTTGAATTGAATTTTTAGTGGTAAAACACAAAGTAAACTTACTCTTTGTATTAACTGGTTTTAAAATAAAGAAATAATAGAGATTAAAAAAATAGCTGCCTTGGTTTCAATGAAGAAAATATGTACAAAGGTGAATGAGAGTTTCCAAGTGTTGGCAAGCACAATTAAGGCAGAAATTTAGGAGTGACTAAAAAGGTGTCCTGTGATTTTATGGCTGAAAAAATACTACTTTATTGCATTTTTATACTCTTCTAAGTGTGTCCCTGAATAACTATCCTTCATTCTTTCATTTTTAAAAGAAGAATCAGAGGAAAAAATAACCAAAACAAGTGTCTGAAATGTCACAATATAATATTTTGCATTGGTCAGTGGATTTAATTGGAGGTTGTTCATTCAAAGTCTTCAAGTGGACATTTTTAAGCTGATTTTTTCCTAAAGAATTATGTTATTAGTCTAACTTACTAAATTTTATAGACTCATATCAAAAATGTTCAGGAATCAATTTTCAGATGTCAAGCTCCCCCTCTTTTCTTAAAACCTTGTATATGAAAGCACCAATTTACTAATATGATTCTGGACTTTGAAATAGAACGTATAAGCAGCAGAAGAGCTTCCTCTTCTTGCTTAAAGGATGGAATTTTTATTTCTTTAGCATGTATGTCCATTTTCTATTAAATGCATGGTTATTTTCTTAAAAATAATATAATTTCAAGAAACTGCAAGGATTTCAGACTTAATATTTTTAAGCTGGGCCTATTTGTGCAGTTCTTTAAACTGCAATAACTTCTTTCATATTCTGACAACCAGTGCTTTACATTAGCTTGTGTTCACTTAATGTTTTGTTAATCAACAAGGTGCCAGAAACTAGGTAAGTTAGGTCTATGCTGTGCTATATTCATTTAGTGTTGTATCTTTATTCAAAGGTAAGTTAGGTCTATGCTGTGCTATATTCATTTAGTGTTGTATCTTTATTCAATCAAATTTAATATCCTGTTTAAATGTTGCTATTCATATCTCATTCTAGCTATTATCTTGAAATGCCCATAATCAGTGCTCAAGTGATCTATAATTGATCTATCCATTCTATGCCACTGGAAAAATATGTAACTTCAATATGAAACTCTTGCAAATGTTACAATCAAACATAAAGAAAGGAGAATATATAATTAAAATTGAAATGTTCTGATGAGATCAGACTGACACATTTCAGGTTTACACATTCCCTGTTGCATTTTGGCTGTGCAGAGATTTCAAAATCTGATGTACAGATGAGATGAAACAAGAACAGAACAGCATTGCCACAAATAAAATTACTTATTTTCCCTCTGAAACCAAACCATGTCTTACGTGGCCTGACAGCCTGTCTACCACCAACAATGTTTAAATAATGCTGTTCTGAGCACAGCACCCTCCACTGCCACATCATGACTCAGTATTTTCATTTAATCTGATTTCACGCTCTGAGAGACTTTGCCACGTTTCCATATATTCAAATGCACCAGAAAACACCTATTTCCTGCAAGGCTTCTCAATAGCATGCAGACAACAGAGGATACAAATATAAAAATCCTTACTGAAATGTATGCCACCAGGATTCTATCACAAGGCAAACTCCTCTCCCTGTGGCTCTAACAATCAACAATGTAAGCATTTTGCTCTTTGAAGCTGAGGTGTTCCTGAATATGCAGAGTCTGCTCATTTAAAGCAGGACATGACTATTTTGGCTGATTCACTCCATTGTTGGTTTGTGCACCCCTCAGGATCACACAGTAGTGAGACAGTCATTTGTAAACAGTAGAGAAAAAAACCCAAATGAATAGAGAGAACCACAGGCTTCATTCTTGTGATCAAGAGTCTCAAAGAAACCATGCAAAAGGAGCATAATTATTGAACAAAATTTAACATGATCTTTCCTATACAGCCTCGGCAGTACCTTCAGCTAACCCTAACCACTATTGAACTAAGAAATAATTTACACCTCACAAAAAGATAGCACACACTTTGGATCCTTCTTTTGGGAAAAGAGGATGAGTTATATGTTAATTTTTTTCTGAAGGACTGCATCATGGACATTTTTTTTTTCAAAAACAAAGACATGATTTTAGGTATATTTCATGATCAAAAATAATGTGTTGGGTTTGCAGGTCTGAGCCATGAAACAGCGCAGGACTTCCTTACAGTAGGGAATTACACGCTTACTACAAGCAGAATCAGGTTGAGGGGGCTTTAAAAAATAACACTGCTAAGAAAGGATTTTTGCAAACACAAAGCTAATGAGACTAATTGGTATTATGTCAGATGTATAATGTTTCAGTATATTGTTTTTTGGCAGTGGTGGTTTGGTTTTCCTGGGCTCAGAGCCCAGTTTCTGTTTAATTTTCTGTAAGGTTTCATAGCAGCCTAGACATACAGAGCTGGCTTGCTTGCAAATAACCACGTATCTCAGTATACATATTGATTAGAATTTAAACACACCCAGCAGCCTGTTGAATGGACCTGTTTACGACATTCTTATCAGAAAATTCTCTTCTTCAAACTAAAGAGAATTTTTCCTGTAAAAGAAATGATAAGGTTTACCAAAAAGAAGCTAGATGGAGTTAAAAATTAAAGGGTTTATTTCACATACTAAAAACACATTGATACATCATTATGACTTTGAGCCTAAATCCTGTCTCAGTTTTGAAAAATTTTGTATGCCTGCAGTGACCTTGAAGATTTATTAGGTCTAAAGCAAGATATCAAACTCAATAGAAGAATTTTTTTTCCAGGGTGCCAGCAGTCTTCTAGGTCTGCACTCTCCCAGACATCTTGTTTGAGTCAAAGGCTCTTGAAGGCGTGTTTCCTGAGGCACTGCACTTCCCAGAGTTCAGTTCAACTCACAGAGGTATTAGCTCAGACCCAAATGGACTCCACTGGCTTTTATCCAGTGTTATTCCTAAGCTAATGAGCCTCATGGAGATAATAAGATCTCAGCAGAGAAGCTGAACTTCCTGTTGAGGCAGCCCTGGGGTCAGCTCCCACTGCCCTCCACACTGTCATTGTCACTGTGTGGAACAGTCCTGGCTGCTCTCTGCATCTGCACAGCACTACAAATCTGTAGGTATGTATTTACCTGCAGCTCTATGTGTAGCTCAAGACAGCAAAACTGGAAGATATACACCCAGTCCTACACCTCCTTGAAAATTTTGCCCATTATTAAAAGGTGAATATATCCCTCAGTAGTGCATTTTTATTTACACATATTCATCTTGTTCCAAAAGATCATTGATTCACAACAGGCTAGACTGTGCAATTAAAATTAGGTGAGGAATGAAAAATAATGAATATTTAAGTATCTGTTAACTGTAGCTGTATAGGTCTCGTGCTTGCTTCCTGTGAAAGGTATATTTTTGAAATTTTCTTTTCAGAAAAAGTTAACAGAATGGCATTAGGGCTATTGGAATTCTTCACAGCAAGAAATACATGTAAGTCTTTTGCAAGCAATACTTGTATGTGTTCAGTCACAGAGTACACTTTGAGAACCGCAAAAAGTAATGCAAGTCCCAGCTACAAAACATAAAGATAAGATTTCTAATGGATACAGAGTTACAATTATAACGTGGGTGAAACTGAAGACTTTTTTTTATCTGCTAAGGCTGTTTACAGAAGAGGGGAAATGTTGCTACATATACATGTATTTAATCTGTTATGATCCAAATCACTCTAAATCATTTGGGTTAAATGCTCTTTTGAGACCTCATCTGGAGTACTGCATCCATGTCTGCAGTCCTCAGTACAAGGAACCTGTTGGACCTGTTGGAGTGAGTCCAGAAGAGACTCAGAATACACAGAAATGACTTGAGGGATGGAGCATCTGTACCCCAAATACAGGCTGAGAGACCTGGTGGTTGTTCAGCCTGGAGAAGAGAAGGCTCTGGCTGACACCTTCTTGTAGATGTTCTGTGCTTGAAAGGGTCTTAGAAGAGGAAGAGTGACTTTTTACATGGCCAGATAGTGGCTGGACAAGGGGTAATGATTTTAAACTAAAAGAAGAGAGATTTTGATTAGATGTTAGGAAGAAATTCTTCATTGTGAGGATGGTGAGGCACTGTCACATGCTGCCCAGATAAACTATTGGTGCCCCATCCCTGGGAGTGGTCAAGCCAGGTCAGATGGGTCTCTGAGTGACCTGATCTATTGTGTGGCATCTGGCACATGATCTTCAGATGACCTTTAAGGTGCCTTCCAACCCAAGCCACTCTATGATTTAGATTGCTGTGACTTTGCTTACATTAAAATTGTTTATCTCCTCCCTTCCCCCTTGCTCACCACATCTGCTCATTTGTTTTATATCATCTCTTAGTGACTGATTAGAACAGAATTTGTAAGAATCAGGTGTCGTCACGTTTTGCACTTAGCCTCTTTTATAAGGTCTCTGTTATATCACTTTGGTTTGGCCAGTATTGACCACTATAATCAAACACATCATCCAATTTATTATGCACAAGAGTCTTTGTTACAGCTGTTTAGAGCATCCTAACCTCTGATTTCACTTTTCTATTAATGGAAGTTACAAAAATTGTATATTATAATGATGGAGTAGTGTGGTGAAAATGAAGGTGGAAAAACACTCATTCATTTTTTTCTTGCCCAGAGAGACTTCTCGACATTATTGAGAGACTTCTAGACATGTCATTAATAGCATATAAAGACACTGATCTCTCCTCTGCACTAGCTTTCATCACACAGTCACCTTCAAGTCACACAGGAGAGAAGAAAACACTTAAACCAAAACACTTGTGCACAATATCTATTGATTTGAAATGTCTTCAGTTAAGACTTTTCATATTTGTGTGGGAGTTGGATAGAACTGCAGTCTGATCCAGAGTCTGTCTTCATCTCACAATATTTGATTTAAAAAAAAAAAGAAGCTAGAGCATTTGAATAAGATCTTTAGACTATCATTTCTATAAGACTATGGTATAATACAGTAAAATATGTTTCTATTATAATATTACTATAAAAATTATTATCTATAAAGTATATTAAGATATGTGTCTATTAAATCACATTAAAACTTTCCTAATAGACCCATGGGATTGTTTCTTGCTTGAATATAAAAGTGGGATATCTTTCCTGATGATGTGTTCTCATCCTGAAATTATACATGAGAGAGAAATTATTCACTGCAGATTTTGGCATTGATTGTGTCAGAGAAAGACAAAATGGCTCCAGTGGGTTCATGGCACCCAAAATAAAGATAGGCAGATAAAAATAAGAGCAGTGAGGGATAAAATATATTGGGTCATTAGTAACCAAGGGTCATTGAACACATCACTTCCCACATAATGTACAGTTATCCGGACAAATTTACCATTACAATTAGTTCTAATTGTCCTCATTGTTGACATCTTCGGTAAAGAAACCAGAGAATGAATTGCATGTTGAGTATACCACAGGTCACTGTAGACACACACTGGCAAAAAACTTAATTTGATGTATTTTCCTTGCTAATCTGTTCCTGTCGTTTTTCTAATGAGTAGATTTCTACTTCTATTGCACAATCATCAATCAATCAAAATTCAATTAAAAATAAAAATAGAACTTCAAAAGCTCAACATCCTGCTAGCTGAGAGCTTTTGGGGTTTTTTTCCCCCTTCTCATTTAAAAATCTTAGATAAACTCAATTGTTAAAATCCCGGGGGGGGGAAGGAATAAGAAAGTTTTTTTTTTTTTGTCAAAATGTATGTACTCTTGAATCAAGCTTCACAGATTGCTTAAACTGATAGGCAGGTGAAAAAGTTAGTCTAGTTCTCAGTTTCTTGATACTTTATCCTTGAGCAGCTCTATTGAAGGAAAAGCTAGAAATGTAAAGTATTATGAAGATACACATCAGCAAATACGTTAAAAGAATTAGATCCTTTATAAGGCACTTTCTGAATTTATGACTCACAGATGTTCGAGAGGTGGGCTGTTTCTACTCTACAGAGATTTTATTTTGTCTCTTCTAACATTAGGAGAAACCTAAAATAGGAAATGTCTACTATTAGATATAATAAAAAGCCTAGGTCTTGACTTTAAATTGATTACCTCATCCTATATTGTGCACACTTCACTTTTATGGTGTTTGATATAAAGTAATGTTTCAGTTAAAGAAATGTCCTGTTATTCATAGTTCAACAGTGCTTTGGGGCATCCTGGTGACATCCAAATTTTGTAAAAATATATAGGTCTTATCCCTTCTTATACCATCTCAAATTAAAATCCTGGTGATCTTATAATTGTGTCATCATAATCTCATGTAAAGTAAATCAGTTCATTCTTACTTATTGTTCAGCTTGATTATTGATTTTGCACCCCTGACATCCCCATTAGCAGCAAAAACAGTGGCTGCTTCTTATGACACAATGCAGCACATGGAAAGGAATTCTTCTTTTAGTGTACTAACTTAATTTTTTAACCTTACACTAGCCTTCCTGATATAAATAGCAGTTCCCAAATCCCCTAGCAAGAATAGAATTACAGAAAATTTATTTTTCCTTCTCTATTTATGTCCTTTATTTAGAGTGTAGTAACATAACTTGGGTAAACAATGTGAAGTGTTGTTCATATAAATTATTTTAACGATGACTCAGCTGGAGACACAGCACCTTCACATAGATAAGACAAATTTGAATACATGCTGCACTGACAGAAAGAAAGAGCCCCAGTTTGACTGTATTTCATTCTTTCACATCTGCTAGGCTGGAACCACTGTGGTAGAAAATATCTGAGGGATGTTTCCAACAACCATCTCTAATTTTCAGAGAACAGAGATGGAGTCAGGGCTGGAACACAGGTTCAAAGCCCTTCTGAGAAAGAGGACTGGAAACAGGGATGGAGACAGAGCTGCCTTCACGGTGTTCCTAAGTTCATCCAGAAAATCCAGTCTATTAGCCAGGATAGCAAGAGAGAGAACCGAGACCACAACCATGGCCAGGACCCAGGTCCACCTAAAGCAGTCCTGGGTCAGGTACTGACAGTCCCAGGCTGGGCTGAAATGAACAGCCTGGAAGGAAGACCCAGAAGTGGCTAGGCAGGAACAGTCAGGGCAGGGGCAGGGGTCACACACTGTTTCAGTGGCTTAGTGTAAGGGAACACAGTAAAAGATGTATTAGCTTCCAGACATATAAGACTGTTAAGACAAATTATTGATGTACAATATAATGTTTCTCATTTTATTAAGAGTAATAATTAGTTCCCAGCCAGGGCAAGGATACCCTACAACTTTTCTGCCTTTCATAAAATATCTATTACCCAGTAAACATCCATACCCAAAAATTACTTATTTACAATGTCACCTTATAACAAATTACCTTTTTTTTTTCATTTTAACAAAATGGTGTATCTTTTAGACATAGTATCCATGAAGAAAACAAAATTCAAAATGAGTAATAAAAGGTGTTGCCTTTGTAAAGGATTTGAGGTCAACCTGTCATCAAGTCTGATATTGAAATCTAGAAGAAAGGACAGTCGATTTCTGGTGCAGTTTACCACAGGATGCTATTGTGGCATGTGAGAACTACACGATGCATCTTTTCAGGCAGCGCTGTTTGCTTTATTTTTTAATCAATAAACTGCTATATTGGCATTAACTCAACTTTATTGTTGGTGGGTTTGTTCTCAATCACTTGCAAGTGATTACACCAAGACTAAAGCATCTGGGAAGTCAACATTACTGACTTTGCTCCGCAGCATCGGTCCTGAGACAGTAAACCACACTTCCAGAGCTGTGAATAGGGCATCTTCCTCCTGAACTAAATTCACATAACAAAAACAAATTGAAATAAAACATGGACTCGGTATTTCCTGCAAATATAATTCAGCTCTGTGTAATATTTATAGAAGGCCTCCAGTTTTACTGGTATTGAAGAGCCTTTGGTGGTTGGGCTGTGCCATATGTGTAATGAGTAATGATGACTGAAACAAAGGATAGACATCAACACATTGAATTTTATCCTTTTCTGAGTTATAGACTAGCTCTCCAAGCTTTAAAAGCATTATTGTGATGGTTATGGATACTGATGATGTAACTAAAGATTGACTGTCTCTTCCTCCAAAAGAAATTCTCCTAAGCTAAAGATGGAAAATCACTGTTTCATAAGCAAAAACTAAAGAAGAGCAAATTGTATTGTCTCCTGGCATCCTTGTTTCCCTGTATTAAAACACCAACTGAATGATTCCTAGAATTAAAAGATATGTCATTTGAGTAGTGATCTCACTGTTTTAAGTCTGAAAAACTGACCTCACCACACAGGCATGCAGTCCAAAACTCATGGTGCTGAAACAGAGTCAAAAAAGTGAAGCATGAGATCTTGGTTATTTTTAAGTTCTTTAAGGTCTTGATTATTTTTAAGTTCTTTAATACAGTCCCCTATGTTTTTATTGCTTTCAATTAATATTGACTGTGAGTGGACCTGTACAAAGGTTGATTGAAGATGTACTGTTGCACTCTGCTCCCTTCTCTCACATTTTCCATCTAGGGACAACCACAACCTTCATTTCCTGGTTTAGCAATTGGAATGAGTTGTTCATTAGATAAGAATCAATCTCAGTCAGCCAGCGGGGACATCTACAAATTCAGGGAGTAGAAAAGTAGAACAGTATTCAACAAGGTGATATAAAAAATATTTATGTTTTTAAGGAGCCATTCTGTAAAAAATTAAAAGGTGATTTTGAAATGTAAAAACACATTAATTAGATCAAGAAAAGTCAGTCTTGATCTCAGATTCATTTACAATAATAAACACAGCCACTTCCGCAGGGTTCTATCTCTTCAGTCAAGAAAATGGTGAATGCTAAGTATTTAAGAAGGAGTTTCTATGGAGAAAAAGGATGCATCATTTCACCCTTAAAGATGGACCTCCAAGAAGATGAAGCCTACCTAAAATTGTTTCCTTAAAAAATGTACATAACCTCTAGATCTCCAGAAGGAAATAAATTAGAAATTCTAATAAAATTATTACTTGTGATAGTATGCATCATGCCTGGTTGTTCTTTGTTTTTTTTTTTATTTAATTAGGATTCCAAATGGCAATATATATAATTATGCATAATGTATAATTATACAAAAGCAAACTAAAATAATTTGGAAATTTTATAGCATATGTAAATTAATTATTCACCCCAGTCCATCAGGTTTATCAGTGTCTATTTACCTAAAAAATAACAAAGAAAAGGATATGTCAAAACTTAATTATTTTACGCAGCTTCCTCTGTAACTCAGTCTACTTTTCTTTTCAGTGTCAAAACAAAAACATAATAGATTCCTGAAAATAAATTGTGAAGTGATTTACCAAGATTTTTTAGTATTTAGATAGTGATCTCCAAATTCAACAAGTAGCTAGATTAAGTGAAAATACACTACCTGTATTTGTCTATTCAGTATAAGGCTGATTTGGAATACACTGATCTATTTTGCTGGAAATGCAGCCAAGTGGAATTTAATTCTACTGTTAAAAACATGGTTAGTAAGGTGTTTGTGTCGTCATGTATTCCACTTGCCTACTGCTACTGTGTTCTCCTCTGCCATGGAGCAAATTGCACTTTCCCTCAGAGCAGGAACTTCTGTATCTGCTCCGTTTTTTCCCCAGCCATTTGAGTGTGTAGCTAGGTAACAGCAAAGATTTTTATTCCCACTTTTCTAAATTGCTCACTTTATCATTAGGAATAAACCTCAGTAAAACTGTGCCCACTAGACAAGGAATTGCATTTTTATCTTTGATGACAACAGTTCAAGCATGATGGAAGGTGCCAACACAAAGGCAAGATAAGTGTATGTTATATTTTCCACCAAAGGGAGTTTCCTTTGGCCTACAATTGCAGCCCATCATGACTGTACTATAACTATGAGTAGGTTAGAGAGATGTGCAAACATGTTCATACCTCAAGCACAAATGATAGTGCTTTAAATTACTTTGATTACTCATTTCCAATGGTTCTGTAAACATTAATTGCCACCCAACTCTCAGATAGGCAGTGAGCACACATCTGACAGTCCCGCACCAATTTCAGAGGGGTTTTTGCCCAAACAAAAAGAAGAGATTCAAACCAATTTCCATCATCTATCTATCAAAGTCAGGAAATTTGGCTTCAAGAAACTGCATGTGGTCACTTTCCATGAAAACCAGAATGACAAACTGTGTAGTCAAACTCAGTAATGCAACCTAGATCAGCCATGCATCAATTAGCAATAGAGATTGAACCTTCTAACATGTGAGATCCAGATAATATTATTATCTTATTAATGATACTTACTCATATTGTTACATACCTTAACTTTTTTGTTTATTTGATTTCTGTTTTGATTTTTGGGGTTTTTTTAAGTTGTTTTGAGTTTGGAAAGCCTTGTCCTAAACGTACAGCCATATTCCACTTTAATATGTTGGGAAATTTAAGACTGCACCAGGACTAAACTGACAACTAACAGATGCACTCCAGCACCTATGCTTTGAAACAACCTTGGAAGAGGCCATGCAGTTCTGAAGATTTTGGGATGCTGACCAGTAATTGCTAAGTTTTTTATTACAAGTGGATGTCTTTAAAATGATGAGAAGAATAAGAGCTTCCATTTATTTCTCCCAATGAATAAGGTAAAGGAATTTGCTTCTCTATATTTAGCAAGCCTTTCATTCTCAATCAATGTTTGCAAATCCTAATCAAGCTGATAGCAAATTTATTGATGTCATGTCATATATTCTTACAAGACTGTATATAATCTTGCCATAGGCAAACATATTTTCAGTGGGATGATTCACTAGTTCTAAACACATTGAATTTGCACAACTGTGGCTAGAAATTTGTCAGAACCATCAAAATCTATATTCTCTAAGTCACAGAAGAAAAAAGAATCTATTGCAACCTACTGTAGACAAAGCTGCTGTGGCAAGATTTTGTTTCTTGAGCCTTACTTAACAGAATACCACACATATATTGAGGAAAATATTGAAATATATATAGATATAGGAGATGAAAACTAACAGTCTAAAATAGTGAAGTCAGTAAAGAACTATAGTCTCAATTTAATGACCCATGCTTTTAGATAAAATGGACTTCCAAAAACTATTTTCTTGTATCCTTTGCAAATGCTCAGAATCAGTCAGGCCAAGAACTGGTAAGTGTTCTTATAGTGAGTGCTTTGCATCAGAACACCATGCTCCCTCCAGCACACTTGCCATGCAGCAGGTCATTTAATTTTTTACACAGTTCATCTCTGAGAGTAATCTTTCTGATTTATTAATTACTTCGATATTATAGATATGATCCATTGAAAGGAATTTCTCAGGCATGTCAAGTTGCACAGATATTAAAGTTTGCTTGTGTTAGTATTTTTCTGCTGCTATTAAACCTCTACATGTCAAGAATCAAATTATGCAAGAATGGAACCAGATTTTCAAAATAGCTCAAATAATAAACAAGGACAAAATTTTGAAGTATTCCCACTGTGAAATTTTGAGACAGATTATGAAAAACCTTGCTAGTACCATAGGCCCCCTGAGATGCTCTAAGCACTCACTTTAGAGCTTCAGTAGCTGCAAAGATCCTCCTTGAAAAGCTGGCATAAACGTGAAGATGAGTAACTTCTAGAAATCTGTTCCATAAGAACAAGTATTCCTTAAGACAGCAAATAAAGATGTATTGAGATGCACTGTGATCAATTACTAGCTCATTTTGCGAAATATTTTTTGAGAAAGAGTGTCTTGGCAACATCATCTGACATAAAAATCACTTGATAGGTGTGATGCAACGACTGCATAAATCCACCATGAACCTCTATCATACCACTCTTTAGAGACATGCAGAAACATCATGGGGAGCACTCTGTGAAATCATGCAAATGGCCCAAATTTGAAAGCCTATTATTGCTTTTATAAGATTATTTTAAATAAAATTTTATAGATTACTTTTTTCTCTTTGTTTCTTTGATAAGCTTTCATAATTTGAAATATTTTCCATCCTGGAATGTATTTTGAGTCAGATGCTGAAATTTTATATGTAGTTTCATTTTTTGACAGTAGTTTCATATTTAGGTTCTTTTAAGAAGTACATTGGAGATTTTTCAAGACAAGCACTTGACAATGTTTTCATTTGTGCAATATTTGAAAGATACCTGAGCTCCTAGAAGAAAAAAGAGTGAACTTCACTTTTCTTTCTTAAATTCCTCATTCTTAAAGAACTGCTGTGCACTCACAGATGTTATTAAGGACCTTTCGGGATACACTACTACATACTGCAAATATTATTTGAATTCAAATCTCAAATGACAAAGAAGTCACTCTTGTTGATTATGTATTTTGTAAAGGAGAAATGGAAAACAAAATATTTACATATCACAAAAAAATATATCTGATTAATCCTGTACTTAAAAACATCCAGTCTGATTAGCTATTATTCTTCTTATGGTTTTATCTTTTAAAAAAGTTAAAAATCTGATCCTATGTTCAATGATGAACAACTACAATCATGTGAAAGTACAGACCAGTCACAAGACTATTACATATCAGGGAGAACTGTTATGCAAGAAATGTATTGTTTGATAAAAGCCCCAAAGCAAAGTGCTATATGCATTGCTGCCTTATACTAGGTTAGAGTTTAAAATCAAAAGTCCTCTTTGTCTGATAACACAGATGAAAAAAATTCTTTGATTAATAGATAGGGATGCAGCTCCCTTTTTTAACACAGCAAGAGATGTCTTTCTTTTGAAAATATGCCTCTTGCCCTACAGGATCAACAAGCAAGATTCAAGGGTGAAAAGGAATAAAAAATATTTTTGAAGTTCATTCATTCAAGAAGCAAACTAAAATTGCAATTTCTTTTCCACCTTATTCTTTTAAACTCATTTATTGCTGATGAAATGAAGCAGACAGAACCAAATCAATAACTCCATAGAGTCAGCTGTGTCAGAGGAAATTCAAACTTGACTCCATTGTTCAAAAACATGCCTCAACCTTTTTACCTGTCTCTGAGGTAAAAGAGTAAATGAAAGCTTCTATTTTAGTCACTGGCCTTTCTGGGGCTGACAGCAACCATGGCAATTTGCTTCCATAAACAGTGAGTCATACAGGCTAACAGGATGATGTCCAAGCAATTCAACTTTGTGTTCTTCAGACTGTTTGTCAGTGTTATGACTGATGTCTCAAACTGTATTTAAAACATGACCCCTAAATCCATGTGAGACCCATCTAAGGCACTGCTCGGGGCAAGCTGAAGACACTGGTTATTGTTTCGGATACATTTCAGCTCACAATTTTTCATTCAGATGGTGAGACTTTGTGAATCTGTTCTCACAACAAATTTGTAGGGCTTCTGAAGCATAGGGCTATAGGCACCAGGATAATTTGTCTCAACAAGAATAAAATGCAGTGTTTCTTCAGATAGTGCAAGACAAGGGAAGTCTTACAAACTGGAAAAGTTAAGATTACTCAAAGTTTTCTCTTTCTTAGGGAATCTTTTGAAATTACAAGATGCTCTCTAACTTGATTCCGTGTCTAGGGACTCAATTTCTATTTCCTCTCACTGTATTTTGCAGGAACACAGGTAGTTCCCTGTGTCTTAGTACTGACTATGCTAACATAAGGTATTACTGCCTCCTCACAATCTGAGCATCAATGGTAATCATCACCATCAATGGTGTTTATCACTCTTTGTTTCTCTTAAACACTCACTGTGTATAAAAACACTCTAGACTGATTGTGTTTCATACCTAACAGGGTACTCAGAGATCTAGTATAAGGTAAACTCTGAATCTGTCATAGTAGGGCCCTCAAGATCCCTTTTTCCTCTGCTTGCTAGACACCCACATTACAGAAAATATTCTGAATACTTTTTTTAGATATAGGCTGCTCAGATGACAGCTGGTCACTGAAGTGTACAGATCTCCTGAAGAAGGAGCCAAAATATTCATGAAGATTGTTAAATTCTTGTTTCCAGCCAGGCAGCACAGAGACTTGAATACTTAGGAGTTACCTAACCATCACATTTTTCTGAGGGCGTCTCTGTCTTTTCTCCTTCCTTTTGTAAGCACTGGTCTATTGAAGCATGAATCCTGACTGACAGCTTTCTTCTTGTTCCTCTCTACTCTTCGTGATGGGCAAATCGAGCTGACTTAGTCACACAACAGCACTTTTCTCTTGTTAACCTTCTTCCAGTTATGATTTGACACTCAAAATCTCTTCCTAAAAGATGTAGCCAGCTGGCTACAACTCCACCTGAAACTGACTTTTGTAGTTTTGAACTGCTGGATTTAGACATGCTCTTTTTCTTGGATTTCATAACTAGCTTATGTGACTTGCAATTGCTTCTCTGCAGGACTCCATCACAAGTCTAAAGCCTCCACTGACAGAGGGACAGAGGACATCAGATGGACTACGGAAAAAACTGCACTGCCCAGTGATTGAGTACTCTCAGAAACCCAGACTTAGATGACTGAGTTTTCTGCAGTGCTACCAGAAATGTACTTTAAAAGAAAAATTATTTTGTAATGGGAGGATAACAGAAGTGGGAGAAAAAAGTAAAAATGAAATTTTTAAAGATAATAGTCTGAAAGTTCCAGCCCTGTTACATTAAAATACCAAAACATGAACAGTATTTGCAACCAGTTTCAGAAGAACTGAGTAGCTGTGTGTGTGGTAAAAATTATTTTATTTTCTGTGGTTTTTTTCTCACAATGAAAAATATTTAGCATGCCATGTATAAAAGGGGTCGGGGAACCACTACAACTTGAAACAGTCTTCAGTTTCACAAGACAAGAACATGTAATCTGAAACTCCTCACCCACTGGATTCCCCATTCCCAAAGTTGAGGATAAATTACTCCAGAAGTCTAGCAGTTTAGGAAAGGAAAAATAATCATTTCATTCTGACTAGAAAGACATATTGCATATATGAAATAAATTAGACTAAAAGCACCAGGACCTCAAATTTAAAGGCAAGGAAAAAACTTCTTCACTTCAAGAGGAAGAAGAGGTTTTTTTCTAAGCAGAGAAGAAATTAAAAGTAGATTACTGCAGAGTTTTCCACAGATAAAGTAAATTAAGCATTTAAAATTAATGCAAAAAAATAGAAGATGAAAAAAATTGTTAAAAGTATATATGTTTAACATATATGTTAAAAGTTAAAAAAAGTATAAAGTTAAAAGTATATATGCTGTGAATATCCTCAGCATAAAAAAATAACCAGAGTAGTGTGAATTTGAGCCCTTTTTATTTTTCCACATTAAAATGATCTAAGAAAAGGTAGATTTTGTATTAGGGTACTGAATGGCAACTTTCTTTCTTTCTAATATTTCAAGTTAGCTCCAAAAGCAAGACTTTTAACTTTTTAAAGCAGTGACATCTGAAAAGTAAGCTTTTTGGGGAATATATGCTTTCATACCACTTTTGAGGGTAGGACTGCTTCTGCTGATAAAACTGCCATTTGCAGAAAAATGGGTCTGAAGCAATTTGAATGTGAGATTCTGGTTTTGCAGTAAAAGCTCTGTGAATATAGGTGGTAGTGATAATATTTCCTAAAGGACTGCCATGACCCTGAAATTCAGGCTTTAGATTTTTCTGCTTAACACAAAGCCACCTTCGAACAGTACATTTTGTGTGGGTGTGATCAGACAATGCCATAAGAAAGAAAAAGGTATTTATGCCTGATTTAGTAAATTTGTTGGTAAAAAATAGTTAAAATAATCAAATTAAAATTATTAGACAACACAAGGTGATGATGAAAGAAAATTCAACAGCAGTGATCTTGACAGGGCCACCAATGTCCAGCATCATGGCCAATTACCATTTATGTTTTATTGGTCAGCAGGATATGAAGAATATAGGAGAAAATAAATAAGTTCATTGAAGTAGCAGCCACTCTCCTATGAAAGCAGCTGGCTTTGCATGTAAACTATCAATCCTTGCAAGACAGATTAAGAACTCAAAAGTTGAAAAGCAGGGGATGGGTGAGTCACAAGAGAACTTAAGTTTCCATTTAGAGAAATACACACAACTCAAATTCATGCAAATTAGAAATGATGAAAGCTCCTTTATTACTTTCTAGCAACCAAAACAGGTGGCGGTTCCCTTCCTTCACCATTTCTACAGCTGAATCTTTGGTAGCAGGATTTTCAGTCAGGAAAGCCCAGAGTAATCAGAATGTTTAAAAAAAAAAAGAAAAAAAAAAAAGTGTTTGTTTTATCCAAGAAGCAGCAAGTGATCTAATAATTACCTGAGACAAAACATATATATATATAACATTTAAAACTTAAAAAAGGTAGGGAAGAATGTTGAGAAGAACAGGAGTGCAAGAATTTAATCAAAAAGATACAAATCAGAAGAAAAGAAAAACAAGAATCTTAACATTTGATCTGCTACCTTGTGTTGATAATAACTCACATTTAGATCTCACTTTGCATCTGAACTTAACAATCCCAACCATTTGTAAAGCAATTTTTCATTTTCTTCTCTGAAATGTATTCTCATGCGCAAAAAATAAGAACAGACTACAGTACAATGAATGTAGGGAAAAAGACCACGCTCACTACCTTTTCTTGTCAAACTAGATGGGTTAACCAATGTTTACCATTTCTTTCATGAAATATGATGCATCCATATTTCATGTAAATTACTTTTTTTAAAATTCTGTGACTGTAAATTCATACTTCTGTCTTGGAAATATACTCAGTTGGCTTGAATTTCCTCCATGCTCCTGTTTCCTATCAGAGAGAAAAAGGCACACCTAAAAAGGTGCTACAAAGAGTTTAAATAAGGCAGTCAGGAAGATACTTAAGGCTTACCAGGAAAAAAGGCTTATTAAGCTTGTGATCTTTGGTGGAATTTAGACACTCTGCAAATTGGGTATGATCCTTCAGCAGATAATAACTTTTATAAATGTTTCATAGTGGGAAACACATTTTAATAAGATACCAAATTTTGTTTAGCTATTTATTATTTTGTTATCTAAAGAAAAATATCTCCTGTTCTTAAATCTAACAGCTTCTCTAAAGCTGCAGAAAGTTTCTTAGTGCCACAGCCAAAAACCACATCCTGTGTTTGAGAAGATATGATAGATGACTGTTAATAAACTGGAAAGCACTGAAGTAGATATAAAATCGTAGCTAAAACATACTGTTAAAAATAACAGTAACAATTGAAGCAGATAAGATACTTGAAAGTATCAACAAGTGAAAAATGGTAAAAATCCATAAATTATTTCTAATTACATACTAAATGCTGCATGTATCTGTTGCAGAAGCAACAACAAAAGCAGCAACAGAAGTAACAACAAAATATTAATTCTATAAAGCAACTAATGGATCTAGGTAGCTGGAACTTTACAAAACCTGTAATTGGGAAGAACGTGAATTCCAAGCGCCAAGAACATCCTGAACTTTTGGAGCTGGAAAAATAAATCATTAAAATCCCTTGTGTCTATCTGTGATACTAAGAGGTTTTGCTTATGGAAGGTTCCTCTTACCTCTTGAGGTTTGAAAGACAAAACCAAGAATTTCATTGGATTACAACACCATTGTACGCAGGGAAAAAGCAAATAGGGACAAAGGGATCTTTATACCTATATTAAGGCCTAGATATTAATGTACATCTGCAGGACAGTACAGAGACTTGCATGCTTGCCAGGCTGCATGATGCCTGGGTGAGAGCTAACACAGCTGTATAGCTCTTGGTGCAGTGATAAAGTACCCCTCAGCAAGGCCTAACATGCTTTTTGAACTAGATTTGGCAAGAGAAGGTTATGCAAAGCTTGTTCATTTCCCTCTGAGCCTGCCAGCATAGGCCCTCTCCTCATAGGCACTTCTATCCACCTTCTTTTGAAATCATTAAGACTAAAGCATCCTTGAGTACCAATGAGATTTCAGCACCCAGTTAGGGGCCTCAGTATCTGAAAAGCAACTTACAGACATGAAACAGACTAATAGTCATAGGAACCGAGTGTTTAAGAGGTTTTTCCTTTCTATCCAGAGCAGCATTGTTCACTGAACAGTTTTTGGCAGCCAATCTCTAGCCTTGGCAGGAAGGCTTTATACTGACAGCTTCAGCTTGCATGAACCTCATGTACCTGCCAAAAGCTTTTAGGCAAAGACCTAGATTTGCATTTCTTTAAATACAATATGTAAGTCCAGGATTTTACATATATTTTCTTAGTTTACATGAATCTGAAAGATGGAAGAAGAGGAAATTATATCAAGCCAAAAAAAGAAAAGGGAACGTTGTGAGTCTCCAGTACTTTTTGAGGTCAGACTGAGCCCAAAAGAGTTTTATTTGTCCTTTTTTCTCACAGATAGATTTGTGAGACATACATAAAAATCTTCCCCATACACACTTTTCCAATGTAAAGCAGAAAACTGTACAATATTTTCAAAAATTATTCACATCTGCTCTATTTATTCACCACTGTAAGCTACTACTAGAAATGCTTTCTGTCCCTCCAAGAAGGAAGCAGCAGAAGAGAAACAAAGTGTACAGGAGCAAAACTACTGCCCAGGGAAAAAGCACAGTCCAAAATGCTGTGACTTCAGGTAGCAAAATGGCAAATCTAAAATCTGATAGTCAAACAAAGAAAAAAAAATGAAAACTTATTTCATATTTCATTGCCAGCTGAGGTACCTTGTTGAATTCGGAGTGAATGGAGTGATATGTGCTACATGCATTGTGTAAGACAGGAGGCTGTGAATGAGCCCCTTCTAGTCCTGATCGAGAGGTGGAAACCAGTTGAGTTACCAGAATATGATCATGGCACCGACCATGTGTGCTCCTGAGCAGGCAGAGACAGAACACTGGGGTCAAGCCTTACTGCATGGAGCCAAAATACAAGCTAACTGCAAAGTCTAAAGCAACACTGGTTCAGCAGAACTTCTCAGGACCTGAGGGGCTGCCTGTACAAGCTCCCACTGCACTCTGGAAGGGTGCCTACACTGAGATGATGGAAGCACCTGAGCTAAATTAGCTCGAATTAGAGCTTAGAAATAATGGTGTGCAACAAATATTCCTATAGCTGTCCTCCAGTCAATGCATTCCTACTGCTCAGCCCCTGGAATGCTACCCATAGGATTGATGTTTTGGACTGCTGTTTTTAAAAGCATAATTTATAAGTGGGAGAGGATGAGAATAGAAGTCTTTTTCATTTGGGCTTTTGGGGTTGGTTAATTTGTTTGGTTTTGGTTTTTTTATAAGAGTATATATCTTCTTTCAGGTTTTCAGGAGAAAAAGAGGTATTTTTGCTGGAAGTTACACCATGCTGCTTTCATACTTCCTTGTAGAATACTTTCTATGATATGTTTTTTATATATTTCAGGGAATGTTCGCATTGCAACAGACTGTGATGAAAGGAAAATGTAACCCCATTCAGTTGGTAGCCTCTAAAATGAAAGATATTTCTAAAGTTCATAATTAATAGATTTCAAAGTTCATAATAATTAGGGTTATTTCTTGTTGCTGCAGAAATAGAATGAACCTTTAACATTTTAGAAGTTTCCAGTTATATGGAGAACTGTCCCAAAGCCTTGAAGTTCCTTAAAACAGTGGAGTTTAATGCCTAAAATTGTAACATGGGTGAAGAAGTAAAATCAGCAGATCCTTATCTTTCCCACAAGCAGTTCTGCTCACCTGCTTATTTCCACTTTTTTAAATGAAGGGCACTGCAAATTAGTTCTTTTAAGCCATTATCACTTCATCTATTACCAGGTAAAACTTCTCTCCCTCTATACTGTAGCTGTCTTGTATTTGCTTAGTTACTTTAATAGAAGCCAGACTTGATTTTCTTTTTCCTTTTTATGTTAGCTGGAACAAAAAATTACCTGAAATGATTTTATATTTTTCTATGGGTCAGTTTCTGAAACATCCAAATGTCAGACAGGCACACCACTCTTGTCGGTACCTCTGTACCTCTGCCCTGGAAGCATGGATTTCTTCCCAATTCACATCTATGTTTACTGCTTATGCAAAGGAAATATTTACATCAGCCTGTCTCTAGCTGATCAGCATTCCCTACCAAAAGTAAGCTCATCATACTAGGTGGAGATGTTTAATGGACGAGTTAATTTCATAGACTGTTAACAGACTAAATAATAGAGGCCTCATTGAAGCTCCTACCCAAACTCCAGAGATGTCTCTCATCACAGGAGCATGGAGGGCAACTCTCACCACAAGAAAATACTGAGTTTTCTTTCAGAAGTGCTTTTTCTTATCTCAGCTGCAGAGGGATCACAGTCAACCAGCTGAGACTGAAATTTACAGAATTTTTAAAGGGTTGTAACAAGTAGTTCTTACTGAAAACACAGCTTTCAGCCTGTCATCTTCTTCTGAATAACCCACTCTTGCTTGTACTTAGTACAAAACTATGTAAATATAATTTGCCTAAAGTTTTACTGAATTACTTTGGTGAATGGCTGGATAAAGAGTTCAGGAAGAGAGAGCTGTGCCCACCTGGACACAACAAATGCAAATAGCATGCTTCAAACTGAATCTAAACACTTACTCATTTAACTCCTCACAGATGAAATCACAGAGACCATGAGCAGAAAAAAGCTTTCCAGGCAGTGCAACACAAAGGACCACAGGAATCCTCTAAAGCTACTTAAAATTATTTCAAAATAAAAATAACTCGTTTGAAGAGAATACATCCTGAAATACTTCTAAAGCTCTTCAGGTATTTGTTATGATACTTCATACAGTCTTATCTAAATCCAAGAAACCTCAGATAGAAGTCTACAATTATTAACCAGAGTGTCTTAGCTTAATCCAGGTAAGGACTACTGTTTTTTCTTCAGAGTGCAATGAGTACAAGCTGCCTGGAAGCTGAAGTAACAGCTGCAATTTATATGAGGCATCCACACAGAGGAGGAAACACAAGACTAATTGCTAGGGAAGTGTATATAGGTCCATGTTAAAGAATGTCTAAACTGGTGACACTTCCTTGATTTTGTTGAAAATGCGGTTGTTCCAGGTCAAGTTACAGTGAAGAAATCGCACTGCACAGCTCCAAGATTACTTTTTGGTTTTGAGCTTTTCTTTGCTTTTCCCTTTTCTCCAAAACTTAAAAAAAAAAGGGGGGGGGAAAAGTGCCTGTTTCCCATAACACTCAGCCTTATTTTTATCATGACAGAAAAAACCTCTGCTTGGTGAAGAGTGAGTGCAGGGATGATTTGGTACAATTGGGTTATACAGATAACTGCTCTGATTTCAATAAGCATTTATAAACATGTGTAAGGTTGGGTGTAATTTATAAAGAACAATTTGAAATTGAAAACTTTAAAATTTTGAAACAGAAAATTTTGGCTTTGAACATTTTAATTTTTTTTTTTTTAATTTTATTTCATTCACAAAATACAGATGTTACAACTCACTGCTAAAAAAAAATGCTACACTAGCCTTTGGAAACCTCTATATAAAGAGCACAGTTTCATGTCATATATGAATTTCAGTGAAGCTGCCACAGTCCAGTGAAGTACCATTTTAAAACTTAAGGGGTTTTCGCACTAGTATCATTGCTTTTGAAAGAAAAAAGGGATCTCTCAGAAGAAAAAAACAACTTTCACACACTTCCATAATACTGCCTAACACTATAAGCTGTATTCTCATTTTTGCTGTGATGGGATAAAGCCGGAATGATTCCCTTGACTTCAGGACAGTTACACTAGAAAACGAGGTATTTCTGAGGAAAGAAATTCATTATGAAATCCTTAGACTCAGCCTAAAAATTTAGAGAAAATATCTTAGAGGAGATATTTGAGTGATCACAGTTTAAATTAAATTATACTTTAAAAAAGAGCTGTTACACTTCTGATTATGGCAAGAATCTCATGGAATTCTGAATCACAGAATATGGTCTCTATCACAAGGGAACATTTTTTCCTTTTTCCATTAGCAGCCTAACAAATGGTGTCTCTCAGATGCTGCCAACATCATGTCATATCCTCCTGAAATTAAATTATCTTATTGCAGACAGTTTAGATTTGGTACAAAAACTCATGGTTCTGGTCCCTGTTCTGTCACTGCATTTTCTTCTATGATTCCTTCACAGATGCAAATCATCCCCCCTTCCACAAGCATAAACCAGCACCAAATTAGTGGGTGCTCACTGCATTAGTAAACAGGCCATTGTAAATCCTGGTTTGGTCATTTATGTTTTCCCAATCATCAGCAATTGAACAGATGTTTTAAAAGGCAGATGTGGCAAGAATGAGAATCACTTCAGCTAAATTATAAATTATATTTAAATTACTCATATAAACTAGCTGTAAACTATCATTTAATAATATTGACCAGAATGGAGAAAAAAGTAGATTGATCGAGATTTCAGAGCAAATAAGGCCAAAAATAGGCAAACGCCCTGATGTTACCCTTCTCCCAACAACGGTGTTTTTTTAAACTGTCACGAGACACATTCAACCAGAGGAAAAACTCCAAGTACCTGTAAAGGAAAAAATAGTTTGGGCACATAGTTTGCTGTTTTACAAGTGGTTAGCTTGATACCTCTTCCATGATCCACTAATGACTCTTTCTGTGTAAAGATCAAGCAAAAAAAACCCCAAAAAACACTGACTTACAGTATTAAACTTAAACCAGCAATTAAACCAGCTATTTCTGCCCCAGAACAGAAGAACTTTTTCAGAATGTCACAAAGAAATTAACATCTTTGTTAAGAGCTCCTTTTTTTTGATGCTGTGTCCAAAACAGAACCTATCTCACTTTTATATTTCCCTAACAGGCTCACTGAAAACTTGTAAAATATTTACAGGGACAATACAAGCAGATCAAACTTTCAGGATGTTCTGAACATGCCATGAATGACCAGCTTTTTTGCTCACTGGCAAGGCAGCTGATTAAATCTAAGGACAGGCACTAAGGTGAATTGAGAGCCAGAACCTGGGTGTTCCCACACAAACCTGTTGTTTCAATCCCATAGAGGTGGTAGAAAAATAAAAGGCAATAGCACCTTTAAATAATTATAAATTATATAATTTATATAATAGACAATAAATTATTTTTAAAACATGACATCTCCCACAGAGCCAGAAATTTTAACAAAAACATTGAAAGTGTCACTGTCATACTTCCTCTATATCAGTAAAGTTTATACACAAGCTGCTAGTCTGATTACTTTTGAGCACTCCTACTCCTCATACTCTATAGCTTGCTGTCTGTTAAAGCAACAAATTAGTCATAGATTTTTATCAAGACAATATTGTTTAACCCTTATAGAGATAAGTAGATGCTTTGCAAGGCACCTATCCTTGACAAAGATCATAATCTGCATTAATGTCAGATAATAATGTCAGTGAGGCTTTGAGATTTTGAGTGGATTAAAACACATTTTTGGCCACCAATCTATAGCACGTTTTGGCATTCCAGCTCTTGAGTGTGTAAGCAATAAAAATATTTAGGGATAGGTATTTTTTTTACAGATTGTAAGAGAAAAAGAGTTACACACTAGATTTCCATTCATACCAGTGCCTCTGTGACATTTTCAGCGCAGAACCACAGCTTCACTGAACAGATCCACCCACAGCTTTCTCCCAGGATTTTTTTATCCTTCCTCTTGGGACTTGGGAACATAAACTATTCTGACAATGCTCACTGGACTCATCTGGTCACGTTATGGGCAAGTTCCTTAGAGGCCCTTCTCTAGAGCTAAGGGAGGGACCCTCTGCAGGTCAAGAATATCTCACTTTGACTAATGATGTGGCAGGGAAATGCAGACAAACCTTCCAACACTCTTTGGGGTTTCTAAGTGTTTATATTGCCTTGGGAATGGCAGGACCTCTTCTCACCTGAAATTTACCACAGAGCATCACTGCAGAGAAATGAAAAAGGACTTATTTATTCAAATGAAGTCTGCAGTCATATTGCTGCTGGTCTCTCCAAGACATTCTTGGATGTCTTCAGGGCACAAAACTACAAACAATGAACTCTGCAAGTGTTCTTAAATGGAACAACCTGTCTTTCAGAGAAGTCTCTGAACAGGCATGTGTCACAAATAATTGTTTCATGTGCTCCACTTTGCCTTAGCAAAAAAAAGCAAAATCTCCAAAACAAAGACTGTAGTTTGGTTTTAAAATAAACACACTTGAAAAAAATATTTTATATTTTTTCAATACATACAAGTCAATCAAGCGATCCAATGGAAAAAAAATATAGAATTTGAAAATAATAGCAGTGTTCTTATAGCTCTTCGAACTGATTTAACATATGCAAACTGGTATTTGTAAATGCCTCATTCTTACAAAACCCAAAATGTCATTTTTGTTCAACCAACTTCAACATTGAAATCTGCCCAACATATTTCTGTTAATGTAATATTAAATGTGGTTTTTTTTACATACTTCCCAACAAGAAAGAAATGCAGGCCTGTACTGACCTCTCATTGTTTTCTTAATATTTCCATATTGTAAAAGATGATTGAAAGGTAGTTCAGTTTTCAAATGTCTCCCATTTTACCACAAAAAGGTGACCTCTACACCTACCATTCCTTTGTACAGATGTTGTGCCAAAATATTAAATAAAGATTTTACCACCAGTGTTCTATGATATATATTGTAAACTGTGTAACCCTTTAATGAAAACCAGTAACTCTTTTAATGAAAACCAGTAATTAAAAAATGACCCAACATCTATTGACTGTCTAAGAAAAGATTTTTCATTTCTGCATAATGGATCACCACGCACTTCTGCTTGGATGGATGGCAGTATTGCCATCAAAATCTGGCTATTGCCTGTTTCTGAGTAACAGAGTTTCCTACAAAAAAAAAAAAAAAAAAAAAAAAAAAAAAAGGTGATACTGATTATCTGACTGGCATTCCTAATGAATCTAAAGAAGAAAAATTTTGGAGTAAAGTTGTGAAGGGAATTTCTCTTTTTTTTTTTTTCTCCTAAGTTAAGAGCCTCAGAATTTAGCTCCCTAATGGTAGAGGTCGAGCTTGAAAGATTTCTGTGGCCAGATATCATGCAATTTTAATTATGTGTACATCTTAAGGCAGATCTAGTCTAAAGTATAAATAATTCCACTAAAATAAAACTTACACTAAATTCTGTTGAAATGGAGCAGCACTGATGTCCTTAACTTGGTGGCAGAATAGCTTTCCATTGGAGATTAAAGGTGTTTCTGTTACTTCTTGCTTCTATAACATTATCTCTGGTGAAACTGCAGGTAGTATTGTTACAGCAACAGGCGTTGATGTTATAAATCATACACTGCTGACAGGTCTAAGAACTCAGGATGAAATTCTCAGCAAAAGCAGAGATCTAATGTATGAAATGGTTTTAAGACATATTTAATGGGGAGAAAAGCAAACTTGCTATGAGACTCTTTTCTGCAGCATGTAAGCCTTGCTCTAGTGGCACCTCTCCGAGTTTTTCAAAGACAGATCTGTCCTTGTGAACATCTCTTCTTAAGGAAATTGATGTATCTTCCACATTTTGCAGCAAAGAAATCACCCAGGGGCAATGCTAAGAGTCTCAACATTGCTGAGTTCCCTAACAAGAAGCCAGATTATCAAGACAGCATTATCTGTGACTTTTCTACAAAAAGGACAATGGCAATATTCAAATAAGCCCCAGAGGGGGAAAATGTAGCGATTTATGCAAGCCAACACTCATTTGAAGAAAGAAAGGAAGGAAGAAAGAAAAAGTGACTGAGCTATGGGGCTCTGATAAACTCAGAAGTACGAAACAGCAAAAAATACATAAAGTAAAATTGAAGAAAATATACAGATTTATATGACTGCACAAAGTCTGCATTAAATTTTGCAAATAAGAGATTAGACAAGATAAACTTAAGTCCAGTATTTTAGGTTTTGATGATAAATAACAGCTTATTTGAGCTTTATTTCAATTTTCCATGAACACATTTTTATAATCATTTCAATTTCACTATTGACTTAACATTCCTAGTTCATACATTTAATTTCTTAGGACATATTGCCATCACATGCTTTGATAAATGACATGTCAAAAAATCTTATAATATGTGATTATTATACAGATGTAATCTGTGCAATATATCTTATATCATGTGATAATACACATCCTGCAGCCTGTAAATTATTTTTAAATGAAATTTTAAAAAATCTTATTTTGGCACATGCAAAATGGCCTAAAAACATCCAAAGCATTTTTAAAAAGCTCTTTTAATCCTTAACCTAAAGCCTCTTCACTACTGTATATACATACATATAAATATATATATGTATAGATATATAATTTTTTTTTTGCTGACAATTTTTTATCCTCCCCATAAAAACAAAAAGTATATGAACCATGAAGAAGTTCTGAATAAAATAAGGTGAAGACCGCTTTTTTTTTTTTTTTCATGTTCTGGGACTATCTCCTGTAAAAACTCAAGTATTAAAGTGGTACATCCAGAAGAGGAATGAGAAAGGGAGTATTTATTGCTATTTTCTTCCCCACACACTTAAAACCTGTCTAGAAATGAACAGTGACATTATTGAAATATCTCATAAAAAATCCAGAATATTTTTTTTTTACAGTATTATGAGTCTGGAAATAAATCAAAGTTCAGAAAAGTTTTCCAAGTAAAAAGTTTTATTTCTTGATGCAAATCGACATTGTTCTATAAAACTATCAACCCTGTCCTCTACTCCCAAAATTCTACATCTAAAAAAATCAGGACAGTAGAATAGTTTGATTAGATACCTAGAAATATCAACAGAAGAGCCTTGATAAATCCACACAGATCAGAATCAGGATGCTAACCAAGATTGTTTCCATGTTTACAAGGTATTTGCATTTAATAGAGAAGTTCCTCATGCTTTGGCTATTACAATCGAAGTTTAAGAATCACATGCTCACCAGATACATATTAATTCTATGAAGCTCAGTTGGCTTTAAATGGATTATACCAAAATCTGCATTGCAATTGATGAAAACTCTAACCAGGTTAAGCTCTGAGACTCCTTGCTGCTTAACACATTCCTCGCAGGCCGATCTCTGCCTCTCATGAACACACAGGACCTCCCCATTCAGACTGGAAAAGTAGAATGCACATAATTTGATGTGGGTCAAGTCCTCAATGACAAAGAGCTCTATGAGACCAGGATTTTCACCTATGAGCACGGCTTAGCTATCTGCCTAGACAGGCTGCCATACCAAATTCTGTTCTTGCTGGTTGTCACTAGGATGGATTCAAAAATTAACCAGAACCGCCTAACAAAATGGCAAAGTCAATTATGCTTTTATTTGCGCTGCAGTTTGGACTCCTCATTTGTCTTTTCCCTTTTTTTACCATGTCTTCTGCTTTACACATGGAACTTGCCAGGAAACAAACAAAGACTGTCCTGCGAATAGTATCCATTATGTTTAACCTACACCAGGGATAAAACTGCATATATTATTTGCCCATAGAACATGCAAGGTATGTAATGGAAAAGGAAGTAAAACTGAATGGACACTGACAGAAAAAGACCATCTGAAAGCTATGGATGACCCTGCAGAAATCAGGCAATTGTCTGATTTGACCTGAAGTTCTTGGAAACTGCTCAGTAAACAGCTGCTTCTACTTCTTTCTGAGTAGGTAAAACCATCTCTCTCTTCATACTTGCTATACTAAGTCAAATTGCTGCACCATAGTTTAAATTCTCATTCATGCCTAAACTCAAATCCTGTTTGAGATCACTCTAGTAGAGCAAATGAGGTTTCCAAGGTCACACACAATCAGTCTATCCATAAAAAAAAATACATGAATAAAAGCTGATTCAATGACTGATGTCTTCGTGACAATTTGTATAACATTAATCCTGATTAACTGATACTGAACAGTTTTTATATTTAAGAGAATTTATTTTTGACAGCAAGATTTCAAATCTAGTAAAGAGCTGATTACAATACTTAATATTTCCTTAAATTTGGAAACAGTTCTAAGTAGAAGACAATAATTAAAGACATGTTTTATTGCACAGAGTTAACAATGAAGTAGATACAAACCTGTAATGTTAACAGTGTAGGAGTTAATGAAATTCAGTCAAAGGAAAAGATGAAAGAACACAAGAAAAGGCCCATTCTTCTATCTATTCTGCTAAAGGAAACACAAGGGAATGAGAAGCTTACTCTATTGAGTGAAAGAAGGTTGTTAGAGGACAAACAACTTCCTGTAATTTCACCAGAGACAACAAATCGAAAAGAAGCTGCTACAGAGCTTTCTGTAGCAATAGAACACAAAAGAAGAAAAATCTGTGAAGACAGAGATAAGCTTCAACCAAATACTTCACTCCAAACTTTCTTACCAAAAGCTTTGTGCCACCAGCAATATGGATGTTGAAGAAAATTTGCCTTCATTAAAAAAAAGTAAAAAAAGCTTTCATTCGTTAATGCTTTTCACATTAGAGCTTGCCAAATTTTTCTCAAAGAGGATTTTCACCCAGACAAATGGAACTTCTCTTTCTTCTTTATTCAACCAACATTCCTAATGAATAAAGTAGCAATCCCTATATTTCTAACACCTTTAATCATCTCAGTAGGTTAGAAAGGGTCTAATTCAGCATTTTTCATATGTCTTTTTACTCATAGATTACAAGTAAAATTCCTCACCTTCTTACAAGTTCCTTTTCATTGTATATTTCAGTACTGTTCTAAATCTCTTGGTACCTGCTTGTATGTTCAGTCAATGATTTGTTTAATCACTGCAGTTGAATTTTCTCTCAAGACATCCTTCTCTGACACTGCTCCAAGATAAGACGTGTCATAGACACTGACACATTCTGTAGCAAATCTCTCAAAAAATACAAAAACATCAGCTGCCCAGAACTTCTGGGCACTTAAAATGCACTAATTCCTTCAGTTGCCCATGGCTATTCACTCTTTCCTTCCCCTATAAGCAACACAGCCTGCTTCCAGATATATTATCCAAGCATTTCTCAGTAGCCAGAGATGCGTTACTGTTGCGGTGCATCTGTGTTCTTTGTGTTGTAATTATTATGCTCTGTTAGTATGCTCTGTCACCCCCAGCCCAGCTCATCTGCCCCTAGTTGAACCTCCTCAGTCTCCTGCCAATCCCTGTCACCGCCCAGCCTCCTCACCCAGAATGTTCTCGGTCCCTTCCCCCTTGAGTGTCAATCCACTCTGATCCTACCGCTGTTCCAGTGAGTTCCCTGTCAATCCTCCCTTGTACCAATCTCCAGCTACGACCTCCCCTGTGGAATTCCCCTAAACCAAAATTCCCCAGTGGATTGTTTACCTGCTTGTCAGTTGGTGTCCCCTCCCTGTGTTTCCCCATTTGTTGGAAGCTTGTGAATCCCACACTCTGATCCTCCCCTGAGTTTTCCCTATTGGTGAAGAATTTGTAACCTCCCCCTGAAGCGCCCCCATGTATGATTCCCTGCATACCTGGTTTTTGCTCTGTGACACTTTGGGATGATAAAGCTGTCCCTGGAAGCCATACAAAGAGCCTGCTCCTCAATCTTTGCCTCCACACTCAGCTCTGACAGCTATAATGTGCCATGGAGCAATAGCTCTAAGCCACACTCAAGGCCATCCTGCTCCTGTACAACTTTCTGTTTATAACGGTGAGTGGAACAGTAACATACTAGACTTCATTTTGTCACCTGTTCCATGAAGTGAGACAAGGATATTCATTCCAAGGAACCTACTTCTAGCAAGACCTACACACACATTTACCTTCACATATCATAAGCCATCCCAGTGGCTCTTCCTATTGCTCCCATGAATCAAATCAAGCCCATGTTTAAACTCGTAAGGATCAGGGTTTCATAGTTGACTTAAGGCAGGTTCAGAATATCATGACCTCCAGCTTTAATAGGGGTGTCAGGACAGATGTGTGACCAATCTTCAGCTCTCCAATTTTTGATTCAGTTTCATAAAATGTGCATTTCTTCAAACTGTCAGCCTTAAGCAAGAAGAAACATAAAACAAGAATTATACTACTTAATTGAATGCAGTATTTATGTGTGACTTAGGAGTTACTTTGCTCACAAAAATAAAATTTTTTATCGTGGTCTTGGAGCGTTTACACATACATATAAAATAAATATGCAAATAGCAATATTAAGATTTTGTTATCTTTCTGTGTGCAGCAAGACAACATAAATAAACTATTGAAAGCAATGACAAAACATTTGCATATTTCTCAGAAGCTAGCAAACCTTGTCTTCTTGTGCAACATGTAGAGCTGTGTAAAATTATTGTGGATCAGTTGCTGCTTCCTTTCAATTAGGCCATTTTAATTTGAAAAATTTTTAACATCCCTGCCATCATGGGAATTTAGTCCATCTGGGAAGTGTGGAATAGAACAGTGTCTGAAGCTTTTTGATTTAATATATGATTCTGTGTTTTTGCTACATACACACAAAGACACACACAGACTTACATGTGCATGAAGCAATTTGGTTGGTTGTGTGTTTGTGTATTGTAATGTACAAAAGCTCTCACTTTACTGTCATATAAATCCATGTCTGACAGTTAAGTGCCTTGAGTAATCACATCATCATTTCAGAGCTATTCACATAATTCAAAAATGCAGAAGAAATTGATTCTGTAGTTGTTCTCCTCTTTCCATGGATCAGAGGGGCCATGACTACAGGAAGAAGGAAATGAGTTGAGTAAATAATTAAACAGGGCTCTGAAACTGAGGCCTAGTAGAATGAGAAGAGCATGAACCAAATTCAGCTGAATTTACAGCAACATAAACTCCTTGAAACACAGCTATCTCTGTGCCTTTTCCTGAGAGCCCAAGGAGGAAGAATAAATACACTTCTCTATTTTATTTCGCAAATAGAGGGAGGTGCTAGCTCTCAAATAAGAAATAGATCTAGAAGGTCCATATAAAGTTGCTACAATACAGGAAAAGAGATATTATTATGAAAAGATCAAGATCATTTAGCTTTCTCCAGCCCGTTTTTGCAGATGCCTCCTAATTAAAGAAATAGTTTGAGCTTCAAATGCATTATGAGAATTCCTTATCTATCAAAGCTTGAGTCCCAGATTAGCCAAATCACTGTGCCAGATGCTTAGCTGCTACAAATTCATGGAATTAATCTGATTTAGACACGTCCTTGAGATGGCCAATTCTTTTAAGCATACAGCTCAGCTCCTCCCGAGAGGTTTTTGGGGTTTTTGTCTTTCTTAAGAAAGGAGTTTTGAACAACAAAGTGTGTGCAAGTGCTATGGTGAAATATGATTTAAAAGCACAAAGTGGTGGTAACCCCCTCTCCAAACAGATAAAAAAATCTCAACTCTGCTATGCAGTTCATAATTTTGTACTCAGGATGATAGTGTTAGGATTTTTTCATATATGGACATATGTATATTTCCACTAGTAAGAGATGGAAAGTAATAGTGGGACATTCTCTCTGTCAGCTTTCTAGTTTACCATCAGTGTATCTTTCAACACCTGAAGCAACAGGTTTCCATTTCTATTTTTTGCTTTAGAGCCACACCTTTGTTTTGTGCATGGCATATAATTTTTCTACTTCAATCATCAGAATTACTTCGGAAGTTCATTTTGAAGTTGAAGCTTGACACTTTGACACTGTAGGAAATTCTGGCAGAGCAACTGAAGAGAGCCTAAAATACAGTTTCATCCAAGTGGAGGTGGTACCTCTCATAGTGGAAAAATAACTAATTTTGAATGACTGCCAAAACACCGAAGAAGAAAAAGGAATTTCCCTACCTTGGAATTTCCTATCTAGAGTTGCACAGACAGGTAACAGAAAACAAATGTGTCACCAAAAGTTTTAGGTTTAGACTAAAATAAACCCTGAAACTAAACCAAAGTATTTTCTAGAGAGGTGAGAGTAAATGTGATAAAGAGTTGATCCAGGAGGGTTGTGGTACTGGTTATTAGTTCTTCAGTTTGGATAATGACATTATAAGTTCTTGTTGCTGCGACAAATATGTCAGGAAATGGTTTTCCATTTAGAGGATCTGCCAAAACCCAACCCACACAGAGAAAAACTGTTTTGTTATTTCTTGGAATCAAAAAGTTTTGACATGTATGAGGTTCAGCAACAGAAAATGCAGCACAACAGAGAGACAGGTTCAACATCTGGAAAGTCTGACCCAGGGAAAATGCATGTACACTATGGGACATGGGAACTCATCACGCTCTGGATCTGTGTACTTGTGTGTGCATCACAACATGAAAAGAGACAGGCTTTTTCTATTTCTTGCAGGAGTAGAGCCCTGCCAGTTGCACTAAAAGACGAGTTTGTGAATTTTCTCAGCATTACCAACCTACATTGGATCCCAGGGAACATTAAAAATTGCCCAAATATTACTAGCAGACACAGAATTCAGTTGACTTTTTCAACAGCTTTTCCAAACAATGTTTCAGAGCTATTTTAAAGCTTTCATTTCCCTCTGACAGCTAATCTTTAGAACTGAAACTGTGAAAAGAATTTCAGTGTAACTGAAAGGAAAACTTGAACTTTCTCCACGTACATGAGTATGGTGAGAAATACCACCCTTAGACTGAACTCAGGCAAAGCTTGGTGGCTTATCCCAAGCAGTTGAAAGAATCAAGTGCTGGATCACCCATGCAGTTCCACAAAGAGAGACTTTGCAGAGAATTATCTCGTATTAGAACTTTGTGTGCATGTCACCTATGATTGACTTAGTGAAAATACAGCCTCAGTAAAAATACATTCACATATAGGTATCTCTTAAGACATAGTTTGAAGTGCTGTCAATGGCATCATTAAGTTTAATATCCCACCTGGAATACAGAGAAGACTTACACAATTACAATGAAGGTGAGGCTGTGGATATTCCATCAGGCTCTCACAAAGTCACAGGAACTGTTTCTTACTGCATAGATTCTGTCTATTGCTCTGAACCCCCATGAAATTCAGTCCCAAGATAAAATTCACATAGGTACCAAGAAAAATAAGGAAAAACTAAACAAAACAATTATGCATCCCAGGAGATCTACCTGCTTGAAATAATGTGCCCAAAATTTATTTGAACAAAATCTGAAGGAAATTAAATTCAGGGGCATTTTAATTGGTTTCAGAGAGCTATTTTTTTTCCCAGATGACCTAGAGAAATGTAATTTTAAGTAGTGACAAGCACAGAGGTCTCTTAAGAGCAATAGATAAAGAAATGAGGTGCCTGTGTGACCATTGTTTCATTACTGAATTCAGATTCACAGATGCTTTACATCATTTGATTAAAACTGGGTGAGAGAGAAGTGAAAACTTCTTTGGTTTGCTGACAAATCACTTGGAAAAACAAAAAGTACAAGCTGGTTATTCAGAAAATTGTTTCCAGATCTGTAGCCATCTATGAGGTATCATAGAGCTGTTCTGCCAACAACATAGCCGTCAACTATTTTATATTGCTTGCAAAATGAAATTATGACATCAAACATGAGAAGACTCAATACCTGTTTTGTTATGGACAGTTCTTTCATTGGCACAGCTGGGAAGATGTGTTCACTTCAGTAGCCATCTGCATCTGCAAGTAACAAACTGAAACAGAAGAGTTGACTAAGCTCTCATGATGTCAACTTTGACCTAAGCAGAGAGGAGTATAGCACTGATCCTTGCAGAAGAGAGGATTGAAAATATTTTGAAAAATTCATTGAAAATTTCCTTTTATATTGTCTTTATATCCTTCTACATCTATTTCATATTAAAACAGAAAAAGATAATGAGGAAAAGGGGAACATTTTTTTTTTTTTTATGAACATATGAAAAGCCTCAGATTTGTCTAGTCCATAGCCTGTTTGTAGAATTAGATTTTGCTGGAGATCATAAAGTTTTTGTTATGACCCTACTTTTTTCCTTCTTTTTTGTCTTTCTGTGTTTGTAGTTGTGGGAAGGAAAAGACAAAGTTGAGAGTCTCATGAAACTTACTACGCAATTTCACAGACCAAAAGGATCAAAATTATGATCAGATGTGGAAAGGAGCAGCAGTAAAGATGTGAATGGGGGATGCAGTCTCCTACACCTGGTTTGAATTTTGTCGCACTCTACTAATTCAGATACATCACCAAAACTATTTCACTGTGAAGCACTCAGAAAAAAAAAAATTGTTCAAGAGGGACTACCTTTATTTTAACATTGTATTGTTACAAAGCTAAGCAGAGGCAGGACCTCAGGTAACACTAATATTCATTGTATGACAAAAAAAATGATAGGAACATGCTGTCATTAACAGTAATTTATAAATTAAAAGAGAAAAAATTGAAATAAAAAAATAAATAAAATATTCAAATAAACATTTATGCATGTTATTTTTTATCATTTATTTCTCTGGTGTATCTAAGTTCTAGTTCTAGACCACCTCTGATGGAGTCTATACAAGCAGAAATAAATAAGTAATGAAAATGGAAAAAACTCCAAAACCCTAGTTTCAGCTCCCAGAGCTGAGTTCAATTAAGAAAACCTTATAAAATCCTCCTAAAATTCTTTGAAAATAAAACAGAGGAAAAAGAAGCAATCTTTGTGACTTAGCTCAATAATTTACTGATCTTCTCTATGTCTGTTTTCCTGCTTTCCTGACCTAATTATGGTTGTAAGAATTTTTCAAATTAAGCCTTTTTATCCCTGCTGTTAATAGCAATTTCCTGCAGTTATATTTGTCAAGCTTTTTTACTCTACAAAATGTTGTGCCTGTGAAAACAGACGTGAACAAAGCTCAATACAATGACTGAAAGTGCTGATGAATTAGAATACCTGCTGATCAGCAGAAAACATGTTTATTTGTTATTGATCCTGACTCTTTGCAGTCAAGTCTTACTAGTTTAAACCTCTTTAAATTAAATATGGATATTCCATTTGGGAGAACAGTTTCCCTTTGGATGCCTAAACAGAAACAGTGTTGCATTTTGCTGAGATATGCTGTTCAAAGCCGGACTGTAGGGTGACATGACACAGTGCTTTTGTTTTAAACTATCAAATGCCAAATCCAATTCTATTCTCTTTTTAACAAAACAAACTGCCCACTTCACAGCAGAGAACATTCCAGTATAGTTGCTTTGTGTGTCTTTATCCTGCTTCACATTTGTGAACTTAAAGTTGACCAGAAGTACTGATGTAGTCACAGCTGGATAAAACTGTTCTGTGACTATTGCGAATTGGTGATGAAATCTCCTGAACAAGTTTCTTTAGTTGGCAGCATTGTAATTACTGCCTACCAAGGTCTGGACCATGAATGGAAATTACTTTTTGAAAAGACTTTTAATCCAAACTTCAAAGTTATCATGGAGTCAGGTAGAAGATAAACATAACTCAGTTTAAGAGAATAGCTAGGAAGTAACATGTCATTTATTATTAGAAGCAGGTGTGGTATCTCTTGAAAGCTCAGGGTTTGTTTCTTTTTTCCTGGGTGTTAGGCGTCAGCATGCTGACATGTCTAGTTTATAGCCATGAAAGTGCTTCTTCATCTCAGTTCACCAACTTTCAGGCTGTTATGGAATCCTGCCAAAGTTTAGTGCGCACTGACAGATTCAATCTATCTCAGAACTAACCTCATTTTAGCCTTATTGCTGTCTGCACCACTAGATTGATGAAATGAAAAAGAGGAAGTCTTCTATAGGCTTGCAAATGAAGGAAGATATCCTTTATCATCTCTACTCTTGGATTTTCCACCCTATTCTTACATAACTGTGTAAAACAAATCCAAATGCACTACATTTGAAAAATTATTTTTTTAAAAACTAAAAATATTTAACCATGTAGCCAAAAGTTTCTGCCATTTACTTAAACCTAGATGGGACAAAATAATTTTTTTTTTTAATTATCATTATTTTCATACATCTTATTTAAAAAGAGGAAATACTGCAAAATTCCTAGGGCAAACTTGGGAGAGAAATGTAATAATACCTTCCCCACCTCTCTGACTCCAAGATCCCATCTGTTATTGGTACATCCCTGTAGCAAACTTCATCCCTTACCCACTTGTGTGCAACAGAACATCTAGGATGATGTTCAGAAGACAAAAATATTTTCGCTACAAGGAGATATATTCTGCTTTAGATATTCATGCCTATCTGTCTGGAACTACAGGGTCTATTGTCCCTTTTAGTTGTAACACCAACAGGCAAAAAAAGGACGTCTCATACAGTAGAACTGTGTAGCTGTAATGTAAATCTGATCTTGCTCTGAGGTCTTCAGGTGCTTGGAGGAGAAAAGAAAAAAAAAAAAGACAGCATGCAACCCACCAGTCCACTCATCTCCAACAACACACTTGGACAAGTCTTAAACAGTGCCAGAGGAAAAATTTCTCCTTCTATAAAAAAGGTGTCTATGCACTGAAGAAAAAATGAGCCACCAAATTTGACTCTTATTGACAGATATCTATTTATCCTAACATTGCTGTAACTCTTCTTAGCATTGTGTTTGTTCAGACAGCAGACAGTAAATAACATTATGGGCACTATGAGAAAAAGATGACCATATTATTTAAATGTGAAGGCTTGATTTTTATAAGCAAAAACAGATTTACAGTAGATTGTAGTCATTAAATGAATGAGCCGTCTGAAGAAACAATAATGATGGTTTCAAATCTATTTGATTTTGCCTTTTAAGAGTCATGGCTTTACTTCAATAGCCAAACTGCCAAAGAGACAAAAAATTAATTGAAAAATGTGCAATTTAGTTAACCATAGTGAATTTGTCTGTATCTTTAGAAAAATATTCCTTACAGAAATTGGATGGAAATTTCAAAAATTTTTTTAAAAAAAGATTTTTCCCAGCAGCTTTCACAAAAAGATGCAATTTTTTTCTCAAGAATTGTAAATCATTCTGGCTTAACCTCCTTCTTTGGTAGGAAATGTTGGGTTGTGTGAGTGACCTGAGGCTGAGGCTGCAAAGACCACTAAAATCTGAATATTCAGAGAAATTATGAAACTGTGCAAAGCACGCAGAAAAGGAAGGTTTTGGCTGTGTATTTGCTACCAGAAAACTAGGATGGTTAGAAAATAATATAATTTGTGGTATTTTCATCTCCCTTGATTTCACTTGTCTGTATGCTTGTGTCCTGCTTCTTAGTAACTCCAGCTCCAACCAATTTTCTTCAAGTCTTAGGGACTTCTATCTTGGGTTGGGGCTAGCTTTGTGATAATATTAACCTTTGTGGAACTCAAATCCGTTGGGGAAAACCCCTTCTAATTCTGATCTGCTTCAATTCCCCTTTCAGTGATCAGTCAGGCCTACATCCTTCTAGATATTTAAACAATATCTACAGTATGTAGATGTAACAGTCTAACTGAAATAAAAAAAAAGATTTTACTACTTTTGGACTCCACATTTTTTGGTTGCTTTTGTGGTTGATAGTCTTGGTGTCCTTCTACCATGTCCATTTAAATGTCTATTGGGCTGAAGATCATAATGCCTGTCCTCTTCTGCAAGGCACTATGAATATTTTGTGTGCTTTTCTTCTTACAGAGAGCAAAGTAGCTCTTTGTAACATATACAGAGAAGATGATCTATCCCACTTCAGAGTGTTGGGAATATGTAAAGTTTTAGTTCATGATACGTATGGTTCAGCCAAAAATTTCAGGTCATATGGAGCTCTTAAATGGATAACTTGGACCAAAGCCCACAGAAACCATATTTCAACCTAAAAACACAGGCAGAAAGAGTCAAAACACAGCTACCAAATACGTCTCAGCATTTCCTGGGCATGGGTGCTCAATGTTTACACTGCCACGAATTAGACTGGGAATTTAAACATCCCATTTTGTCAAAAGATTATAAACTAAATTAAAGTAAACACTGATCTTGTCTTCTAGGGATCAGACAGCTCACCATGAATGTAATGACATTTTTCACAAACCATTACCATCAAAATCAGCTGTGATTCCTTTGTGGGCAAGGTAGTGTCCAGAGGCTATGTTCTTCAGCAAAGTGGGCATTAGCTTCTCTCCCTTCTATTTGTTACCTTTCTTCAATGGTGCAAATGCAACATACTGGACAGTGTAAAATTTTTTTATTTTTTTTTTTAATTGAGGACTGACTTTTGGTTACTTGGCTTTAACTGAGAACATCCATTCTTGTGACATTTCTTGTGAGAGCAGCAAAAAAAACCAGTACAACTTGGATTAATTTATTAAAGGGTGAGAAGTGACATTTTTGTATTTTTTCCATCTAATCTTTCTGGATTCCTCTTGGGAGGGTTTTAAATACTCTCTTTTATTAGCATCCCTATTACTACCTCTCATTCATTTTATAATTTGTGAAAATAGCACCTCCTATGCCGCAGATCTAGGAAGGCTCTAAACCCAATGTTGATATGCCAATGTCTTTTAAGCACAGCTGTCTTCCCCAGACCTCCAGTTGGAGGAGGGGGGAAGACACACACACTCCTGATTTACAGTTCACTTTTTCACTGAATAGCAAATTGACAAGTGAAGTTTTTCTTGCATCAGGAAAAGTCCCTCTCAGTACTTTCTCACATACCATTTAATCATGCTAAGATACTGTCTCAGATGGGTCAGGGTACTGTGCAGCATTCAGAAGCCTTCTTCACCCCTGTTTTTTGCTTCCCAATAGTAAAAAAAAAACCAACAAACCACATTCTCCCCATGTCACAGCCAGTATTTGACTTTTTCTTCTCTTCCTACTGTCTTCAGATTTTCAGTCTTGCTAATACAATTTCTTAGATCTTCAGGCTTCTTTCTCAGGTTTCCTCTCGTTGCAGTCAAAGTACTGCTTTGTCATTCAATTATCTCTCTGGAGAGCTCAGACTTGAAAAAAATGTTGTAGTAGAAGTGACAGTTGATTCCTTCAGATGAGCTTCCATGCAAATAAATGATCATCAAGAGTTAAAGCTACTTTGCTACCAGGGTTCTGTTACTTACTTTCTCTGAGAATTTCTGTGTAAAGTAAGGCAAGAGAAAAGACAGATAAGCTCTTGCATATATTGAAAATAGAGAAATTACAGTATCAAGTGTGTTGCATGTTATGTACTTACATACACACGTTTCCTCAGTTATCACAATATTCAAAATTCATTGATGTTGTGTATAAAACACTGTGCAGCACTAAAAAGTATTTTCTAGGAAAATTCTAACTGGGTTTTCATTTGAAAATTAATGTTATCTCCCAGGAAGGGATATCACTATGAAAATACAAAGGTTGCAAATACAGTAAATATTCACAACTATGATTTCAATTCACAGTAAGACTCCTTTATCTTACATTGGCTGTGTGTAAGAGCTTTAGTACACATATTTTACCCAGAAGATTCCTCAGCACTGCATAAAAATTTCCTACACTGCAGCATAAATGAAATTAGAGCACTGTCGTTTGTTAATTAGAAGCCAGGATCCCATGAAAAGCTAAATGCTAGAAGGAAAAAAAAATCTCTCAAAAAGAAATATTCTGCTCAACTTAAATCAATAGTCTTCCACTGACTTCAGTTGAAGTAGACCATAAAGATCTTGTACAGCAGATTATCTTCTGGATCAACCCTAACACATGCTTCTTCTGGCCTTAGCATTCATTAAATTAGGGGCAAGAATGCAGTTGGAAGGAAATGCAAAGCCTCAGGTGAATGGTCAGTTCAGCAGGAAGTTGTGAAAACAACATAGTCCCTATCTCAAAGCAGTAGGGTATTAGATTGTAAATCTATCTCTCACCAGGTGATGTTCTGTCATCATGGATATCGCCTGCTGTGTCTTCTGCCCCTTCCATTAAAGTTCCCAGGCACTCACCCACATAGCCCTCCTTTGGTAAATTTAAAAGGTTAATTAAGAGGTTCTTTTCTTTAGGACTTTATTTAATAAAACCATTGGAATCTCCACCATGCACTCCACAAAATATTAATCTTTATACATGATCATGTTTGCATTATTGGCATAGGTTAATCTGTTGCCTTGGTGATGGAGAATCTGGGTTTTTTGCCACAAATGTTACTTTGTTCTCCGGAGAAAGAAGGCAAATGCATGATGCAAATAGCTTCCTAATTCCACCTTTCATCTGAACTTACATCTTTAAAATAGAAGTAATTAAAAGTGAAGTTAAAAGTATTCTGAAGATATCTACTTTTCCCTATCTGTCCATAAATGGAACACAATATTAGGATGTGAAGAGCACCAGTATTAATTCAAATTAATTCTGTCAATTAATATTTGCTTCTTTATATGGCATCTCACTGCTTGAGTAAGAGACCACTGCTGAGCAGTCGTGTTTGACTCCAAGCCCCTGCTCATCTTCTTCCATTTACAGCAAATATAGCAAATCTACAAAGCCAGAAGTCACAGGCAGAGCTATTTTTAGCACAGTCACATGACTGGAATTTGGAGAAAAAAATAGCAGAGTTATTGAACATCCCTACTGTGAATGCATCATGGGATAGAACCATATAACAGTTCTTTTTCTGTGACACAGTTGAGAAAATGTAGAAACCAAATTTAATCATGACATGACCAAGCTTGAGAAAGATTTTCTGTAAAAATCCTTAAATTTCATCACCTTTTTTTTTTTAATTTCAGTGATGGCAGTCATAAACATGATAGCATTCTGTAGGTAAAAAATACATCTACTTTTAAATACAATGATCAAATATTCAATTGCCACGATTATTTTAACACAATTTTTTTAGATCACAGAAAAGTAAAAACCGGGAACACTGGGCTGTCAGTATCTCAGGAAATAGATAAAAATTACAGTAGACTGATCACTGTAACAAAAGTGATAAGAGGAGACAACACCACACTCCTTTGCTTTGTAGACAGAGTGAGGTCAACACATATCAGACTCCATAAATCAAAACTACAAGCGATTGCTATATTTTGTGCTATAGTTTTTCCTTATCACTTGAAACATTAAAAGCATAGTTATTTGTTTTATAAATCCAAGCCTAGGTTTGAATTCTTAAATAAGGGCATGGACAGTTTTTCCAAATTGTTAACTCTTCAACCCTATAAAAACCAGCGATGCATAAGGAAACTAACTTGCATTTTTGTCCTCGATTGCCTACAGATTTATAGTGCAATGGTAATAAGCCAATTGGTTACATGAGGAAAAGGGAGGAACCAGCGCAGACAAATGCTGGGATCAATTGTTCTATCTATTCTGGCTCTATGCCTATCGAGTTTTCAGGTACACAAATTCTTGCTGCATCTTAAAAAATCGGAATCTCTATAAAGATTCCCTTTTTCTCTTTTCTCTACTCCCTTGGTTGTTCTAAGCAGAGAAAAGATGGAAGTAATTCAAACTGGCAGCTGCAGGCAAATTTCGTGGTAAAAATAGTAACTAAGAGTTTGGAGCTGTTTCATAAGATGATTTCTCCAGCAGTGAGATTTCTGTTTAGACAGAGAACACTAAAGCTTTTAATTCTCTAGATGAGTTCTGGAACCAATAATTCTAACAAGTGAGGCTGTTCATAAAGCCTATATGATGTCCAGCACTATTACAAAATCTCTTTGTATTGCAACACTCAATACTTGGAAAACTCACAAATTAATCCATTGGCTCCTAGTCCAAAGGCTGGCCGTTAGTTTTCTCTTGCCCAAGAGGAGAAATTACAACAGATGAGAACACAGTAGTGGAGCCAGTTGAAACATTCCAAAAAATTACTCAGTTTAATAATAAAAAAAAGAAAAAGTTATGTTTTGTGAACATTTTTTGACCATTTCTCATGAGCAGAAGGAGAAGAACATTGGGGATAATTCCATGACACTCATCTAACTCTGCAAAAAACCACCAGGGCCCAGAAGGCATTCACTGAAATGGGCCTTTTGTACATGCTACACTAAGCACCAGACACAGGCAACCCAAGTATGAATGCACTCCTGGGTGCACAGCAAAGTGCCCCAAGGAGAGGGGAGCTGCGAAGCACGAGCACATATAGACACAGCCATGAGATGCTGGCATTACACACAGAGCAGCTTGCAAACAGCTGGATGCTTTTGTTCTGTGTGGTACAGACACAGTTTTATGTGGGGAGCAGAGGAAATAGGAAGCCTTTGTGCCCTACTGTCTCTTCCTTACATAAGGACCAGACTGAACAACAAGGCTCTCCACCAGCTCTCTGACTCCTGCCCTTGAGGCAGGGGCAACTGCAGAAGAAAAGGGATGCTATTTAGAGAGAAATAGAGGGACAAATTGACCCCTGCTTTTCCCTGCCATGTGGAAGCAACACATCACAGTGGTGGCTGTGTTTCTTTCAGGAATTGAAAGCCGACTGCCTGCTTTGTCATTTTGGGAAGCACTGCCCTCCCTCAGCTCCAGGTTCAGCACAGATGAGCGTCTTGCTACTGAAAGCAGTGTAGATGGGCATAATCAATTCAGAGATCTGAGGAGCTCTGAATACTGTCTGTTGACAAAAATAAGGGTAAAGCTGGAAAAAAAAGGTGTATATATCTTATCTAATGGAATTCATTCAGCAGCAGGGTTTGGGGATTCACTATAGAAAAGGCACGTAATTAATTATGCTTCAATCCTTGACCTATTTTATGTCAGTAAACCACAAATGCTTATGTTCATACTAAGCCTAGAAATAAAAGTAACGCTGTGTCAGCTTTCAGAGTGAAAAATACTACATTTTTGTTGCCTCCATGAAAGTGTGTTTAATTACCTCCTAAGGCTAAAGCCAATAGGAATTGTGATCTGTTATAGATCACAATAGAACTGTGATCTGTTCTTATTATTCCTTACTCAGACTTCTCTGAACTAGAAATGCGTAAGCTTTGCACCAAATAAATATAACTATCTCCAAGCCTATTTGCAAAGGAGTTCAGGATTTGCTCCAGTACTGCCTTGAGGTTTGCCTGGTGTAGAAGTCTGAAACATGTAACTCCTTCTGGACAATCTGACTTAAGACCAAAGAAATGTCACTTTAGATACTAATCCTGAAATCAAAACAGTTTAATAGGTCTTTCAGCAAGTCTTATAGCTAATGGAGGTAGCTAAACTCCTGAGAACCTGAGCAGCACTCTAGTTCAGGCCATCTGTGTCTCAGAACAAGACACAGTCTATCTGCTTTCTCTCTCCTCTGTGTCATCTTGAACTAAGTAGTGTATAGTGTGTCCCCATCTCAATAAAATAATGAGCTTTATTTGTCATTCATGGCTAATTTTGGTTGCCAACTAACTGCATGAAAGGAATCACAGTAGTCACCCAGCCACATGTCAGAAACTTCAAGGTATTTTGTGACTTGTGAACAGTACAGCCTGCCTGTAACAGGAAACCAGGGGAGAAATATTTCACATTGGTTCTCTAATAAAACTAGAAACTCTTTGGAATAGCAGACATTTTTTTCCTGTCCCTGATTTTATGCTAACAGCTATTATATTTGAATTTGTGAACGATCTTATTCTAAATCTGCTGCAATACAATTGTCATGCAGTGTTCAAGGAAAATTCATACCTACTGTTACTACTTTTCGGTCATTTTCCTAAAACCAAGAGAATACTCTTAATAATGAATATCTAACTATGATACACTGTTGGAACTTTGGGGTTACCCTGGTTTTGGCCAGGACAGGGCTAATTTTTTTGCAATATTCAGGAGGTGGTGTGACCAGGACCCTAAGGGTATTTGATACCAAGGGACTCTCTCCTACTTTCGAGGAGAAGGGCTTTCCTTACACTTGAGAAAATGTGGTGGGGATAGATGTCTGGTATTTTTTTATTGTTGTGGGGTCCAGGGTGAGCATTTTTGCTTGTGCATCATTCTTTTTATTTGTATACTTTCATTGTTACTATTGGTGCTGTGACTCTCCCATTTTAATCTCATTGCTATTTCCAGTAAATTGTTCTTATCTCAATCAAAAAGATGGTAGTCTTTTGTCCTTCCAGTTGGAGGGAGAGGGGAAGTGAGCATCACCTTGATTTTAGCAGGAGCCCTAAATTGAAGAAAACCCTCTCTGCACCTCATCATGTGTATAAAGGAATGTGTCAATAAATAAGAGATAAGTGGAATTTAAACTGCTGTAAGTTTGCCTTATTTACCATAAGAAGTAAAACAGGTTAAGTAAAACACATCAGTTAAGGCCACTTCCTAAGGCCTTTGCATTCTAAGGATCTTTGGAGGTACTACTACTAGTAAGTCTTCTAGTGTTACCATTCAGTGTATTGCCATACAAATGAATCTTTATGTTTTTCCAGACATTTTTTCACAAACACTTACACATTGATGTATCTTTACATACCCATATAAAGCACAAAGATGTAAACTTAAGAATACTTAAAAAGATTGGAAAAAAATCCACGCATTTTTAGAATCGGTGAATGTCAAAAGTCCAATCTTGGTCGATTTCATACTTCAAAACTCTTTTAAGGAGAGGGGTTTTTTTTCATTAAAAGAAAATATTCACCTTTTTAATAAAGATTTGCTCATAAAATACAGATAGAAAGACTTCATTGCATCAGTTGCAAAAATCACATTGAATTCAGCAGAAATCCTGCAGTCTAAGCAGCACACTACTTTTAAAACATAGGGAAAGAGCAATAAATTTAGTTTAAAAAATCCAAATTTTGTAAATAAAATATGATTAAAAAGTGTTTTTTTCATAAAAATGTTCTTTTATACTCCCATGACTGGCATCAAGTTGATAATTCACAAGAAATTAGAATTTTAAATGGACAGGTAAAACAATAAGAAAAGCCTTTTTTTTTGTTTTTAGTGACTCAAAGCTACATTTTCATATTAACACATTTCCTACTGATTTCTTGGTACATATTTAGCCAAGGTGTGTAGTAAACAAACTTCAAATGATGCCTAAATCAGGAATACTGGATCTGTCACCTTAGCTAACTCTTACAAATTTGACAAAAAATGCTCTTTTAGTTGCTACTCTGATGATTTTTACATCATTCTTAAAAGCAAAAGGAGAAGAAGACAGAGAGAAGGAAAGTAGGAAAGAAGACAAGGAGTCAGAAAATAATTTAAAAGGCTTTTGAGTAAAGTGTGCTATACCAGAAAGTATACTACAGGAAGTAAGACAGATACACAGTTTCCTGCTGGTGTGTGCAGAGAGAGCACTCACGAGAAGACTCCCAAAGCCAAGCCTAGAAATTGCAAGTCATGGTAACATCACTTCTTGCGACTGCTACTAACATTTCTGCCCTCCAGAGCCTTCACTGCAAGCCCTTGTCACATTAATTTGCTTATTTTCTGAAGAAAATTAACTAAGGTAAGAACACATTTGGAAATAAAAGTTGCTTGCTCTTCAATTTAACACAAGCTTGTCTTGTTGCCTTTCAGGTGGGGAAAAACAAAAATATAAATGCAGTAAATATGTAGCCCCCAAGAAGCTTTGGCTTCCTGTCACTTTGAATTCACAGAGCTCATGTGCTGGATACTACGTCCTTTTGAAGAGATCTAGGCCTTCAGTTGAAATAACAAATATTCACACTCTCAAATGCTGAAATCTGAGAGTCATTCCCCACAGGAAACTCAAGTAGATAAAAATTCTCACCAAACTCTGTCTTTCTATCATTCTTCAAAACAGGATACACAGCCCTCATTTTGAAGGTCAGGTGTCAGAATTAAAACCAGTTGTGCATGGACTCTGATTTATCTGAGCAAAGAAGAGCTTCTAAAGCACTACTGGATCAGTGTGGCTATGCCATACACTGCATCAATAACAGGGCATGCATCAGTGGTGGCACTTTAGCGCTGCCATTCACAGCTGTCTATGACATTGCCCAAGGCTAAAACAACATCAGAAAGTGATTGTGTCTATGCTTCTTCACTCCACCTGTGAAGGTGAGTAGCCCTAAAACAACAACTAGAAATTGGAGCACGGGAAGTGTAAATACAGATTGCTTTATGCTGACCGTGTTTTCATAACAGCAATCACCAGCACAGGGGGTCAGTTCCAAGCAATAATGTTTGAAGGGGTTGCCAGTGGTGTGTGTACATCAGAACCCTGCGTTTTTCTAAAAGATTGGGGATTGGCTCATTTTTTTGCAATTAACTTAGGAAGAAAATTTATTTAAATTAGGCTCTGGTAAAATCTAAAGTTAGACAAGTATGACTAGATTATCTACTATTAACATAATAATTTCACCATAATTTTTTCCTCTGACTAAACCAAGAACCCCCACTCAGGGACAAGGAGTTAACTTTGATCCCTAGAGTAATTACCTTCCTCGGGATATTCCTATTGATCTGTTGACTCCTTTACTGGTATACCAGCAGACGGAAGAGTCCACTTCAATTAAATGCCATTTCTCCTGCCCAGCAGGGACTTCAGTCTGAACTTAGTCCTAACACTCCTGTTCACATTACTATACCACCATTGCAACTGATTCACATCAGGGCCTTCTGGGCTTTGGCATTTTGGTTTGGTTTTTTTAAAGAGATAGAGAAGCTTGGGAGAAGTGGCAATGGTCATATCAAGAACAGCAGAGGAAAGGCACGGTTAGCAATTCCTACTGTACAAAGACTGTGAGAAGTAAGCCAAAAGAAGAAAAACTACATAAATTGTCCACTCTGAATGATCTGAATGCTCTAGGTTGAAGATATGATGTCATCATTTTCAGAGAATGGTTGTAATATCTTGTTGTAGAGGTGCACAAAAACTGTATCAGTGTTAGGCATAATTGTGCCAGACACTTTTTTTGCAGCAATTATAATAGTAACTATTGTTGCATAGCACCCCCACAACACAGAAGAGATGATATAAACTACTGATTTTGCAGAAACATTTCATCTGAAAACTAGAAACATCTGATTATAGCTTAAAATGCACAATGTACTTGTAACCAACCTGCCAGCTAAAACCAAATTACACAGAACTGGAAGGATCTAAAATTCCTTACACAAAAGGAACACTAACAATAGTCAGTAATTGGCTAATCATGAAGTAGATTATATTATTGGGAATAAAAAGAGTTTTAGGCATATATCACTTATTATCCCATTTGCAAATAGCTTATGAATAACTGAGAAAATTTTAATAATACTCCTGAGTATGTCAAAATCATTGATAATATGAACTATAGCTGGTTATAAGCAATGCATTATTATAAATTATTCATGGATTTCTAGGACTGACTAAATCCATTTGATTAAAATTCTGCTGGGTCTATTAATGACATGTTGCACATAATTTTAAAACCTTAATGCAAAGTTCTATAAATGTTTATTTCAACTTTTAAGTTACAGTCCTTATTTCTTACATAATGGTTAAATCAGTGTGTGAAGAAAATTAATGGAAATTACTGTTGCAGAAAGCATATTTTTGCCTCACATTATTACTCAAGAAAAGTACTTGTGTTTAAAGACTAGAAATCAAGATTAAAATTATTTCATATTCAGATTGCAAAGTGTCTTGTGCTAATAATTTACTTTATCAGGTTACTTTATGTTCCAAATTCTCTGCTTGAACACCTTCTCTGTTGATGCACTGCTGTCAGAAACAGTTATAAAATGAACCATGCCTTTGAAACAGGAAAAATACTGAATCTGAAATGGTGCCATAGCAAAGGAAATTCCTGTGCCTTGAATTCATTCTCTCTTTAAGGCTCAGGTCTGCTTCCAGACTGTTTATTTATGATACACCTGTTTCCTACTTTCAGAGTTTTATTGAATTTCTGAAAATTGTATGCAGATAAAATCTGATCATTTGCCTGTACATGTGTTGCAAAGGGATGATTTAGAGCATCTTGAAATTTCATCTCTGCTTCTCATAGGCCTTTATTGTATATGTGCCTGTCTTCTCCCCATTTACTGTCTTCTGTGCCGAATATTTAGTTATTGTGCACTTTAAAGGATGAATTGGTGACCTGCTGTGAAGAAAGTAAAACTCACTGTTTAAACATTTACCTAAAACCTGACCTTAACAAAAGGATTTCTATTTGCTTTTCAGTATTCTGAAAAATGTCAAAGAAAAATAAATAAAATATTGAGAACTCTTCCAGTCACTGTTGAGGAATGATCCTTTATTACTCTCTCTGTCACCTTTCTTCTAACAGGGTCCCTTCATGGATATCTGTATAACCTTTTGAATTTTGACTGCCCTAGGGTATTTGAAGGGACACAATGATTGAACCTTGCGTGGGTTGTGTTCTACTGACCTCCACTGTGCTGAAAATCAACAAAGGAACTATGCTAATTCAATGTATTATAAGGAGAAAAGAAAAAAAAAAAAAAAAAAAAAAGGGAAGATATGTGAATTTCTTAGCCATTTCTTTCCTTTCCATAGACTAGAGGGCTTTGTTCCCCCCCTGTACCAACACCACATACCTATATTTTGAACTACCAATGCACATCTCTTACATGGAAAAGATTTCAGAAGAGGCAAGACTGTCATAGCATTTCCAAGTGAAAGGTTTTTGATGTTTCTCTAATCTAACTATTATGGATGAAAAAGTCTCATCTGTCCTTAAAATGACCAGCCAAGTCATTGTGAAGCTGTGCAATCACACTTTCACTCTAAACAAGCCACGTGCAAAGTGCTCCATCAACAATCCCAGCCCAAAGGTACATTCTAACATATATGCCCTGCATGCCTGGTGCAGTTGGTTCTCTGGTATCAACTATTTGGCAGCTCACTGTTTGCACAGTATAGTCTGGTTTCTGCTTGGAGACAATACCTATTGTAGCAGACTATTTACTCTGTAAATAGAAATAGAATTCCCCAAGGGAACTGAGGCAGCAACAGCACTTTGCTTTTAGTTATTTGACTAAATTAACCAGTTCCAACTGTCTCAGATTTGATCCAGTTTATAGTAATCCCATTATTAATTCAGTTTTCCTCACACAGCTTACAGTGACCATGCACAAACCAGTTTTATAGAGTGAAATAATGTCTTAAGACAAATAATTTTTAAGGTACCATGGAGACTATTATCAGCTTGCAGTCGGGCAGTTTCATTAGTGTACATGCTACACAGGCTTTTATTATCTTTTGCTTCCTGAAGTTTCTACCTAAAAACTCATTACGCCTATGAGAATGACATACCTGAGAATTTAAAGCTGATAAAATAATATTCCCTCTTTTCCAGGCCCCTTTTCTTTGCATGGGAAGCAACTTATTAAAGCCTATCGTGGTGAGAAACTCCATAAACATGTTCTGCTCTTGTACTAAGTCCTACCCTTCTGAAGATAATCTGAAAATAATCCAGCCTCTCTGAACACAGGCTCTACTGAACACAGACCATGAGTTTTACATAAAAGCACGTTATTCTTCAAAGAGGCTCAACTATACCTCAAGCTATTTTGCTACATATCTAGGAAAAAGTAGGCCAAGTGGTAGGAGGACTGTGAACTGCCTGGGTAACTCCTAAAAAGAACTCGACCATTTAGGTCATTCTAGTCAAGGCAATGACACCTCTGGGAGTTTTCAAATATTCCTGGGAGTCTATTTCCGTTTATTTCAATTAGGGATTAAAGAGGCTACTTGCATCTTTCTGCCTCTAAGTATTTTTTAAATCTGGCCACTAAGCCATGCAGCCTAAAATCCTGAATATTTTTGTCCCAGAGCCATAATTCCTCACTAAGCCTTGGACTGGTTGATCACTGCTCCCATGAGTTTTTTACCAAATAATGACATATAGAACATAATTTTAAGAAAACATCAGCTCACTTAAAGGAATATGATGTTGTCATTGCTGTACCTCAACTCTTGCTTGCAATAACTTCCTACTGATATAATTGGAAGAATTTTTCTGTCCTTTATCTTGAAAAAGAGTATCAATAAAAACAGATAGGTCTTATCTTTATTTATGAGAGATAAATAAAACTCTAAAAAAATGAATTTGAGAACACACCTTAATCCCTCGCCTCAAATTTTTATTTATGTAGTTACAAAAAATACATTATTCTTTCTAATCTCATGAGTTACTCAGGGGGTACTCTGCAATTAATCACCTCTGCAGTGAGGTGATTAATTAAAAAAAAAAAAATAGAGAACAACCATTTGATTTTTCCTATGTGTAAATATGTTTTGTTTATGACATCCATTTAGTCATCTGAATACTGAAAAAGTATTCAATACAACATAGTCAGAAGAGCAAGAATGAACTTCAGGATTTTATTTCTGGCATAGGGTGAAAGTTCAGCCTAGCTCAGAAGATGCATTTAGCTATTTCTGATTGTTAGACATTGGATTGTTCCTGCCTACTGGAAAATAAATTTGGTTACACCCTGCAGTGGTTGAAGGAAGACCCTCTTTGTACTTCCCTTGTGACACTTCATAGGATCGTAGGATCTCCACACACCCTTTTCCTTTTTGTATCTTCCTATAAGCAAAAATACTTTAAACAAAACTAATAATTGCAGACAGCTTTTAAAGCCATCTTGAAAATTAGGGTTTTCTTGGTCTGTTACTGAAGTTATTTTGCTTTGCATAGTATTCTCACCTCTTCCTCCACTTGTTTGAATGAAATTATGTTAAAAGGTCTGTGTTACAACAAAACCATCAGAAACATTTACTTACTTGTAAGGTTACTCAGAATTTTGATTAAGTTAATGTATATATTTCATTAAATTCAGACTTTGGTATAGGCTGGACCAGTTTCAGACTCATAAACCCATGTTTTTAAAATTCAGTCCATAAAACTGCCTATCCAAAGAAATTCTTTGGGTCAGAGATGTTCCTCCCATCTACAAGCTTCTCCTCATGTTTGCTATCATGAACAGACTCATCAATACAAAGAAGCCCTCAGGCAATGATCTGATGTTCAGCTTTGAATAAAATCTAAGTTCTCCAGCAAGGCCCCAGGCCTCTCTGTTAGCATCTATTTCAGTGAATTACTCTCCAGAAAAACAATTCAGTGAGTGTTCCTTATGATTTCTGGCAATGATGACAAACAACTCATATCTCCTGGTTTATATTGATACAGTTACACAGAAGTAGTTTGACAGTAGGAGATTCTCTATGGTGCAAAAGAATAAATACTTTAACAAGGTCAGGAGAAACTGAAGATGGCAGGGAGACATTTAAGTCATTGTGGAAGTTAACAGGACACCTTAGAGTTATGGGATCCAAAGGCATTAAATGGCCTCTAATATTGACTCTCAAAAATTTTCAAACTATTCAATCTCTGAATAGGCACTGACAACTAAAGACATTTCTTAGTCATTATTTCAGTTATATGGTGCAGACTCAGACATTAGTAGAACATCAGTCCTCACATAATTCATGGCTGGGATTTTTGTGGACACAGGAGGAAAACACGTGCAAAACAGTGGACATTTTATAATATGAATAGAAAGAGTTCTATGAAAAGGATAAAGGATGCAAAATATTCCACAGCCATTGTACCAAAGGATGTAGATGCCTTTGATCTTACTGTGACTTCCACCATCACATGCAGCAACACTGTTCCTTTATAACACCTCACAATGCCCAGTTCCAAGGGCACAAGATCAGTACAGACAAGCACATATTATTGCATTACACCAGTGGGCATTTTCTTTCTCTCTTTTCTCCCTGCTGCTTTTCCCTATTAGCCTTGTTGCTCTGCTCTGTTAGTTTTGCATTCCTGTAAGGTTCCTATCTCTTCTACTCTCAGTAATAACAAGACTGAGATTTTCATGATTCCCAGCCTATGAAACACAGCATGTAGGAGTCATAAAGAGAAGAAACAGTAGTTAGCTAAATAAGCACAGAATGAATAAAATTGTAAAAAAAAAAAAAAAAACAACAACAAAAAAAACCCCAACAATTATATATGATCATGATTCCTTCTCATTTAGAAGTTCAGAGTATTTTTCCACATGGTGGATTACTCCAGTTTAGAAAACAAACAAATTTAACCCAGTGACCTTCATCAATAGTTCAAGATTCATTAACAGGTACTGAAATCCCACTCTCATCTTCATCATCCATTTGATGGACACCTACATAATGTCTTAAAAAACAGAAAGATGAAGAAATATGTAACTATTTTATGTATTTTAGTCAATTTTAAGAACTAGAAATGCCAAAGTACACAGATAGAGCTGATACCAAAACTAGGTTACAAATATTTAAATATTCTGGGGAAATGGACCCATTTTGGCTTACAAAAGCAAAGGTCTCAGCTTTGAAAAATGCATTTGAATAATTCAAAACAGACTTAATTCATGTTTAAATAACTAAATTATATTACTTTTATCTATGCAGTAAGACATTGTCCTGAAGTATACTAATTCTTGAATTATATTACTTTTATCTATGCAGTAAGACATTGTCCTGAAGTATACTAATTCTTGTTAGAAATTATTGCATTGTGACAGCTTGTGTCACCTCTTTAGCACAGAAGGGAAATCATGAGCAAGTAAGTTAACTAACCTGGTTTTGCTAAATTATATATGCAGACAGTGGTTATTTTATATTATATTTTTATTTTTTATTATATTTATTTATTTTTATTTTATTATTATATTTTATTTTTATGTTCTTTTAATTCAGTTGTATTGTCAAACTGTTCATGTCACTAATATCCCTAACAGGCACAATTCTGTTACTGGGTCATGACTAATTTGTAAACCCAGGGGAAAAAGAAATCATCTTTTAAATCAGAATCAATAATACTAAATGTGAAAACATTTTAAAACATTCAAAAAATATATTTTTCAGGAATTCAAGGCTCAAAAAAATCATTAGTTGAGGACAAAATGGGCAAATCAATATGCCAAAGTTTGAGCAGAAGTTAAGGTCTATATTGCATAGAAGTCCAGCAAGACCTGGTTTTAGTCCCCTCCCATGAGGCAACAGGATGAATCAGTCCTTAAAGTCATACAAAAAGTGAGAAGACATTACCTGGGAATCAGAATGGGAAGTCATGATTTGATCCCAAGTCACAGTGACATTATTTAACAGCAATTGTTTTCCCTCATAAAGCATAGACTGAAAAGTTGTTAACAAAACATCTCTGTCAAAAATGAAACACTGATGTCAATAAATTAGAATGTTGCCCAAACATGGCCTACAGTGCCTACTTAACCTGTGTGTAAGATTGTCATTTCTTTTCCACTCACATTCATATTTTGGTCTATCAACTTCTTTTTCTCATTGTGTTTGACAGTAATCTTAAAAGTATTAGTTTCTCAACAGCATGTATGAAGGAATTTGACCACCTGGGACAAGACACAGCAGAAGAAACAAAAAAAAAAGCAGAAGCTGAAGTTTGAAATTATTAACATTGAAGCACAAGTCAGCCCTCTGTAATGTTGATAAAAGACCACAGACTGTTACATCCAGAAAGGAAGGAAATTAAAGGAATGTTTTTTTAAGCTGATAGAAGAGTGACCTATCAATTAATAGATGTTAATCAGGCCAGGTTGCTCAAAACTAGCAAGCTTACTTTCAGAGGCCAGAGAGAAATTCTGCAGGTATAGGCAAATATAGTACTTCAGAGGCATTGAAATATTTGATTATGATTTTTTTCCCTTGCTCTTTTGATATCTCATTAACAATGATGAATGACTATTAGACAAGTGGGCAAGCCTCTTCTGTCCATTCTCTTGTTATCTCATTAAAATTATTTTGTATAGGTTTCCTAACTTCTATAGTAAATTAAAACTATTTTTAATCAAGATTTTTGTATGATGACTGAGATTTAAATCTCGACCCTCAAGTTACCACACCTGCAATCTCATCTATTAAAGACAAGCAATATAATGTGATTTAGTCAGTCCACCTTTGAAGGTTTAATTTGAACTCCACTTCCAAAGCCTGCTTTTGAAAAAGCCCCAAGCAGAAAAATACCTGTGTTCCTTAGAAACTGAATATTTTACAATATAGCATCTCAATGAGAGAGAATTATTAATGAAAAATAACATTAAGGAAAAGAAATTTTCATAAAACACAGTTTTCATAAACCTTTAAGAGGCCAAAATCATCCTAAAAGAATCCATCATGTATAGTAACAGAACCTCGTATGAACATCATATGTGTGCAGATACAGCTGTACAAGTTCAAGAAAAACATAGAAGTTTATGTTAGATCTAATTTAAAGCAGTGCAGAAGGTCAAACAGACAAGAAAAATTCTGCTTCCATTCTAGAGGCAAAAAAGAAGATAAAGACACTATTAAATTCCACATGCTCAACATAGACCTGATTTCTTCCCAGGATTGGTTGTCATTATAACATCTGAAAATTAAGACAGATCTTGAACAGGTTTGATAACACTTAATTCTCAGGGACACTTCACTCTTATACAGACAAGGTCAGAGTAAGTCAATCCAAACTTGTGTTGTCAAAGCTGGAATTCAAAGTGTATTGATCCTAGAAGTGTAAGACATATATAAGCTATGTATATGTGTATATATATATATATATGTATATGTATGTATTCACATATATATAATGTGAATTCAGGCATTGATGGCTGTGCACCTCATCAGAAGCCTTCTTGTGAAGCATCCAGTTGCTTTTACTCGCTAGTTGGGGGTAGGGGAAGCGTGTTCTGGATGTCAAATATATTGTATAAAAGATCAGGCAAGGAGGGTGGCAGAAGACAAACACTGCTATGTCCACTAAAGACAAAAAAATGTGCCAGTGGCTTTTGTCAGAAGATAGGAGCAGGTGCTCTCTTCAGAGCTCTTCAGGCTCTCTGGCTGATTTATGATATGGTTTTCACCAGCAACAAGCTATCAGGCTATACAAGGGGCTGCAAAATAAAATAAAATGTGTACATTTAAATAAATGCAGGAAACAGATGATCATGTTCTAAATAAAAAACTATTAACTTCATTGTAATTTTTTACTTTATTATGGTGTTGCTCATTGCAATACCTGAGTGCTTGAGAAGAGTAGCATTTACCTTCACATTTCTACTGCCAGGAAAAACGATAAAATTTTAAAGACAACAAGACTTAATCCAGTTTAGAGGTTGGCAGGGAAACATTTACAGGAACACTACCTTGAGATGAGCAGTATCTGTTTCTTCAGAACCCTTATTATTCTTACAGCTATTTTGGTGCCTAAGTTTCAGTTTCCAATGGATCCAGTACCAGCTGTGTTTAGTACTTTCTTTTAAACTCTGGCTTATAGTTAACAAGAATAAGTTTAACTTGACAGAGTAAACTCTTTTAAACAGCACCCAACAGTTTTAGTCTAGCAGTAACTTTATTATTCCTGTGATCCCTTCCCTCACTGGATGCAAGCCCTTCTCTCCATGTTTGATATAAGCAACACTTTCATTTCTGCAGCAATAAATGAAGCCTAGTCCATACACAGATGATAAATGATAAATTATAAATACCAATTAAAATATTATACAATTATGTGCTTTCTAATTTAAGAAATTAAAGCATATTAATTCTGCAGCAACTATCCTTCCATAGAGCCATCCATATAGCAGTATGAAAGATGTAGAAGTGTTATCACATGATTAAATGATAGATGATGTCACAGAGTTGCAGAATGGGTCATGCTGGAAGGGATCACTGAGTCATCTGCTCCAGCCTCCCTGCTTGAGCAGGGTCATCCTAGAGCACCTGGCACAGGATTGTGTCCATATAGTTCCTAAATGTCTCCAGTGAAGGAGACTCCACAACCCCTCTGGGCAATCTGCCCCACTGCACAGGCACACAGTAAGGAAGCTCTTCTTCATGTTCAGGTGAAACTTTCTGTGAATCAGTTTCTCTTGTCCTGTTGTCTCTTGTCCTGCTGCTTGACACTGCTGAGAAGAGCCTGGCTGCAGCCTCTCACCACCCTCCCTTCGGATACTTACAGACATTGATGAGATCCCTCTTGGGATCTCTTCTTCTCCAGAGTGAACAGGTGCAGCTCTCTCAGCCTTTCCTCTGACAAGAGATGCTCCAGTACCTTAATAATTTTTATTACCCATCTGTTGGCCCCGCTCTGGGAACTCCTTGTCTCTGCTCCCATCTCTACAATGGAGTTAGAGACCACATTTTATAAATAACAGGTACTCATTCAAACTATTACAGATAGGAAACAGCATGACAGCAAATCATCTTTTTCCCTTCCCTTCCCTTCCCTTCCCTTCCCTTCCCTTCCCTTCCCTTCCCTTCCCTTCCCTT
>NC_031769.1:76685033-76740669 GCF_001522545.3 Parus major
CCTTCCCTTCCCTTCCCGCACCTTCCCTTCCCGCACCTTCCCTTCCCGCACCTTCCCTTCCTTTCCCTTTCTTTATTTCTCTCTCTCTTTCTTTCTACATTTTAAAATTTCCTTTCACTATTGGACTCAACCCATTTTTAATTTAAGCTCATTTCTCACACATTTCTTTCAATGTCTACTGATACATCCCTTCATTTTCATCTTTATGTGCATTTAAAGTGGGTTATCTGCACAGGACTCATGTTAGAGATACATATTTGTTAGTAAATAAATTAAAGCAATCATCACTATTCTTTTCCCAGCACTGTTTGAGGCATTAGGGTTCTTACCTCATTCTGACTATAGAATTATATCACAGGACAGAAAATAGTTTCACCATGATTCTTGGCATCAGTGATTTTTGCAAATGTTTTAACAAATAAAAATGAATACTTTTCTTATTTAGTTACATTGTAATTCTCATACAAACCCCAGAAGAATCCTCGCTTGACAGTGGTTTTGATGGCAGTCATAGCAAATGAGGACAAGAGGATTCATCATCACAATTCAGGAACTGGAGGGCATCCAGTGAAATTTCCAGGTCTCAGATTTAAAACCACATTACATAATAAACTGTCCGACTCATTGACACAGCAAGCTGCTGAGGCCAAAAGACTGAACATGCTCAAAAAAAGAACTAGACAAAAATCACAGAAGACAGTTCCACTAGAGGGTTTTAAATACAGTGGACAAATAGCAGCCCCTGGCTCAGAAAGTCTGCCCTGTTAAATGCCTTAAACTGGGAGGTTTCAAAGGAGCATTGTTCTGTGTCTGCCCTGATTCTCAATCTTCCTCTAAGCACCTATCATCAGAATAGGAAACAGCAAGCTAAACAGACCTTTGGTCTCAGTCTATATGACATGGCTTTGGAACAGCAAATCTTTAAAAATTAGTTCAGTATCTTTCCTTCTAATGTCATATTTTTGAGATTTTTTAACTCTTTAGGTCATGGTTGAGGGTAATAACTAAGGATAAAAACAAGACAAGAGGAGGTAGGTTAAATTGGTAAATAGGTATTATTTATAATTTAATATATTGTTATTGCTCAGAAAAAACCACCTAATTAAATGGCAAAGATGAGAATGTAAATACAGATCATGTCAATGTTAGATATGAGTAAACCTGTCAATTATCATTGCACCTGGAACAGATGGTGAGACTGTTAATCATTTTGTAGCAATAGTGAATTTACTGCTCAGAGCAAAATGTAATGTTCCAATTAGGCCTGTGCTCTACTAACAAGAATGATCTCAATGGTTTTGGTTTTGAGGCATTTGGTTTTGAGGACTCCAAAACCCTTTGAATATGTTTTCTTCTCAAGTCCTTCCTCCAGGATGTTTGAAAAGCTGTTTATTTGTTTTAGAAAATAGACAGAAATGCTAAGGGGTGTGACCACAATTACAGAGGTTTATTCTTTATGAAGTCTGCATTCACAGAATTATAGAATCAAGGAATAACAGGATGGTTCAGGCTAGAACCAACCACTGTGAACCTTCTGATTCAAATTCCCTGATAAAACAGGGTCATCCTAGAACACATTACATGGAATTGCATCCAGATAGTTCTGTAATATCTCCTTTGAGGGACACTCCGCAACTTCTATGAGTAATCTGTTTCAGTGGTCAGTCACCCTCCCAGTAAAGAAGTTCATCCTCATGTTCAGGTGGAACTTCCTGTGTATTGCCTTCTGTCCTGTTGCTTGCCATCACCAAGAGGAGCCTAACTCCATCCCTTGACAGTGTTCATTTAGATATTTATACTCATTAGTAAAGTCTTCTCTCAGTGGCCTCTTCTAGAGGCTGAACAGGCCCAGTTCCCTCAGCCTTTCCTCATTAGAGAGATTCTCCAGACCCTTGACCAGTCCAGCAGCTCTCCATTGGACCTGCTCCAGGAGCTCCATGTCTCTCTTGTATGAAAGAACCCAGAACTGGACACAGCACTCCAAATTCAGCCTCAGCAGAGCTGAGATGGGGGGCAGGATCACTTCCCTTGACCTGCTGGCACCAGGGGCCTCCAAGGCAGCCCCAGGAACCTCCATGGGGATTGGGATATGCTGTGGCCAGGCTGGGATACAGGACCATTGCTTGGCCCATCTAGGTGGAGCCCATGGCCAGGCAAGCAGGGCTCTGAGGAGCTGGAGACTGGCCCTGCTCTGGGGTCACTGGGGCAGGAGATACTGGCCCCAGGGCTCTGAAATACAGTCCTGCACATGGGGTGTGTGCAGAGAAAGAGCCAGGCAGGGCTAGACAGGGATAGGCAGGACAAACAGTGACCTGTTCTTGTCACATAAGGAGTGTTCAACAGCCTAAACAATTAGTGCTGTTTGGGGCAAACATCCCACCCCCTCTTTCTAGTACAGCATGCATGCTGTCTGCACCAGAGCAGCCTGACCTTAAAAATGACCATCTTAGTAGCAAGAACTAACCTCATCAGGAACAGGGTACATTAGTGAAGCATGACTCACGTAAACCATTGGTCATTTCACTTGCTGCCTTTTCTTGAGAGTAATGCTGCATATAATATTCATGAAATTTCAGTTGCAGGGATTTCTAAAAATAAAGTATTTTTCAAAAAATCATTCTCAGTCCTCCTCTTCAATTTCACTAGTTAAAGTCCCACCAGTCAGGTGACAGCTTTCAGGTCTCAACTGAGCAATTTAGCGTAAGTGTCATACAAAATGCTAGTATAATTCCAGGCAGCCATTTCATTTAATGATATTTCCTACATCACTGCAGTAGCCTTCAGGCCTCATTTTTCCATCTGTCTGGAGACTTGGAGCTTCAGGGCTTCTTTTTCTTTTTTTTTTTCCCAGACTAACAGCCCATGGCTATAATCTAAGGCCCTAGTTCTCTTTTTATCCCACACTGTTATCTCTAGAAATCTTCTACTGACCAGAATATTGTTACAAACTCTAGCTGCTGCCCCAGTGCAGCTTAAGTGCCTCTGATTTCTGCCTCCTTTCCCACAGCTCCCATAAAGGACAGATTTTTCCATCTTGTGCTCATCCTTTATATACAAAATACCATCTAGCACATTACTTTATTCCACTTATTCCAAGAGCAGTCAAATATGAATGCTTGAAAAAGAGTGAGGAAACGGGGCAGGCATGTAGCAATGCCTTAAATATTTACCAGGTTAGTATTAATTTGCAGACTAGAGACTTTCTGAACCAAAGCAGTTATTGGCATGCAAAAGGCCACACTGTGCTTTTCTACCACAAAATACAGGTTTCCAAATTTTAATCCTGCACGCAGGTTTATCATGCACATAATCCCACAGCACAGGTTACAGTTTTATTGTATGTTTTCTAATGAATTGTCTTTTTTTTTGTCTTTTTTTTTTTTAATCTTGTCATCTGATAGCTGAATCTAATGACACTCTGTTTGTGTACTGGAAAAGGAAGCAAATAGATCTCTGTGTTTACCCTCTACTCTGGGTTATCTGGTATAATCAGATAACTGGTTCTTGACACATCCACACTGAAGTTGGCTGGGGTACTCTTACACTTTACTGCCGTGGAATCTGCACTGGTAATGTAGGCCTAATGGAGTGGCCTGCAGCTCCTAGATTAGCTGTAGTAACTGAAAGCATTGAATGCATTGAATCAGTTTTGGATATTCTCTTTGAAAAGCTCACAGTTTTCCAGAGTTTATGCCTATAACAGAAGATAGACAATTTAGTCTGCCTTGTTCTGCACACTTTAATTTTATCTACCTTTCCCTTTTCTCTTTCTTGGGCTGTAGGTGGGAGGACATCATCACAAGCCAGTGTCAATAGGATGTTGTTAGAGGTTAGTGAGATAGATATGGATCCATAAACCCCATAATTTAGTAAATAAAGAAATTAATATGATGAAACAAAGTGGTTGCTTTTCTCTTACCAACAGAATCCAAGAGAGGAATGGTGAGTGGTGTCTGGGTCACTGCTACTCTGTACCCTTTGGTTGCTACTCACTCAGTTCCCTGTTCTTGCATGAGAGCTGCTCTTAATAAGCAATGACCCCAGCTTAGGGAGGGGTTCATCCTGCAGCAGAGGGGCCAGCATAATGCAATGAAGACAAAGGGTGGGGCATTGCATGCATTAAAGAGGTAAGAATGAAAAAACTGCTTGCAGTAGTCCACTTAAATAGAGAAGCTGCTCACCTGCAGAGAGCCAGCAGTAGACAAAATTGCTGGATGGAAAGGCTATTTTCTCTTTCCTGCAGAACAGACCATATCCTCTCATCTTATTCCTCTCCTTAATAACATGATATAACCTTTGCCAGAATTCTCTCTCACTTACAATTTTGCTGACTGATTTTTTTCCTTATTCTTCAATTTTTCTCTCTTTACAGCACACAACAAAATAACATCAACGTTTTTTAGAACCATTTATCTGTCAATCTGTCAAGTCCTGTTTAACAGATCCGATGATTGCAGGCGATCATTTCAGATGCAGTGTGGTGCTAAATCAGACATTCCCAACAGAAACTGAAGTTCCCAATGAAGCACCACACTTGCAGTTTGCCCTCAGAAGGCTGTGGTACCTAACTGAGATAAAGCATGAGATCTGCAAGCTTCTCACAGACAGCATCCAACCACTTTATTTGAAATGGCATTATAGGAGATCACATTCCTACTGTTGTACATGAAACTGATCTCAGGTACTCAGAGACAACTAGCAAGTGTCAAACGATTTACATGTGATCATCAGACCTTTGTCTGATGGAAATTTTTCAAACATTTCTATAGCTTTCCAGCTTACAACAGAAAGAATTTCTTTGGATTTAGTGGACATAAATAGACCTCTCAAATTAAAGAAAAGTAAAAAAGTGCCTTATTCAGATGAGAGCGTTATAAACCATCATGAATGTTTTGGAGAGGCCAATTCCTAAACTAGTAGATGGGTGTAAGGTAACCTGAAGTAACAAAACATTCCTTTTTGTTTCAAAAATCATGCCTTAGGGTAGAAAAGACTTGCTTTAGAGTTCCTAGAAATTACCGTTGTCAGTTCAAACTAATGCTAATTAACTGACTCAAGTCTCTAGGAAGCCAGAGGAAACTGTTTCCATTTGGACATGTTGGAGACACTGAACAACCTTAGAATGCTCTATTTCTTATGTTTACCAAATGAGAGAGTTTATATTTGCCTGGATTCCTTCATTTGAAGTTGTCATGATTTAACTGTACCTGGCAATTAAGCTCCACATAGCCACTCAATCCCCCTAGGATGATACCCATCCTAGGTGGGATGGGGAGAGAATAGGAAAAGTAAAAATTAAAAAAAAAACCTGATGGGTTGAGATAGAGAAAGCTTAATAGGGAAAGCAGAAGCATGCACTGAAGCAAAGCAAAATTTTGGGGATTCATTCACTACTTCCCATGGACAATCAAGTATTCAGCCTTTCCCAGGAAAGCAGGTCTTCATCACACATGAAGGTGGCTTGTGAGTACAAACACCTTTGGTCTGAATGTCCTCCCTTCGCTTCTTCCACCAGACCTATGCACTGAGCAGGACACCATGCAGTATGGAATATCCCTTGGGTCATATTGCCCTCCCTTCCAATTTCTTGTGCATCCCCAGGCCCCTCAGGGTGAGGAGCAGAAGAGGCCTTGGCTCTGTGTAAACACTTCTCAGCAATAACAAAAAGAGCCTTGTGCCATTAATGCTGTTTCCAGCACAATACCAAAGCATGACCCCATACCAGCTACTGTAAAGACAATTAACTCTGCCCCAGCCAAAACCAGCACAGAGGCTGTGACATACAAAACGTGTTGACTCTAGTACAGCTAGATCACCCAGCCTTTATGAACAAATATACATAAGACATCCAAATGGATCAAACAGCATAAAATCATACTGCGTGTTGGCAAAGCTCCAGTAAGCTCACAGTTCATTTCCAAGCTGACTGGACCTAATTAAAGCATATCTCAAGATACAAAATTAGTAAGGATATGTCAGAAAGTAAGCATAAGCAAACAGATTCATAAAGAAGTCAGTGATAATTGGAATTTCAAATGGTGACACTAGCTTGCAATGTCAGCATAGTAACCATTCCTATGGAGATTAAGAATTCACTGAAAATTAATGTAGAGCCTTTCACAGGCTAAGCAATGAAAGATTTGAGCAGATGGAGACCCCTTTGCCTTAGGGGCAGAATTAATATTCTCTAAATGCATGTACTTCCCAGAATGCTGCATGCCCTAAGAGATCTCCTAGTTATTATTCTGCCACTTAATTTCAGAAAAAAAAAAAATAACATATTCTTAAACATTCTTAGGTATCAAAGAGAGAAAAACATTGAGGTAGGATGCTGCATAAAGTGTGATGTCTAGACACAGTGATGATCTCGACTTCAGAAAATAATATTTTAATACCATTCAAAAAGTCTGTGTCTCTGTCATGACAAAGCAAGGTGTTCTCAGGGAATCCATTTTCTGTTCCGCACCATCATATGACAGGTAAGGACAATGGTAGAGTTCTTAACACCAAATATACGAATAATATCACCAGTCTTATCACAATTCCATAATTTTAGCCCCATAGTACAGAAGTTTTTCCAGGATGGCACTGCAGTGCAGTTCAAGAATTTACAAGGGAATTAAATCTTCATGGAACTCTGGTTTGGTTTTTTTTCACTGAAAAGAGAGTTCAGAAATATTCAAGAAAGATGAATGGATTCATTTGGTAGTGGGGCAATTTTGCCACAAGTACACATACACATAGCTGAGGTGAAGTGTCCCAAAGACCCATTCCTGCTGCAGGAGCTCTGTGTGCTGCCACCTGCCCTGCTGAATAGAGAATGGAGCCATCCAGAATCTCAGAATGGACCAGGCTGTAGGGAGCAGACTGGGTCATCTGATCCAACATCCCTGCTCAAGCAGGGTCATCCAAAAGCACATTGGACAGAATTGCATCCAGACAGCTCTTGAATATCTCCAGTCAGGGAGACTCCACAATCTCTCTGGACAATCTGCTCCAGTGCTCAGTCACCCACACAGTAAAGTTCTTCCTTGTGTTCAGGTGGAACTTCCTTGTATGCCATGCCTTGTGTTATACTAACCCAGGACAATGAAAATAATGTATCTTTTTAACAATTGTGGATTAGCTTTTGTATGTAAATATTCAATTTGCTATAGAATACGCAGGTAGCATGAGAATATCAAAACTGTGATGCCCTTTAATTTGTTCATTATCTATGGCTTTTTTTTTAAAGGCTGGGATATGTATACTATTGTGTATATATATATATATACACATGATTTTTAATCATATAACAGAGCAATTTTTAACCTACATTTATTAATTAATATAAATTTTAATTATTATTTAATTAATATCAATTTTTAACCTAACATCTATTTAAAGTAACCACATATATTACTGTAGGAGGAGGAAAATCGACTGTAATGGTTATCTGGATAAAGGCACATGCTGCTGAATAACACCAATATTTGCATATCGCAGAATGTTCCTCTGGTCTTTTAAAATTATTGCACCATAGACATAAACTTCTAACATCTCTTCATCTGGTTAAGTCATCAAAGTCAGTATTTTATAGCTGTAGTGCTAAGAGAAATTGCTGAATCCTCTACCTTAGTGGAGGAATACCATGTAAAATCAGAAAGGAATCAACACGCTCAGAGCTAGTGGGTTTAGGGTGTGACTGGATACTTTGTAGGTATTTTACATACTTAGTAACAAATAGTTATTGGACTTTCAAAACTTTCTGAAACATACTTAGCTGGCAGATTAAGTTGCTTGGCGTTTTCAGTGTCTTTTATGCATTTAGTAGAGCAAAAGTTTGCAAGAAAACTTGTAAGAGAAAGGAAAAAAAAACTTGTTAAGGGATATCTTGTTGAGCAGACAACATTTAGAAAATTTTTATGTTTGAAATATACTTGACCTGAGCTGCCATCACATGCATCTCAGGGTTTGATGATAGTTGATGTTCAAGGGAGTACAAATTTAATGTTTGCAGCCCTTAAAATTACAATATAATAATAATAATAAAAAAAAACAAACCAGGCAACCAAACAAGCAAAAAAAAACAAAACAAAACAAAAAATTTGTATTTTTTTGCAGCTCATAAGTAAATCTAAAATTCCAGTACGTGCAACGTCCTAGGATGAATAAATATGACTGTGTTAAGCTGTAGTTAACTGTGTTTCCTTTCTCAAATTGTGCCAGATCAATAAGACATCTAAACATTAATTAACTCTTGCTGGCTCTCTCTGCATTAGCATGTACTGAAGGCTAATAGAATTCTTCCTATCAAGTTCAAAGTAGCAGGACTTTAAGCATGTTTTAATTAACAAAAAATTGCGCAAAGGTACTACCTGAACATGTTTTAAATTTTACATTCACAAAAATGTCCTGAAGAACAGAAAACACTAACTGATTCTTATAAAGCTTTATATGCAATTCTGATTTCCATCTCAATTAACAGACCAAACCACATACTAAAGGTCTTTTTTCCTGTGGCAGAAGGCTTCTATCCTGTGCACCAGATAAAACACTTCATTCTGGCCCTGAGAGAGTTGGAGAGAGATCTGTTACCAAAATGGAAGGTCAGAATGTGAACTACGGGTGTGTTTTCCATGAATTATTGACCGAGATTTTTTTCCAGTAATAGGATAAATGCTCTCAGAAAAGAATTAGCACAGGAAGTTTTAAGCTTTATTTTCTCTGTGTGTGCTAGAGGGAGTGGAAGAAGGGTGCCAGTTTATTGTTTATTTTAAGAAAAGAGCCTTTTATATAAATATGGAGGTCCATTACTACCCAGGTGACTGGCCATACCAAAGCAAGAACAGTTGGGAAATGAGGTTCTTTTCTATTTCAAGTTACAAATCAATAATTCCTATACTGCATTTAATCTGTGCACACTAACTTACATGCTCAGAGCTCAACAGTTCCTGTTTTCCTTCTGTATCCATTGAGTGCATCTCCTGTTTCAGCTTTATTGTGTCTTAGCCCTCCTCCTTGCACTGAAGAAAACAGTGACAACCGGAGTGCTCCACTGGGCACACCCCAGGCCTCACTGTGCTCAGTCAACTCACAGTGCTCACCATAAACTCAGGGCAGCTATTCCTGAAAATCACTTTTAGTGTCCAGCAACATATTTTGTCTTTTTGCTCATTGCTTTCCCCATGTTTATTTTTCCTTTGTGCACAGCCAGTGCCTGAAAAGAGCTAAATAGGAGAGTGTATGGTTTGGGGATGCAGGGGAGCAGGAGGGGGGGTGCGTCAACTCAAAATATGTTCTGCTCTTCCTTTTTTTTAAAAAAAAAAAATGGGGAAAATAAGCTTAGTCTTCTGGTTGCTTGATAATGTAATCCCCATCAGCAGGCTTTTTCCCATCTGGATTAGAAAGATGAGAGTAGCCAAGGTTTGCCTGTTAACTAAACCATAGGATGCAATAGATATTACTTGGACAGTATGTAATCATATAAAACATTATTAATAATAGATAATTGGTCATGGTTTTTTGTGCTGTGGATGCCAAAATAATTTTCTTTAAGCAGAAAGTTTAGGTCCTAAAGTTTTGGTATTTTTATATTTCTTGTATTTTTATTTTTTTTTTTCTCCATTATACAGTAGAGCAATGAGTTCGATTAGGAAAAATAAGTTACTTTTTTTTCTGATTTTTGTATTAAAATAGTATAAAGTTGGAGGCATCTCAGTCCATAGCAAAGCATTCATACCAGGATATGAAGTGAATTAACATTTCAGCACATTTCAGCACAGAATCAGAATATATGACTTTTTGCCAAATATTTTTTTTCTGCAAGTGAAACTAATTTAGTTAAGCATTTTTAAGGACCAATGTTCTTTCATAAAAGAAAATATTGACTAGCTCTAAATATTGATAGATAAATCAAGTTGGGTAGATTGTTTGGTAGATTGAGTGCTGGATCCACTGACCTTGAAATTTATCATGTTTTGCAATGTATATTCAATTGCCTTGCAGCAACACTTTTCTTTATTCTCTGTCAAGCAAATACCTGACATAATGTGTGCTCTACCGTCAAACAAAATAATGATTATTTCCATGGAGTATGGCATGCAGGTGGGAGAGGAGAGAAGTAAAGGTTATTTTAATTTAGTTCTCCCTTGGACAACTTGCTTAGCTCACCACAAATTCATCACTACACAGCTCAGCTATTCCTAATACACTGCCTTCAAAAATGTATTATTTATGGATGCAGTCAGGCATTAACACAAATGTCTGGAACAATTCCACTACAGAGATTCAAAAGGAATATTACACCTTCTCTACAATTTGTAGTAGTCTTTTCTTAAGGTGATGAAGTGATTAAAGTTAAATGCACCATGATCCCTGTTTCTGCACATCTATGTTCAGAAGATACTATTTTACTTAATTGCCAGAGAGCTCTGTTGATGCAGCCAGAGCATATAAGGGAACAAGGATAGCTACTGCAGAAGGAAAAGGCAATCAGCATGATGCACAGGGAAAAGTTAATAGCAAAAGCAGAACCGGTCTACTACATCTGCATTCAACAGCTCCCCAAAACAAAGTGCTATTGGATTACATTTTCTCAGTTGGGTGTGTGTGTGTGAAATTCTAGAGCCATCTAGACAGGATTAAATAGGATAAGAGCGTTCCCCATGATAATAAACGTTAAATCCATTGACTGAATGACAGACAGAGGGTGATCCTGTGTGTGTGTGTGTGTGTGTGTGTGTGTGCGCACACACCGCGTGCTCCCCTGCGTGTGGTGGCTCCTGTAGGTTGAGTGATTGATCTGCAGTTCTGGCAGAGCCTGTTATTCTGCATGCACACAGCCAAGCACATTAAATATTTATCACATAGGAGCAGACAGATGCTGCAAACGTGGAGTGCTGGTAACAATCTCGTCCAAGTATCTTCCTCATAAAGTGCAGATGTGATTTCAAAATGGAACGGAAGTCCAGAGCGCACGCATGCGCACACAAAATACACTGTGGCTTATTTATGTTATGCCTCCTATTGATCATTACCAGATGGGAAGGCAAAGCAATAGCTGAGAGATGAACCATATGAATCTGCTTTAATTTACCCCCAGTTATAGGTTTGCAATTCTTTCTTCTCACTTTTTGGTTCAGAAACTTACAATTTGCTAAGTGGGAAAAAAAATTTAAACACTGTAAGGAGCACATTTCCATCATAAGCCTCCTAATGCTACTCTCAGGGGCTGAGCTACCTTTCTCTACAAGAACTGCAAGTTCCAACACCACTTCCTAAAGCCATAGTCAGTACCATGAGCAGGAGATTTTGTTCCAGAACAATGAACAAAATATGTTTCAATAGTGATGAGCATTGCAGACAATAGATCCTAACTGAAGAAGCTTTGTTTAAGATTCTGTTTTTCACAAAGCTGCTTCATCAAGACTCATATAACATTCCAACAAAAAATCCAGAGACGGCAGTCGAAGTATCATTTTATTCTGAAAACTGGGAGACCTCAGCAGTTGCTTTGAGCTTCAAAGCCTTGACTCTGGAGGCTTCCTAAATACTTGCTCTTCCTACAGGAGTCAGGTATAGCAGCAGCTACAAACTCTCTTAAAGTAACAAATGAAAACAGTCTCCCCACCCAGCTGTGACCTTCTGAGACTTGTGCATTATGCATTAGAAGGTTGGAGTGTAAATAGATACTTCTGAGACTCTTACAGAAAAAAAAAAAAAAAAAAAAAAAGGTCTAATTTATGATGAGAAAAGCTTTTTGGTCTGTTTGCAAAAAGTAGATTTGAAACAATGTTTTTTTCAGTACAATTTAACCTTTAATTTATATTGTTTTGCTTTTACAGTCACCTCCATCCCACTTGCAAGGGCAGAGGGCAAGCAACCCTCTACTGCTCATAAGTTTTAGTTATATATACCATTTAGTTTTCTAACCTTTCTGCTTTTCAAATCCATCACTTATGCCTACTGCCAACAAGTTGCTTCAGGCTTTTCCATTCTCTCTAAATCCATAAAAGAGCTCTAAGAACAGTGTCATGGACATCAGAGGAACAACATAAAGGGTCAAGATAGAATGAAAAGAAGAGATGCAAACAAGAAAATCAGCTCTAGAGAGAAATGTGTACCATGCTTCAGTGTGCTATTCTTATCTTCTGAGGGCTACAGGCAGATTCCAACCTTTTTGACACTAAAAGGCATGAATCCTTTTTTCAGTTCTTGAGTCAAGAAAAACGATGATAGTCGGAATTTTCAATTAGTCAGAGTTTTGTCCTTCAGTTTTGTGACTCCTTCTGTGCAATCGTAGACAGCTGGAGGTTTAGATTCAATTTTCTTATCCCTAAAAAGGGAATAAACACTAATTCATGCACAGCAATTGCTAGGCGAATTAGCAAAGCATTTTCAAACTCATAGTTAAAAGCTATACTCCATCTACTCTGCCTGGACATAATTCTAAAACCACAAAAAAGCTGAGAATGTTGCACCCTATCTGGTAAACTATTCTCAGTTGAAAATTTAATAGCCTGCTGGAACAAATAGCAAAAGCCCTGCTGATTTTAACACAGTTAGGATTTCACTCCACTAAACAAATTTCCTAATGGAAGGCATGCACTTCAAACATTTGCACAGTAAAGCCATATATATTCAGTTTCAGAAAGGTATTTTGTAATTCATGCATGACTGATGCTTTACCAAAAAAAAAAAAAAAAAAAGGTCATTAAATAAAATGTGGAACCTGTTCAAAACATGGTGGTTGGCCTTAAGATCATGCCATTTTTTAAAGAAACCCTATTTTTAAAATCAGTGGCTGCTAGAACAATTCATTTTCTATTATTTTTTTTTATGAAAGCTAACAGCTTAACACTGCAACACATATAATCAATGTCCAAAGGCACACTTTAGAAAACATAAAGACACTTGTATTTTCCCTTCCTCAGCACAAGAGTTCAATTTACTGTTACACTGTTGGTCACCTATCAAGCCTGTGACAAAAGCAGTTTGGGAATCTATGGCTCTCAAATCCCAGCTCTGCATTAGCAGATAAAGCACACTGATTCTTTTTGTGCACATGCTGCTCTGATGGAAGGTAAGACTGAAACCATCTTACAGAAACTATTATTTCACCATAAATGAAAGAATATTACAGGTGCTTCCCCGAAGGTGAACAACAAAGAGTAATATATGAGAGCCTCTTTTGACAGTGGAAGCTCTGTATGAGATGACTTGTGTGTCCAGGACTGCAGCTTTCACTTCCGTGGAGAAACAAGATGACGTCCCGGTGATACAGCCTTGGACATTTACTCAGTGACACAGCTCTTCATTATTGGAGCATGTTGTCCCTTATTTCTAAATGGTTCTCCCTGGAGCCACACTGGCAGAAGCTTGGAAAAAGGCAGAGGTTTACTGAGGTCCTTCAGGTTTGGCCCAAGGCTAATGCATTTGTGCATTACCTCTGAACTCACACAGTTAGTGGAACAATTAGTAGGGTGCAATGATAGGTTATTTAGACTCAATCAGTGTTGTAATACAGAGACGGCAAAGAGACTGAGGTTGGTATATTACATACAGGCAAATGGGTACATGGAACACACTGGGAACAAGGCTAACATCTTCCAACTATGGCCATAAATATATGCACCTACCAAATGCCTTTTTCTAACAGAAGAAAGAAAGTTTCCTTTTCTTAGAAAGCAGCTTGGAGGCCAAACTCAGTACAGAGTAGGGCAGGGTAGATTTCTTTCAGCTCTTTGAATGAGCAAATCCAGACATTCACACTGAAAAGTCAAATTCAGTCAAATGCTGTATTTCAAACTGCTTTCACCAAACCAGAAAAAAAGCAACCAGCCTTGACAGACAGCTTTGCTCTTAAGTTTTCCATCTGCATTTCAACTCAGTTTCAGGTATACCTATTCAATGTTAGGTAAATTATCAAAATACCTGAGCGGGACAATGTGGGTGCAAGTCCCTCCAGTTCAGGCAGGGGCTGTGTTATTTGCCTTCTTGACATCCCACATGCAGTGTACTACACAAATGTTCAGATCACAGCTGTGTTGGTAGAGCCCCTGAGTGTAGCTCAAATGTTCTTAGAAGCTCTGCTGGGTTTCTTGATTTAGCTGTTTCTGTATCAGGAAAAAGTAGTATCACTTCTGACATCAGGCAAACACGCCACTTACGTGCCCACGCACGTGTTTAATGAAAACCTATGGATGCCTCCATGCATAAAACTACGTAAGAAACTTTAGCTGCATCAGTTACACTGGTGTGCATATGATTTGTAAAAATCCTTGTGACATTGCCTAAAGTCCTGGGTTTGTGTTCTGACACATCTGTGACAACAGATTAAAACTAGATGACCCAGGTGTCCTGCACCTTCCTGACAGATGCTGCTAGGGCAGTGAAATGGACCAAAATCAAAGTTGTGGGCTATAACCCCTTCAACTGTCTAGTTTTAATCCATTGCCACAAATCTGCTGGATACCATAGAAGCAGTTATATTGTCCAAATGTGCTTTTGTCAGTATAGCTCATTTCACACATTGAACCACTGTAAACTATGCTAGCCCTAGCACTTTTTTGCTAGTATAACTCTGATTCCATTAGTAGGGTTTTATTGGAAAGTTATCCAGTAAAGCTATCTGTAAAGCCTGGTCTTTCATTAGGAATGAAACTGCTAACAAGTTTGATATTTAAATTACTATTACTCTCAGCTAGCTGGCTAGCTGAGCTATCTTGCTGAAATGAATGGGCCATTTGGACCTCTCAGAAGTACTGCTGCAAGCTCTTTTCTCTCTCCCCTGTGATTCAAGTTCCTGATTTTTAATTTTTTTTCTTGTTTTTTTAAGGCAGAATTCATAAAATCATCATTATTTTTCAAAATTCAGAGTATCAAACCATTGATACAAAATGGTGCCTGACATGATCTGCTATCATTTTCAGACCTTCTCTAAGCACTTACCTACAGCAGGGAAAAAAGCTGTAAGTTACCTGGAAAGCTCCTAAGCTCCTGCTTTGCCCAGGAAAATACACTAAGAACAATCTTGTTGTTAATGCTCAGGTTCTCTCCTATGTGATTTTGGGCAAATATTTTTATTTTCCTTGATGCTATTTTCTTCTCTGGTGAAAGGGTCTAGCTCTCTTCCTCTTACCAGCATGATGTGATGGACCTTGTAAGTCACTGCATGAGTAGGGACAGCAGCACCGCTCTTTCAAATGCTTTAAGAAAACAAAATATAACAATTTACTTTTGGTCAAGAGACTGCTACCAAAAACAAACCTGTAAATATATCAGTTGCAATCTACTGATTTAAATATTTTTGGTTGAAAGCTTCAGAAGTCCTGTTGTGACAGCCATAGGGACTCTTAGCTGAGATTTTGGCTACATGATGGAAGAGGCAATGCTGCAGGTATTGACATGGATCAGAAAAAATGCACCAGTTTGCTCCTGAGAAAGTAGTAAACTATACATTTGAAAGCCTGTGAAAGAAGAAAGCTGCATACTGAAAGAAAGATGTTTGATCATCCAGGAAACATGGCCCTGACTCATTCAAGGGTGCTTGGGACAGCCCCAAGCTGTATTCAAGTCACATGATGGCTTTGCTGCTTGACAGAAATCACAACAACCCTATTTGCCTTGGGTTAACTGCTTCACATGTCCCTTGCCTGTGAGTTATTTCATGTAGCTGTTCATTAAGATGTCAACTTTGCATGGAAAAAAAAGCAAAAAAATGTTTTAGAGAGTAAAAACTACAAGTTTAAAGATTTGATGGGAGGGAAGGTAAAACACACAGACTTCATGGGCAATCAATATCCTGGTCTCTTCAGACTTGTTAATTCAATAGACTGTGGATTACAGTATAAAGATAATACCACATTCTGAAAAGATCTTGAAAAATCAGTGGTTACTAAATAAATGTAGGCAGCAGAAGAGTGCTCTTGATTTTGGACATGAAAGGAGAAAAAAAGAAACAGGAGAAGGTTTGACATTCCTCTTCCACGGACACCACCACAGCCCAGAATTATAGTCCCATCTTACCTGCTTCATGCTTCAAAGAGTAATGTCTATGAATGGAGGCAACCCTGTCCCACATTCTTCCCTGTCTGCTTTCATCATCCACAGTGCGCTCATTGAGGGGCTGACTAATGCTGTGTAATTGACAGGTATTCACACTCTGGAGCATCATGGCTTGCTAAGTAACAGCTGGGAAGAAAGAGATTCTTGTTAAATAAATAGAGCCAGAATTAGAGGGCAAGAATTTTAATTAAAACTAGGTCTTCTGATGCATATTTCTGACAGCTCTTTCACTTGAACTAAATGCTTCAAGATGTACAAAAATCTGTATTATTTAAGACAGCTGGTTTTCTTTGCAATCAAGTGTTTCTGAAGCTGCATTTTTACAGTTTGAAAGCTACTATGATAACTTGGTGCCATGTATTTGAAAATTGAACAAATAAACAAAACCAAAAAACCACTATTTTTATTTGCTGCATTTTTTTTAACAGGACATTGTAAGGATTCTTGAAGGATAGAGAAAAAGGTGTCAGGAGATTTTTCTAAGGGAGATAAACATAGATTTAATTCTAATTTTTTAGAGTTATGAGAGCTGCAGACAGTAAAAACACCCACAAGGCCAGGCATAAAGCAGAGTAAGGCAGAAAACAGGTCAGGCTTGCTATAGGGTCTCAAGGGAAAATGAGGAACATTCTTAAGCTTTACCCTTCTGGTTCATGTAGCTGCCACAGATTAGGTGTTTGCTGGGTTTCACCCCCAGGAGGCCAGACAACATTTTGCAGTTTCACTTTAAGATGGCTTGTAGTCAAATTTAGAGCCAAATACAGTGACATTCTTGTATCAGATTCAAGACTTCAGGCCCGGATCAGAGGGTGAAGAATTGGGGTCAAACAGTGCAAGCTCACAGATACCAAATCAAAGAAAATAAAAACTCTTTTGCAGGTTTTTTTCCTCTTCCTCTTTCTTTTTTCTTCTTTCAAACCTATTATACTGGTTCTGTATGATACACAGATCAGACTGACTTAAGAATTTCACAGAGACGGTTCTGGACGTAAAACCAAGATGTTTGTGTTTATCTCTCTGGGCACAGTTCTGAACTCCCTCCTGCCTGTTTCACTCCAGTGACTCTGCTTTCAGAGCTCTCCATACAGCATGTCTGGCTCTTACAGGGTTGATCAGCAATAAGTGTTTCAGTCACGAGGTTTTCAAACACATGGGAGGAAAAACAGTGTGATTAATTTGGCTGTTTGCACCACGGGACTCATCCAAGAGATACATCCGGTCAGGTAACTCTGATAATCAGGCCACTTTTAATCTCCTTGTCTTCTTTCTTCCACTACACTTCACTCTCACTAAACAGAGACACTAACTAGGTGAGCGAGTGGGTGGTGGAAAAAGTGCTAGCTCAGCTTGCTAGTGACTTGAACTGCTCAACATAATGACAGATTTTGGCAGATTCTGAAAATCATGATAGCAGTAACTGGCTTATGTTTTACTGTTTCCATCTAAGCTTCCTGGAATACATTAAACTAACCAGTTTCTAAAATTACATTATTTTTTTCATGTAGTACTTGGAAGAAAAGAGAACAGAAGAAAAACTGTTCTTTCACTTTCTACCAAGCCAGTGAAACAAATAGTTTATTAAGCAACACTGACGACATAAATCACGCTTTGGTCTTGCCTACTTTCTTTTTATAGGTTTGTGGAAAACTAGGAGTTGAACATTCATTAATATATCTTTTCTTATCAAAGAGCAAAGTCTTTTATCAACTTCATTGAATGTCTTTTCATGGCAAATAATTATATGAAGAACAATCAAAATAAATGAGAAATAGATCATTTCAGTTCCCATTGGAAATAAGAGACCAGATTAATGTAAAGATGATGCCGAAAACAATTGTGAGTGGATATAAAAAACTCTGTTTACTTACATAGGCAGTATTTAAGCCTAGAACAAAATGTTTTGGGCAATAATTGTAAGGTGCATTTTGTTCTTTGAAATACTTCATAAAGGTTAGAATTCATCTCCTAAAGCATTCTATGGTTCTCCATTTCTTTTTTCAAATTATTCCATTTAGGAAGCCACTGAAGACTTACAGACTTCAAAGAGAATAACTTGTTCCTTGTTCATGTACAAAGAGGAAGTGAACAGAAAGGCTAGCATTGTAGGTCCAAAGCTTCAGCCTTCCACCTGCTGAGGTTTAGATCAGACTGAATCACCTTTTCTGCTTGTCTGGCTGTGTTTTCAGTGATAAAAGTTCTTAGAAAGGGAGGCTATCACTGTGAGTTTCCAACAGTCACTTGGTCTGGTTAACAAAACCTGTCTTCAGCATTCAGAAGCAGCAGACTTTATCATGACTGGTGAAATTATAATTTATTATCAAGTGCTCCTACAGAATCTATCCACCCATAGAATCATAGAATAATTTGGATTAGAAGGGATCTAAAGAGACCACCTAGTCCAATGCCCTCTGCAATGAGCAGGGACACCTTCCACTAGATCAGGTTTCTCAGAGCCCTGTCCAACCTGACCATGAATGTTTCCAGTGCTGCAGCATCTACCACCTCTCTAGAAAACCTTGTGCTAGTGTTTAACCCCCGCCTTGTAAAAAAAATTTCCTTATATCCAGTCTATCTTCACCATGACCTCCATTAGTGCCCCATGTGCAAAGGAGCAGCCAAAGGCATTTGTTCAATACTGTATTTTGTTCCTAAGGAAGGGATCTGCTGGGAACAGGCAAAGTCACCAAGAGTAAGTTACTCCTCCAGATTCAGTCATTTCATTGAGTCTGTTTTAATGAAACCTGGGAATAAACCAGAATGGGTGGCTGAACCAACTGCTGTTGGGCCTAGAGGCAATCTTGAGCAATTGAGGCTATGAGCTCTCATTCAGAAAATGTTTACACCCCACTCCCTGCTGTCCAGAAAAACATTTCAGAGACAATTTTAAGGTACTTCGATCAGAGGCTGCAAGAAAAGAAATAGCCACACCCTAAATCTCAAATGGCACTAAGTAGCTTAAATATTTATTAAGATTCTCAGGTGGAAGTCATAATCTGTTTTGAGCATTATGAAAACATTGAAAGCAGTACTTGGGTTAGTTAACTTTTAAGTTACTTTGGAAAAGTCTTTGTTAAGCACAATGACTACAATATTGGAACATCCCTAGGCTGCAAGATTTTTCAAGAAAGAAAATACCCATTTGACAATAGACTAACTCACAGTATCTGAGCTAGCAAGAACAATAGCACTCCAATGTCCAGCTGAGATTTTACTCACAAATACAAAGTTGGAAGTAAGTGCTGATAAAAATAGAATGTTAAATACTGTCAAAAGGATGATTGTTGAGTAGGCCCAACTGAAAAACAGTTGCTTGGTTTTGACCAAGTGTAACTTTTGCTTAATTAAATTAATTAAAGCAGGAAATTCTCAAGAAATGTAAAAGTATACACTTCAAACAAACCCCTCCCAAATTAACACTACGAGGTTTCATAGAAATTTCTCTATATACTGTACTTACTCTGACATTTTTATTCTTATTGCTTCTTTTCTTTAATTTTTTCACAGTTTTGTTCTTGAAATAACTTTTCATACTTAGACACTCTCTGCCTATCATTTGCCACCTACCTTCCTAAAATAATAATTAAGAGAAGATTTATGTCTAATTTGCTGAAATCACTGTATTTTTGCCAATGGAGAATAAAGAAAAATAAAAATAAAATGAAATGTGATTTTTACTTTGGTTTTTTTTTATTATTATTGAAAGAATGTGGGTTTTGTTTTGGGGTTTTTTAAAATTTCACAACTTTCATTGCCACAGACTCTGGGACTGTGGTAGCATTCTAAAAAAGCATCTTCTAAATAAGTTAAAATCATGCCATACAGCAAACTGAAATGAAGCAGTGAATCACATCTCCCATGGTTATAAATCTGCAAAATTTCTTTTGGGTTAGTTGTTTTATACTGATCTGTTCAATCCCCTTTCACATCATTCTTTCCCTCTCCCTCTACACTCCTATCCTCTTATCATCCCTTTTTGACTGCTAGGACTTAAAGTCAGAAATATTTTCAGGAAGTTTTCATAATGCTGGTGACACTTCAAACATGCTAGAGGGAGCCGAGAGAGAGAGATTAACTAAGTAACTATATGTGTATGCATTAGCTTAAAAAGCAATTAGCTCCTGTAACAGGAGATCCAACAGATTGGTGCCTAGCAAGAGTATGTATGACTAATTCTGTGTGACTGTGTCAAGAAGAGCAGTTTGCCCACCAGAGAAGCTAACATGTTGCCATATAAGAAGCAACTCACTTTGAATTCGCATTTTTAAGCTTGCAGCTGCTCTCAACATTTAGGAATATGTTTTCAGTTTTCTGCTTCCTTTTTTCCACAATTATTTTTGACAACTCCATCCCTCCTACTCAGCCCAGTGCAAAGCAATGCAGTGGAAAAAGCATTATACTTCCACCAAATAAATGAGTAGTTGTATACTTTCTTGTCTGTCTAGCCCTTCTCCTCTTCCTCCTCCCCCAGGAAGCCCCAGATCAAAGATATCGTAAAGGACAAAACCAGAAGGTTCATTCTCCTAGAAAAAAAACAATAGAACTCTATTCATTCCAGTCACAGCAACATCTGGCTTTATGTTAAAGCTTTTCTCACCTCCTACCCACCCCCAGATTCTCCCTGGTGTAAAGTGACCATCCCAGATGGATGCATTTGACAGTTCCTCCTTAGCCATTTCTTTGGACCATAAGATTGGCTAAAAGCAGAATTATTTTGCAAGTGGTCCAAACTAGGCCACATCTAAGCTTACTTTGGTGCTTGCTCTGATGTGATTGCTTCTTGATTCAGTGGTATTTGATATTGTGGTAACACTGAGAAATCACGAAAGGCCTTGATAGTTTGTCCTTGTAGGTTTCCTGGACTCTGGTCCTTGGGAGGAGGGAGATGGAGGATGAGTGAAATCCTGCACTGCTTCAGGTTGCACAGCTCAGCAGCAATCCAACCAGACACAGCTGCCAAGTTAAACATCTTTACCCTCCTCCTCAGAGGACACACCTTACCTGTGTCTGAAGTCACACATTTTGTATCAGTTTTACATTACCTTCCTGGAGACAGCCTTAGAACACAGATCCATGACTTCACCTAACTGAGCCTGGAGAAAATTACACAACTCTTCTTCAGCGTCCCTTTCAGTAATGCTATCAAATATTTTTAAGTCTTCAGTTCAAGCAAGAGAAAAACACTTGAGGCAAGGCCTAAGCTACTGATTATTAGGTTTCCCTGTAACGCAGCTGATAGGTTTCCCACAAACTTAATTGTATTTCTTTTTTTTTTTTTAAGTACTACAGGAAAACTCCTGGTGTAACCTGACACATATTAAGGGAGTGCAGGAATTGATAAACAATACAAAGACTAAAGATCAATTGCTTTGAGAACAACTGATGAGATCATTTACTTGTGAAATAGCAGCCTTGACAACAAGGATCAGGTGTCCCTGAGCTAGTTCCTGAAGTGTAACCATACCAGGTAATTAATATCATCCCTGAGAGAGGCTAACATTTCTGTTCAAATCACGTTTCTTTCTTCTATCTATGAGCTTTTCCTGCAGGCTCAAGGCACAGTGGAGCAGAACAGGGAGTGCAGTTACTACACAGGCTTCATTGTCTGCAGAACACGCTGCTACCCAGTCATGGAAAAGGCAGCAAAGAGACTGCTGGAGGGTTACTTAGAAAAAAATAAAATAAAATAAAATAAAATAAAATAAAATAAAATAAAATAACATAAAATAAAATAAAATAAAATAAAATAAAATANAAAATAAAATAAAATAAAATAAAATAAAATAAAATAAAATAAAATAAAATAAAATAAAATAAAATAAAATAAAATAAAATAAAATAAAATAACCCAGAGCTGAAGCACTGGATATGCTTGCCATAACGATTTGGCTCAGAAAACAGAGAATTTTCCAGGGCCATTTCCAGCCTTTACAAGAGACTGTGCTCTCTGGAACACTGAACAGAGCAGGCTGAGAGGGCTTGCAATGCCCCATCACACTATTCACAGCAATTTAGCCTGTTTTATTCTTTACTTTTCTGAAAGAAAGGGTAAGAAGAAGTGTCCTAAACACATCAAAAATATAGAAAATGTCAACTCAAAACAGCAAAAGTAATTAAAACCTAAGGGCAGCTTAAAAACCATGTTGGAAGTCATACAACTGCAGCCTTCAAAGGCTTTTTTCTGTAGAGGGGTGGAGAAGAGAGCTTTGATTTTAAAACCACCACCACCACCACCACAATGGATCATTTGATGTTTTGGTTCCTCCTGTTTTTTTAATTAATGTTTCAAAGTAACGGTTTAAAGTCAATCCAGCTTTATTATAGGTTCATTGCAGGATTAGGAGAGATTTGAAAGCAAGCCCAATACAGTCAGCAGAGACAAGCTCAAAATGGCCACTCAGCATAACATGCTGGTAGTGTTTTGAGCAAGTGGCCAATAAAATCAGGCAGCATTTATAAATACTGTGTAATTCTTTTTCCCCTGAAATGAAAATCAATGAAAATCTTTTAAAATCCCAGTTAATAGGCTTTTGTGCCACTTGTGAAACATTTCTTTTCATTTTCTTAGGAGAGCATTCATTCATTTTAGGTTATTAATAAATAGAATCCTGCATTTATGTGCATCAAGTACACTGTCATTACCCAACGTGTATTAGCAACATCATACCATTTGATTCCACTCTTTTTACAGATTTTTAGGTTCAGAAACATTACAATTTTCTAGTTGAAGGGGGTGTCAAGGCTCTAAAATACTCTTGACTACACACTGCTCTCTATATGGACTGTGTACAGGTCACAGAAGGAGCAAGGCTCGTGAAGACAATGAATTTATTTTAAATTTTGCAAAAGCAGACACCTTTCTAACTAACTCTTCCAGATAGATTGCATCCAGTTGACAGCCTGCCTTGGTGGTAGTAGAACTTTGTCTAGGAATTTATTAGTATTTAATATGGATTAGGTGCCAACCTGATTATTTCACTCTTCATTTAAAGATCAGTAAATCTGAGATCTTTTATGAAAAAGCGCTGTGTTTTGTTTGTCACAGGTATGAAATTTGTCCCCTTCTCCCTACCAGAGGTAATGTTATACAAGTCACAATGCTGAACTCCTCAGACCACTTCTGAGTAGTACAACTTCTGTTCAGTGCTTTTAGTTTTTTCTGGTTTTGAGGAGACATGAGAGAGACACATCAAAACCTGCAGTGTAACACCTTGGAAAGTACTATCCCCTTTCTACCATTTCTTCAGCGGACATGTGGGAAAAGAGGAATTGCCCTGTGTGAGATCTGGATCCTGTGGTAAGGGAGGCAGGGTATTATCAGGAAAGAGTGTGTAGCACAACAGTGTGGGCATTGGGGCTGCTATGCAGCAGGTCCAGGATGCGCCAGCACAGCTCAGAGCTCCTCTGCTTCGTTTGGTACAACTACTTCCCTCTTGTTCAAATGGACAACAGTTCACAGCTGTGGATATATTACCCTCCTTTGCTTTTCCCCTGAGAGGGTGTCTACAGAGACTCCATTACATTAGTGCTGATAATAAAGCAAGACAGTACTTACAGAAATGTATTTCAATCCTGAGTCCTACAGACATGCTTTGCCTACTTTTGTCCACTTAATGAGAATATAATCTAGGGCCCAGCTGGTGTAAGTCAGCAGAGAAGCAATGAGCCTAAGAAAACTTGCCAATTTACCTCAGTGAGGATCTGGCCCAGGGGATTCATAATGGATGGAGTTGTCTAGTCAAGAAGAGGCTGGAACAGCTCGAGATGACTGCATTTCTCCCCCACTTTCACAGTTTGCATCACTTCTGCCAAATGGTATGAGCAGCTGGACATCTCTTTCAAATCCATATTTAATTCCCTAAAGCTGCATTGAAATGAAGAATCCTACTCACAAGAAAAGAAAAAAAAAATCAATATTTTGCACAGCTTTAGCTTCAAATTTTAATGAACGAGGAAGGCGCTGCTGTAGTGCAGGAAGAAATCATATAACCAGAGTCTCAAGGCTGAGGAAAACAAGAAAAAAGCACACTGTAAAACATTACCTTTTTATATTGCTAATGACAGATTTATTTATTAAACAAATTTAACACCTCTTTACACAAGAGTGAGTAGTAGTAGTTGAAAAAAATTGCAGTCTGAGAATGGAAATGATTGGGCAAATTAAATGAGAAAATATGAGTTATTGTCATTCATGTTATTGCCATCCATACACAGAGATACTATAAATATATCATTATTATACAAATACATAAACTTCTTGAATTGGGATCAGATTAATATTAAGATTAATCTTTCTACTTGCATTCTCTGTTTCACCAAAAAGTTAAACAAATTTGAAATCACTAAAGAACTATAGCTACGGATGGAAAATAGACAGAAATTTCCTTTTTCACCTTCCTAATTTAAGCATAAGAAAGTTCCTCTTCTTTGGTGCTAAAAAATTCATCAAATATAGCTGAGATGCACGTAAACATAGGGAATGGAATGTAGGAAAGAAATAATGATGTCAGGTAGTGTTACTGATTTTCTTAGGACTATCTACATTGTGTGAGGGTACATTACATTATGGAGTGGAACAGAATCCATGTAATGTACTGTCTTAGATTATATTTATAAATTCTAGCCTTAAGAATCTGTTTTAAATCTCTCAAGTTCAATTTTCACTCTCATTAAAAAGGCATTGTAATGGTATGCCTCACTGAAAAAAGTGAGGTTTTTTTTATAAAGAACCCTTAGTTTTCATTTGACTGGATTCAAGAAGTCTGGTTTAGCATATAGATATTTCTGAAATTTTTGTTAGCACTAAATACAACATTCAATCAAATGGACATCTGGTCTTTTCTAATGGGTCACATTTTAAAATTAACATCTCTACATCTTTTTAATTTTCATTGATACTGTAAACCAGAATAAGAAATTTGACCCCTTAACAACACAGATGTAAGCTTCAACCTGAGACTATAAAAAACATTCAGACTTAATTTGCAGATGGATCAAACCCTAAAAGCCCAAATAATCCAAAAGCCAAAGATATGTTCATATGAATTTCAATTTCTCTTTTTGACCTTTTAAAGCTTGAAAGTGGTATTTTTCCTCTTAAATCAGTAGTTCATCTCTAGAAATAAACACAGGAAAATAGTTTTTCAGAGAAAGAGATTCTATTTCTCAATCAGATGCAACTACACAGGTATTTTCTGCAGTGAAACAACATAATTTCAAACTCTACTAGTAAATAAAATGAAGGTGCTTTCTGTTGTTTGGAAATAACTTACACTAAAAGCTATGATATATAGGGTACACATACCTTATATACAGCACATATTTGAGCAAATGTGCCTGGGCAGGTCTTTTAGAATTCGTATTTTCCTGGTATACAAGGGATTCCTAAGACTGCCAGAACTGGTGTGGTTTTGAAAGGTAAAACTACCTAACCATCAAGTAATGAGAAACCAGATTACCTGCTTGACACAGCTTCAAGGACGATGTGCATGCTCGGTTCCAAATCAAACTACGAAAGAATACCATAATCAAACAAACCTCATATGCACATAGGAGGTATCCAAGGACAGCACAACAAAGGCTACTTTTCAGGGACAGAAAGGAAGAAAGGAATGGGAAGCAATATAGTCAATCCTCATGGACAAAAGGATGCAAACTCATAAAGGAAGTGAAAATTGAGGTAACCCAATGTATTTCAAGAAAGTAAAAAATGTGGGGTGAGTTTTTAATTAATTTCATAGACAAAAATTCTATGCACCTCCAGATCCATATGGACCAATCAGCTGTTGTTTCTAAAGGCTTTCTTCACAGTTTTGGGAAAAGAGGAAAGTCAGAGCCATGAGTGACCTGCGTAGTAATCCAGCAAGTGCAAACTCTGAAGATTTCCCACCTCTGGTGACTTTTGGAAAAAGCAGTCTTTTTCCATTACTGTGAGTGGGATAAGATCCGTGAGAGATCTCTAGATGATCTAGCCTTGCCAGGCAAGCATATTTCTCTATGAGTGAATTTTGGGGGAAAAAACAAAAAAAAGAAATCTAGAAAGCAGCATCAGTGCACCTGCATCCAAAACCTATTTTGAATATTGGTTAGTCTATGAAAATCCAGTTTGAAGGAGTGTTGGGTATTCCATGTGTATAACTGAGTTTGGTGCAAGCATGACTAAACATGTTAGTTTTTCAAGCCTAAGCATCTCAGTCAAACCAGAAAAAACAATATCAAGAGCCTGAAAACTGCCCCTTCAGTAGGAAGACGTGTGGTGGGGGTCAGGTGTCTTTGATGCAGGCCAGATACAGCGCAGGAATGTGCAATATCCTGCTCCCTTTGACACCAGAAAAATCAAAGAGCTAGAGATCATCTCCCTGCTCACCACTGAAATCCTTCCAGCCAAAAAGTTCCCTACAGAGGTGACCTCTCTCACGGGACTTCTCTGAGGCTGTGCTTGGCTATCTGTGCATCTGCTTTTTTTTTTCTTTATGTTTTCCCTTGGGGGATTTGTTGTTGTTGTGTTTTTTCTCTCTCTGACTCCACATTCCACCACTCAAACACCCCTGTGCCAGTCTACCCTGGACATAGTCCTGAAAGGTGCTGGGCATATCTTTAGTTTGGAGATCAGTTCCATGCCATAAAGCAACTTGAGTTTTGCATTCAGTGTGGTATTTATACTTACCTACTTCTGTCTGCTTCAGCCTTGATGCTGCTGGGGTGGGGCTGTACTGGGCATTTAGCAGCACTTGCACAGGCCCCTCCTGGACTGCAGGGTACTGAGCAAGCACAGCAGCTCCCTCAGACCCCTGTGAGCTGCCTCTGCAACCAACGTGAAGCTCCCTGACCAGCTCTGACTGCATTCAGAGCAGTCACAAATGGCACACATATGATCTTTAGCATTCTGTGGCTTAACACTCTACCTGTAAAGCAGCAGTCGTACACCCCAACCTTCCAAAGGTTGTGGGACAGTAACTTAATATTTGTGAAGTACACAGAAATGTTATTATCAGCAGCAGAGCCCACACAAAAATTAATATTTGTTTACTCAGAACAGGCTTAGCTCTGAATGTACAGCAAATAAAGGGCATTGAACACTGAAGGCTAGTGATAAAGGAAAAAAAAAATATATATGGCCACTTCCTCCCCTCTCATACTTTGAGGCACAAGGAGCAAAATACCAAGTGATTAATAATTGAAAGATCTGCTACATCATATATGTGCATGGGTAAATTCTGCACTGAATATAGACTATGTTCTTAAAATTATTTTCTGAGGTTTTTTCCTAAATTATCTTACTTCTACAGTATATACATTTTGCAAACATTGCTTCAAACGCAATGCAAATAATACTTGCAAAATATATTTTGCAAATGCAATTACTTACTAATGGTGTATGATGCATTTCACCACCCTGACTGTCAACCAGTAGTCCAAAAATTGCAGACACCCTTTTGCAGGAAAGTCTTACGAGTGCCAGATATTCATATTCCATTTCCTACATTTGCACAGTTAAGGCTGAACAACCATTCAATAATCTCAATAAATATAGAAACGCTCAATGAAGAAGAGAAACAGCAAGAAAATGCCAAGTTTCTGACTGAGAGATTAGGGGAGAACACTGCAGTAGGATGGGGGACGCAAAGCAAGCAAGCAAACCAGAAAGTCAGTTTTTTTCTCTTCTTCTGCCAGCTGCATGCCAGCTCTAATGAGAGCAGCAGCTCAGTAGTCCTGCCAGCGCTCCAGGTTGGAGACGGCTATGATGACAAGGAATGTGAGGAATGAAGCACTGCTGCTGCTGTTACATCTGTTTTAAAATCTGACATCAGCCTCCCTTCAAAGCTAACTAACCCAGCAATTTCTGCAGCTATTAATAGAACACACTTGGTATTATTGAACTCAAGGTGCAGGAAGAAGCAGACCCAAATCCATCCAGTCTCACAGCTGGATTGTTGCTGTTTTACCCTTTAAGATTTTGCTGTCTTTGTTTGGTTGGTTTTTTTTTAAGTCCAGATCATTAAAAAGGGTAGAAAACAACAACTGTGAGCATGGTCTCCAAAACTGTTAGAAAATTTTAAAAGTTTGGCCTCCTTAAAAAATATCAAAAAGTAAAAAGGATAAAGACAAAAAGTGGGAAATGAATGGCTGCAACTGGGTTTCCCCAGCTCGGTATGCTTATCACTAGTAGTGCATTATGCCATAACAAAAAAATCAGCAAACTGGAAATTCCTCCTGCTGTGCACAAATGAAGCCAGAAATGACTGTCCCTGCTGCCTGTACAGAAAACACACAAGTACATTACACACAGTACACACGCAACCTCTGTGTGATGCTTCACGAGCTGGGTATGTTTGGGTATTTCTAGACAACAGAGAATGAGCAGCAATTTTCATGATTTAGACAGCACACTAAGGCACAAGGTAGTTTCATTTCCATTCTGATGTGGATCCTCTTAAAAGATCTTTTTGCAAGAACAGAGGATCTAAGATAGCCAAGGTGAAAATAGTAACAATAATTTTTTGAAGTTCCAGACAGAAAAGGACCGAATGCCACTCCCTGATTTAGTGCAAAAAACGAAGGCAAATTACCATTTTTACAATGCTCTCTTCCTCACCAGTTCATGTTTTACCCAGGGCTTTTTAGAGGCAGAATGCTGCCTTTCTAGTCGGAAATTCTACAGCTTCCTAATCTGTACATTTGTGTGAACAACTGTTATTGACATAACTGCAAAATATCACAGTCTCTTATGATGTAATTAGGCATTAAGCATGATAAAAGTATTATTAACGAAAATTTATTGCCTTCCAATACATACAGAATGGCTGACTGTAGGAACGAATTGAGACATTGCCACCTTTTTTAAGCAAGTTAGAGGGAGTTTCTTAAGTAAGGGACAACAGGAGAAGCTTAAACAGAGCAAACCAAAAAATCAACAGTTATAAATGACTAGGATTAAGATGATATTAACCCCAAAATTTTAAGGAACTTGAGCAAACTGCTGGAAAACAAAATAACAGTTTGTAATCTTTCTTCTATTACTCCTTTAATTGCAGGAGTGAGAGGTAGAAAACAGGACGCCAATTTTTAAAAAATTTTCACAGAGGAGCTGCAGAGTTCTAACTCTGGCCATAACTATGGTGGGAAAATTAGTAGAAATTAAAGTAGGTAACAGAATTAGTGGATAAAGATTATATATTTGGGGGGAAAATGGCAGGGGCTTTCACATGGTTTTGCCTAGCAAATTTATGGGAGTTCTTCACAGGGTCAACAAGTACATTCAGCTTACCTGGCTTTCTAAAGGAAAGCTTTTTAACAGTGTCCTTCCAGCCCATTTTCAGAAAACTAGTTAGTTGGGCATTGCATGGTGAATACCTCATTAAAAGTCAGGAAACATAAAACAGAATAAAAATAGAACAGAAGAAGATCATTAAGATTGAGAAGAATCTTATGTTGATGCTGCTCCATACAGTGACGATGGACCAGAAAGGATGTGAGCAACAAGTTGAAAATATCTGCTGATGATATGGACTGATTCTGTACAAATGTACAAAGCACATTGCATAATAAAAATACAGTTTTAATTCAGTAGAGATAAATGGAAAGGAGCGTAAAGAAGTGTATACAAACTTGTATACAAAATCATGGGCTCTGAGCTGATTATTAAGAACAAAACTGAGAACAAAACATTCCACTGTAAGGAATCAATGTTCTCTACATATTAAGCTCTGTAATTCTGTCTCTGCATTTTAAAAAGGACAGAGCAGAACCAGAATAAATGATGAAAAAGCATGAAAAAGATAATTAGGAAGGTGAAAGGGCTTCAGTAGAGGTGATGACTAAGTAGAGTAAGATTCTCATCTGGCTCAGAGGGAATCCTGGGGAATTAAGGGTCTCTAAAACTGTAGGCAGCAGGAAGAAGAAACTTAAGGATCAACCATTCATATTTTCTTTTAAGTTAAGTCATAAATGTCATTGAAAACATTGAAGGAGCACACTTCAAAACAGGTAGTGTTTCACTTAGGTGTTGTTAACTATTGGAATTCCTTGCCAGAACAGTTTGTGGACCTAGAGTTTACCTGTCTTGAAGAAAATATTAGTCAAGTTCATATGAGGGAAATCCCTCAAGAATTACCGTCTGTCCAGAAACCACATCTAGCTCATGTCTTTTTCAGGATATTCAAGGGGGAAAGTCCCTTTCCCCTGCCACCTGGTCAGATAACCTGGAAGTTTATAATAAACAGATTTGTCTGAGAAGTCTCTCCAGAGACCAGCACCAGCCAAAAAAAAAAAAAAGTCTTTGAAGAACAGCAGAAGAGTAGAAGGATTTTGAGATATATAATACTCTATGACTGAGGCAAGGATATTAGAAATCTGGGTTTATGTCAGAATAAGATGAAAAAATTAATGAACTCTGGCAATACTAGAATTTTCTAAGAAGTCAAGGGAAAATCAGACAAGTCCATGAAGAAACATCACTACATGCTTGTCCTGTCCTTATATTCTTAGCAGTAGATATCTATCAGTGGATATAACAAACGGAGCTAGACACAACTTTGGTGTGACCTGCTAAAGGTGTTTTGTTTGATCTGGACTCTTTTTATGGCATCATGCAAGCAGGCAGTGACATGGCTTAAAGCACAACCCCCTACTCCTGAGGCTTTGACTGCTGGGCTCAGGGCCAGCCTAGAGAGAGCACAGCTGCTGACTTGGAAAGCTGCTGTGAAGAAAACTAGAAGAAGCTCCAGCAGACTCTGCCACTCCTTTCCTTGGGAGCTGCTTTTAGCTCTGTTGCCCTTCGCCTCTGCCTGAGCTACGTTGCAGCTGCATCATGGCCACATCAGCACGTGGCCTTGTACCCCACTGGGGTACAAGAGGGTATCAGAGTTCCTGCTCCTGGCCCACAGGCTGACTGCCCACTGCACCCCAGGACCTGCCTCATCACCGTGGCTTCACCTGGTGACCAGTGGTCCCCAGCTCTCCCAGCCCTTGTCTGCTTGGCTTGCTGGGCATGGTGGATCTGCACCCAGCCAGGGATGGCACAGCCTCTGCAGCCTGGGGACACCTACCATGCCCTGCCCTGAGCCCATGGCCCCTTCTGTGCCCCAACACGGAGCAGCAGTTTGATCAGGATCAATACCTTTTAATATCTACCCTGGATCAGAAGAACACATCAATAAAACATGAAAAATCTGAACAGCAGGAAACCTGCTACAGCATCTTCCGTCCTTAAAAGAAGTATCTCCTTCCACACTGTCACAGTTCAGATGAGCTTCATTTATGTAAAGATATCTACTGTGAAATTCCATTGATTGCATAATACAACATCTCTTTTTGGATCTGGCAGCTAAAATATATAAAGTCCTTTATTGCAGGAGACTTGTGTCCAAAGTTAGTATAGAGGAAAAGTGGAAAGAAGACTAATTACAGGCTGTTCTCTTTTTCTTAGCTGTGCTTTTAGAATAATGTTCCTCATTCCTGTGCACTTCTTCCTCCAGAAGCACTGCAAGAAATAACTGGAACTGCTTGCTCTAGTAAGATAGCAAAATTACAAAGCTCTGGCCCTGAACACAAGTGTAAAAGTACATTGAAAGCCAAGTTAAAAAGAGGGAAAGGGGAAAAAACCCTCCACTGACATTTTCTTTTTTGCTTGGTTCATGGCAGTACATATTCCACTAACTAATATAATGCATTACATTTTAAAATACTAGAATTTTCAAAATGTTGGATCCTTCCGTCTGGTTTGCATACCAGTGGAGTTCATTTATTTGATTTTTTCCTTACTTAGGAAAATTTGAATTTTCCTTTTTAGTTTTATCGTGGGAATCTTAACTCGTTTAGTCAGCTGATTCCAGGAACTGATGTTTTAAAAGTAGAACATTAAACACTGACCAATTAGAAAGAAAGCTCTAAAAGTTGGCAATAATTACAATAGCAAGGACTTTTGGTTTTAGCTCTTAAAGTTCTACAGTTTGGAATCAGTATAGTTCTACCATCCATAATACAATGGAAACCATAGAAGGCTTTTGATATTGTCTCCCAAAACCTCTCATTTTCAAACTAGGATTTCTATAAAATGGCGCCAAAAAATAAAAAAAAAAGGACTTTTATGCAAAATACCTGTTACATGCACATGTACTTTAATCCTGATCAGACATTTCACATTTCTTGCTTTCCACACCCCTTTTGCTCATTTGTTTAATTGTCTGTTACCATAAGGTTTTTTCATGCCTTGGTAAAACATGTTGCTAGCATTCAGCCAGTGAATGCTGTTCAAGAAGAATTTTTCTTTACAGAAAACTTAAAATATTAATTTTGTGAAGTTGGGTCTGCATATATTATAAAAATTAGAAGTTAAAAATACACATGAACAGTTTCCACTTCCTCAAATTTATTTTTTTTTTGTGTTCAAAGAAAAAAAAAAAAGTGATTATTAGGAAGAGAATTAGAGAAAAAGACAAAGTTCAGAATAGGCTTCATTTTAATACCTGGAATCACTAGAATTAATTCCACCTGAATCCTATCAAAACCAGAATGAGTTTTCAGGTAAAGCTTTCTGAAATAAAGTTATGTATGTAATTATGATAAATTACACAAAAGGAAAAACAAAGGTTTATATGAGTAAAACTTGCTCTCCTTCAGGCATTTCTGAAGATCAGAAGTAAAACATGTCTGGGCTAGGAAAAGCTGCTGCTGCTAACTCACATGAGGAACACAGGTTCTTTTCCAGTTACATTTAGATGAGAAGTTCACCTGTAGTAGCAGCTTTCTGGTTTTGCCTTTTGTCTTCTCTTGCTAAGTGGTATTTGGCTCTTTCCTTCATCCTGCCTCTTGAGTTCAAATGAGAAACACTCAGCCTCTCATGAGCATAGCAGTGAAAAATGTTTAGCAACTAAGGTTTCCTTGTCATTGCCCTGCAAGGAGAAATTCAGATACCTGATTTTCCATTTACAATGCCAAAACCTAAACATTATGCCCTCATATAGTCTCTCTCAATCACTATCTTTTAAACCATGTATTAACAAGACTAAAAGTTTATTTCCAAAAAGCCTTGAAGCATTTTGGCTGGCTCACATAGGGGCTGATTTCTTCACATGTAACAGAAATACCATAGTAATCAATCCACTAAGGGAGAAAAATTAAATATTCCCCCAGCTACTCAACTTCTAAAGGATTCCAGCAGTTTCTGAATTTAATTACGGACAAGTTTAGATATGCTAGGAGATTCCAGGGCTGATTTTATGCACTTTCCCTTGAACCTCTCTTGTCAGACTTTCTCACAGTTCTTCATAAATGAAGGCCCCAATTGTTTAGACTAAATTGGAACACTATGTTTATGTCCATACAACGTAGTACTAAACATAAACAAATTCACATGAAAATTCTTGGTATGAGAAAAGAAGACATATCTCCAGTGCAACTGTTTTATCAAAGAGCACATCATTTATCTTAACATCCAGAAAACAATATTGCTATTTAAATCCAAACAAATTATACTGCAATGCAAAAGAACATACAGATTTATTCTCAGTAAAGCAATTGGGCACTGATTTTTTTTCCACCAAGTATTCAGACAAGTTACTGTGGTACAAATATGTTCAACACTAACCCAAAATTCAAGACCACTGCTGAGGTTCAATTGCACATAGAAAAGGCCATTGAGCAAATTTGAACAAAGTCAGCTATACCAGTGCATGTATTTTCCAAGCTGGGGGATGTTTGTGCGTACACAGGACCTTTGAATTTGAAATCAGAGTTCCCAGCTACACAGAGCTGGCAGCTCTTGGCTTATGAGTACTGTAGCCTGAAGTCAAATAAATTGTTCAAAGACAATGTAGCTGCACATTCATGCTCAGCTACAAAAGTCACATGCTTCATTTGCAGAGATCCAAGAAAAAGAGTGAACAAGAGTTTGTGGTTGGAATGAAAATTCTTAAAAATATTTTGTCTTTACGTTCATAACAGAATACTCTGAATAGAGCCATTTCCCTTTTATTGCTATTAAAAACACTTTATAATGAAACACTTCAAGTTTCTTAAAATTAAAAAGTAAGATTACTAAAATATTCTCTTTACCAGAAAACATTTACATTTCTCTTCACTCTTTCCAATATCATTATAAAGCAGTCCTCTTTATTCTTTTTCTTGTACTTAAGTAAAATATGCTGAGCAGAGGAAGATCACAACTAAACAGATACTCAACTGTAAAAAACTGCGAAAATCCAAGACTGATTTCCTGATCCCTTCTCCATTCATCCTTCCATTCTTACTAAAGCTGTGGTCCACACACCACCAGTAATTACATTCGTGGTCCACTGGTGTTTGAAACTTCAACAAGTGGCAATGACACTTGGGAATCATAGAAAGGTTGGGGTTGGATGTGTTTATCTTAGATACTTGTTAACACACTCTGTCTGGTTAATAAATTGCCAGCTATCACATTATTACCAGTGAGTTATTGAAAATACTAGGAATAATTTTTGCAAAAATTTTTGTTGCTTAAACGCAAGAGGTTTTAAGGTTTTACTCTTTGCTAATGCTTATAGTGACATTTCCATTACCAAGGACAAGAGATCTAAATGGATGTCTCTCAATGGCACTTGTGACTTGAACCAAACTATAATTAAACCAGCACTTTCCACTCTGAAGAATCAATGAAGCATGCAGACACAAGAGAGAAACCAAACCATGTCTGTATTTTGAGGTATTTTTACAAGATGCTGGACATACCTACTGTGGGATTATTACAAGGAAACAAACAACTGAACACAAAAGGATTTTTTTGTTGCAAGAGTAAAACTCAAATTCTTTGCACTTCCTACATTCCCATGCATGAGAACTCATAAATCATTGCTGTACTTCCAAAGACCTACATTTTCAGCCTATGACATGTGTCTTGCCCTCAGTACACAAATATACCCATGAATCTATTTGGAGGCACTGGAAACACGCTTACGCATGTGTAATCATGTTTCAGTTTTAATGAGCAGTGAAATATTAAGTGACAATGATAACACTTCAACACAGTTTATAAACTGGTATTCAGGAATGTATATGCACTGCAGGGGCAGCACTGTACTATTAATTGAAACAAAAATAAACAGCTTCAGTATGTACTTCCCCACACAAAAATACCTCATTGACAGCCTTACTTAATGTTGCGTAAGAGCACCATATTTAGAAAACAGCAAGCAGCAGTGCACTATTCTGCAGAGGCAGGTCCTCTCAGGAACTAAATTAGATGCTAAAGGAAATTATTTTAGCCAGATCTTACCTTGCATCAGAACTCGTTCCATGTTGATGGGAAACAAAGATTAAGTTTCAGTTTCTTTGTGAAGCTAAACTGCCTTCAGCATGAAGACCTGAGCAGGAGAGCTGACTCAAATTGGATGGAAAATCATGATTTCACCAGTAACTGCTAGCTAGCTGGATTCTCAGGCACATCCTAAGTTTAATTTTTCAACAGCATTAAAATTCAACCAGTACATGGCATGACCTTTCTTCACTGTGCTGTGCTAATGAGGCAAGAAAGAGTAGGAGCTTCTCCCCACAGACCCTCATCACACAGTTTCCTTGGCTTGGTTTGAGGCCACCAGGTGCCCTCTCATAAAACAGACTTTAAACAGGTGTTATCACCATGAGGATAGAGCCAGACTAGAAGATGAAGTAACTTAACTTGAAATACATTAATTTTGTATAAAGGAAGTGTAAAATTGAGAGAACCAGAGTTGATACAGGTCACTGAGGTGAAAGTGGAAAAATACGGTAGGATAAAATAAATCCATTTGTTAAAGTTAAGAATTGGTGAATGGAAGGAAAACACTGCAGATGAAAAAATTCACAGTCAAATGAAAGAGTTAACAAAAGATTTGAAATAGGGAACTACAAAAGTATTTCCTACTGGCAATAGCTGGGGAGGATATTATTCTAATTAAGAGAAACATGATTATGTTATCTTCTTCCTTTTTTTCAACCCAGCATAAAACAAACACTGGACGTTTGCATTGTCCTTGTATATAAATAGAGAAAACCCCAATGAAGTATAAGGGAACCACCTAGTATATTCTTCAGGGGGATTCCAAATTACCAAGTTTAGGTGGTTCAGCATATATAGCAAAGAACAGGTAAGGTGGAATAGTTTCCTTAAACAAAAGGGTTTGGAATTCCGCAGGATCTGTTTTGAAGCTGTAACTAGGAAACATAATCTAGCATTTTAACTACACTCAGCAGCTATTTTCTTTAGTGGATGGCTTCTCTTGGCCTGTGACACAGAGGGAACCAGATAAAAACTGAGCACTAAGAAGTAGTGCATTGGGATTTTATTATAAAACCTCTAAACCCAAGCTTACAGAAATAAAACAAAATTATAAAGGTGTTGGATGAAAATGAGGTAGAACTCTCCAGTAGGCACGTACTACAGGAGATCTTGGCTGAAGAAATGGGAATGGGCATTTCCAAATCTACAGAAAGAGAGGTGTTTGTGCACACACCAACTAAGGTTTCCTTTTACAAAACAAAAGCAAGAAACAGAGACAGGAAGGAAATCACAGGGATTGACTTGAGTAATAGCCAAAATTCATTTTCAGATCTGTATAAATGTCAAGGCAGACGAAAGAAAGCAGGGAGATCTCAAAAGAAGGGCTAAAAAATAAATTCTCCAGTCAAAAAAATTATATGAGAAAGAGGGGAAAAGACAGAGAAAGGAACAAGCACTTTGAATAAGAGTTTTTCTCCCAAAAATTTTTCTTACCACCTGTAAAAATAAAACCCAGAATCCTAGCAGTGCCAGTAGATATGAAAACATTAGCTGAAAGAGCAAAAGTGTAATATGATCACTAAAACACAAGGAACAGGAAGAAGAATACTCAGAGTAAAAAGCCATCAAATGGAGAAAACTTCCAGATTAAAATTTTGTAATCTTTTTATCTTTCAGTTCCCAGATGAAAAAGGTTGACCAAAACATTAGAACAAAGAAAGAGGAAGAAACACTGTTCTTCCTTCCATTTTCACTGAAAGTAATGAAGACTAAAAAAAAATTAAATGTCTGCCAAAGGCAGGAATTAATGCAAATAGGAGAATTATTTTTAAAAGAACATAAATAGTATTACAAAGAAGCACACAGTGTTAAGCCTCTCAGGTGTCAGAGACAGGGAGTGCAGTAGAATCATTAATTTCCTCTGTTCCTTTTATCTATGCTTATAAAACTCTATTTTAAAACTTCACTGGCTAACTTTTCCAGTTCTGAACTCTTTTTCATATAGAATTTGTCAGATGCCAGGAAAAAAACTAGCCTTAAAAATCGTAGCACCATAAGAAACTTTTATTTTCCCACAACCAGAAAATGAAGCCTTACTGCAAGGTGAGAGAAAGAGAAATTAGAAATTATAAAGTGAATATGTATCACATGACTGTGGTGGCTCTGGTGCTACCTTCAGTAAAGAACGAGACACATGGAAACAGCTGTTTCTAAAAGATCAGCCTACGTATGTTGCACAGAAACATCATCCAGGGAAATTCTTGCAGAGTGCTGGCATGGGAGTGCTGTGCTCAATGTATCTTTCTGATTCTGTATCCTTGTCCAATATTTAGTTCCTGGCATGCTGAGGAAAAATCTAAATATGGAAAAGAGTTAAAGAGGAAGTACTGGAAATAAGATGTAAAATGGAGGCAAAAGACCTCTTGTACTAGATCTGCCTTTTAGACTTTCAGGGTTTAGCTTTCAGCGCAGCTCAGAAGCTGAAGCACACTGGAAAATCCTTCTCAGGTTAACTCAAACCATAATCAACAAATATAATCATGAAGAATATGATGCCAACTTATGTCGCTTATCAGCAACCATGGCTGATATCAGAGCCAGACTACATAAATTGTTTTGAAGTCTAATTTGAGGAATAGATTTTTGACAATGAGCTCATTGGATTAACAGTGAATGTTAAGGCATTCACTCAGTATGCCTAAGGTTTTGTCATTCTTACATAGGAGTATGTAGAATATAGCCTTTTTTTTCCCTTAATTGTCATTTCACTATGTGATCCAAATGGTTTCCTTGCAGTGATCCACTGGGTGATCCACTAGGTTTCCAAATGATACGGAAAGATTTAGAAAATGAGAGTGAGTTTTCACACTCCTTCAGAACTGAGGAAAGAGGTTGACAACTTGAACATTTGGGCAATCTACACATTTGACCTAAATTAGGAGCTCTTTCTGACAGCTGGAAGAAAGTCTGTCAAGAAGCTGAAACCTTTTCATTTCAAAACATTTGAAATATAAGTGGGAAAAAAAACTATGTTTTCTTGAATAGAAATTTACATATGTATTCTTTTCTTTACAAGTATAGACTTAGAAATTGCCCAAGAACTAGAAACACAGGAGATATTTAAATTAGGACTTGAGACTTCCAAGAAACAAATAATTACAAGAATAATATGTAAGGCTAGCTTTTATTATTATTATTATTACTGCTATTATTATTATTATTATTATTATTATTGCTATTATTATTTAATTTTCTCCCTGCAATTACTGTAGGTAGATTTTGGGGGCTTTTTAACCTAACAAGTCCTTTAGTTTTTGAAAAACATTCTGCTTGCTAGCCCTTTTTTGAAAATTCAGGTCAAGACCAATGAAGACTGTATAGATGGTTACTTCTGAAAGAAAAGACAAGGTTTACAAGAAATTTCACAGAAAATCCTGCTGTGAAGTTCAGATGGCATACGGGCACGTTCACAAGCTTGGTTACTTACAGATTTCCTCGGTGAAGAAACCAGATTGAGGCCCACTATAGGTTTCCTAACATGATGTATTTCTGTGATTTGAGAAGGCTGACCCTGACACCACTGGAATGGCTGCATTGCAGAAATAAGCCATGCCCAATTAAAGGTCCAGGCCTGGCAATTTTTAAGGCAAAAGATAAAAGGATGCAATCCTTTCCTGGAAAAAAGGAGTACAAGCTCTTTTGTCAATTAATGCAAGGAACAATTGACTTGAAAAGCCTAAATATGAGTTATAGGGCCACCGACTGCCAAACTTAGTTACAGGTAGAACAAACATTATGTGGTGGGAAAGAGGAGTTTCCTTTTCTGTTGCCTCTCCTTTCATACATGCACCAATAAACAAAATCAGAATACGATGCACATTTTTTTTACATTTGTTTTTTTGTCAGTGAAAGGTAAGATATTCATACATCATGTAGGACAAACATAGGGTAGAGATTTTCCACTCTAAACAAAAAAAAAACCCAAAACTTAAATATTTTGTAAGCATGTACAAAAGTTAAAATGAAGACACTCTGAGGGGTTCTTTTCCCAGGAAGAGCACACAGTGGTTACTGCTGCTACCATCCAGTGAAAGGCTGAATTGTGCCTCCACGTGAAACTGCTCCTTGCACACTGCATCTCTTCCTCTGCTTCTCCTTAGCAAGAGAAAGAATGTATTACACTTTGTCAAACACCTCTGATGAAGTATGTTCATTTACATGCAGGTGTCCCATCCTGATGTATGTTACCTGACCTTGCTGTCCCCATAAGGGTTATTCCAATGCCTAAAACTGTAGCACCTTGGAAATTCTGGTGATGGCTGAAATGGGATAATTTACCATTTCTGAACCTTATATAATAAGGAAAGAAATTATCAATGAGTCATATATGTCTGAGCATAATTTGATATTATACAGATAGGAAGATGAACATTTATGGTTCAGCTTTGGCATTAATAACAACTGAGCATCCCCAGGAAAATGCAACCTACTATGGGAAAGTAAGGATCACAGGACTTCAGTTTCTTTTTCATCTCTGGCTGATATGTTCCAAGTCATATGGCTTTATAAATTCTTACTGATCTCCATCAACACATCTCTTTGATGTTTAAAGTCTCAGCTGGAGTCACATTTGTAAGCCAATAGCTCCTTTCAAAATATTTGTGTCCTTTGACTCAAAGTTCAAAACAGGGCAAGATTCACTTTGCATAATCACTTTGAGCAAGCACAGTATTTATTTTACAACAATTTGAGGGACAGGCAAGTTATGTATTTTGAGACACTATACCTCATGCAAATTTGGGCACTGGTGCCAGAGAACTATAACCTTTTAGTGAAAGATAACAGTGTGCTCAGCTCTTTGCACAGTAAGCCAGTTTTGACTACTGAAATCAGCTTCAGTGATGTGTAAGTTTTCCCTGAAAAGAATCAAACTATAACAACATTCTGAAAATGGTAATCATGTACATTCTTTACTGTGGCTCCAATCTAAACTACCTATGAAAAAAATACAGTGTAAAGAGATGGTGATTAAGTCAATAGGGTTCAATAGGCCTTAATCTCACAGAATTTAATAAATAGTAACATCCTTTCTCCAGAATTTTTTACGCCATATGTACTTTCTCTAGCAGGAAACAAAATGGTGGATTTCAGTTTATAGAGCTCTCTGCGGAATATAAATTTTCCGTATATCACCACAGGATTTGCTTTGCAAGACTTTTACATTTATGTTTCCAGTGCCCTTCTGCTTCCTAGGTATTCTTGGCAAGATGCTGAAGCCCCCAACAGGATGTCAGTACTTTGGCTGGATGATCCAGAGAGGGTGTGAGACAGATAGAGAGGAGGAGTAGTTCCTTCATTCCTCATCTATTTGCATAGCTCATTCTGTCTGGGCTGCAGGGCTCAAACCAGCTGCTACACAAGAGATGGCAACTGCTACATGGAAAGACACACTCTATTCCATAACCCACATTCCAGATACTCCTGTTCTCAAAGCCAGAGTCAAATAGAGGATTATATTAAACATAGGTGTCAGTTTCAACCTCTTTGCAGCTGAGCCCGAGAGGTGCTGCTGTCTTCTCTTTCTCATTTGCATTCTCCCATCTGTTCTTGCTTCATTTCCTGACACCCCTCACAAATTATTACATACACTCCTTTCTCAGTCCTCCTCCATCTCCTTCCTTCTCCCATTACAGCCTCTGTCACTGCCTTCTTACTTGCCCTTGCCTTTCCAGACTGTCACAATCCTTCTTCCTTCCCCATCTTCAACCACCACAAACTCTGCCTTGCCTGTCCCCATCAGCAGCTGTGCCAGGGCCCAAAGCTTCCTGAACCTGCTGACTTCATGACTTTATGACAAATATCTGCAAATACAAATCTGTACAAATAAAGCAAGAATGTGGTAGTCTATAAGCCTTTTGAGACAGTACATTGCAGTTTCATCTCTCACCAAGCGTACATATAACATTGAAAACAGTGGTATAGATAAAAGATGAGTCATTTAAATGAGATGTGTTTTTTCTTTATATTTCAGTTATTTCACTCAAAAATTAAAGAAATATTTGGGTATTCTCCCAGCCCCAGAAATTTTGCAGAAAATTCTGGTGAATTTCTGGCTAGGCTATTTGAGGAACATGGGAAATTACCAATTATCTTTCAATATTTTCAGTTTTTTAAATCTGAGAACAGTCTGCCACACACAAAAAAAATAATGGAACTTGGCTGCTTCATAAAAATAAATACCTCCACATTGTCCTTCCTATATGAAATCCATTAAAAGTCAAGCAGAAAATGCCTAGGCATTTTAGATGATCCAACAGAGAATATCATGAATGCTGTGGTTCCAGAGCACGTCCAGATGAACTACAAAGACTGCTTTACAATGAAACATCAACTACTCTTACAAGGGGTTACCTCAGAAGACTGCCCAGGTTACTGAGGGTTTATCCTGCCATACTACAAGACAGAGCTTTTAACCACAGGGAAAACTGAGCTGACAAATACAATGCTGTGGTTCTTTCATCCTGTATACTTTCATCCAACTGCAGCAATCCACAGAGAAATCCACTTTTCAGGACCTGCTTCTGCTTCTTTCCTGTTGCATCCACATTTGTAATGTTCCTAAAGAAATGGCATGATACAAACCCACTGTGAAGCCAATGGGCAATTTTGTCCATAAGGTAATGTGGCAGAAGAGGATTTCATGAAGATGTAGAAGATCTACTTGACTTACACATCTCTCTGTCATTCTCTAGCAAAGACACGTCAATCCTGTGAGGAAAATTAAAATTTAGAAGGAATTTCTGTCATGCAAATTGCCCCTGCTTTATTTCAGTAAGGCTTGTTTTTATCTTGTGAGTGATCATATGAGTAGAGCCAGTGGATTGATGCTCTGAGGAACAGGTTGCAAAAATACAGAAAATAAATATCTCTGCTTAGGAAATTTTTTCCTTCTGTGATCTGAAGCATTATCCCTGGTCTGCAGGGGCCCAAATATTATTAAGAAAAGTTAATCAGCTTATTATATAGGGATCTACCCATACCAGGATTTTTACTGCTCGCCAAAGAAGGTTGAAGATTGTTGCTCTGGATCCTGGATCAAAAAGCAGGTTTTGTCTGCATGGTTGATTCTGCCAGAACAGCTACATAAGAGGAATTAATCACATTTTAACAGCTTGTTTCTCTGTACTGCCCTATATCTATGTGTCACTATTCTTACTTAATTTTACCACTAGCAAATCCTGGCTGCAGATAGGGCCCAATGAGAGTGTGCAGAACCCACCCACACAGAACTCCAGAAAGTTTGCTGGGATTTCCCACACTGAATCAGGAACAGAAAATGTATGTGATGTGCACAGCTGGTTGTATTTATACTCCTCTGACCAATCACACATTTGGGGATTTTGGTGGTGTTACAGAAGGTACTCAACTCTCTTTGCTTTGTATTAGGTGTCAAGGAAGAAAGCTGTATTGGGTTGTAGAAATAAGATGGCATAAGCATCTGCACTAAAAGCACAAAAACAGATCCATTGTCATAGGGTAGCCTTGAATTAGGCCCTTAAAAAGTAATTCTACTCTGACATCTTGAATTTCTGCTTTGATTCCAAGTGAGGAAAAGGGGACTAATATGCATGACATAATTTGACTATGAATGCCCAAAAAATAATTTATTCTGGCTGTTTACTTTGTATGCAGTCTTGCATAGGTTTATTTTTATATCTGTGACATCTTTGTTTGCTGCTGCCTCTTCCTAAAAACAATAAGCCCTTCCTGTGCTTTTGCAAACCATTGTAAGTTATCCATGCTCCTTTTGGTTTTAAAATTATCTTTTGCACAAGAAACATTTGTCCTACATAGCAGCCAGTAAATTAAAGAGGATGTTGAGTGGGAGATACATCTGTGTACAATATATTACAGAAAAGTTCATGAGTTCCTACATAGAAACTTCTCAACCATTTTACTGCTCTGAGCCACAAGCCATTGAGATTGAGTGATTGAAAAGTCAGAAACTTCTCAAGTGCCATATCGTAGAAGAAAATTACAACATGCATCTGATGTTGTATGTAAATCTGGGCCTTCCCCACTTCCCAATCTCTTCTTCCACATTGGTTTATGGACAGACTTTCAAAAGACCTCAAACATGGTATTAGACCATCTTGGGGACCTGACCCAAAACCTATAAAAATCTTGGAAGCTTAAAAAACCAAACATCAGAAACCTGAAAATTCTGTCTGTATCTAGTACCTGAACTAATATTCTATGCTACCTCTGTTTTGGAAGTTTTCAAAATCACTTGCAAAATCTTGCAAGAGAAATGTTTCTGCACAAGTCTAACTATATGGAATCCTTATAATAGCTGGAGAAAATCAAATAGATTCAGCTACATTTTTAACCAAAAAGCTGTTAATGAATTAGTGCTCTTTAGAGTATTTGTCTGTCCTGCATGCCCACCACCACCCACCCCGTTTCATCCTTCTATTCTTCTACTTGCATCCTTTTTCATCTAAACTACATACTGATCCCTCTCATTTTCAGCCCACATTTCAGTAAGTTTAAGTCCTGTACTCATGTATTCTCTCAGATTTTAACAGCTGTGATTACAGTCTTTAATTTCCATCTATCAGGCAAGAAAGGGACAATTCTGCCTGGTTGAATAAGGTGAGAAAGAACGATTTGCTCTTCATCTTCCATTCTCCTTTCTGCCCATGTGGAAGTGGATAGACATCTCTGATCCATGCTTTGTGCTTGCTACAAATGCTGTCCCAGTTTTTCCAGTTTGAATACCTGCAGGTTTTCTGTGCAGGAAGAGACATGAAGGCAGTCCTGTGCTTAGAATAGAGACAGAGGGTTATGTGACCACTGGAGATCAGTTTTGTTCTGAATTAGAAAAGCCTGATAGAGAGACAGCCTGTGAGCAGAGACAAGGAAAAGACAGGCTCAGAGAGCCAAGCAGGTTGTTGATCTACAGAAGCAATTATCAGAATTACATTGTGAAGCACTTAGAGCAAACAGAACATGCAGGACTGGGAACAGAGAAATCAGGCAGTGAGCCTGGATGAGAAGACAAGATGCTCTCTTGTGAATTCCACAGCTTGTGCTCGGGTGTTGTCAGCACAGATACAGACCAGAAGTGACAACACAGATACTGGCCATGGAAACCTGACCTTCTAGTGCTGCTAACAAAATCACAGTGGGTTTTTGCTGACTACTGGAAAGTAGCTTCTGAAAGAACCATGCCTTCTCATGCCAGCCAGCCTGAACAGGGGGTGAGTCCTGGCAACGTATCAGGAATTCAAACTTTCTGTTTTATAACTATCTGTAACTTTTCAGCACAAAAATCCAGCTTAATATATCTGTCACGGCTTGTCACAACATACTCTGTGAAAACATGCCAGCAGAAAAACAATAGTCAGTCAGCACTGGTATTTTATCAAGAACCTCTTTCAAACTTTAGTTAGGTGGGAAAAGGGAGAGGAGAGCTGAAAAAAACCTGATACATTTGAAAATTTTATTCTATTTTTGTTGTCTTTAAATACATTCATCAGCTTTCCAGTTTTGTTCTTAAGTGAAACTTCCCTGGTACAAGTTATCACACACTGTGGCATGGAGTCTAAAAGCTTTTGCAGAATTAGAAGAATTAGAATTTTGCAGAACAGAGCAAACACATGCAAGCCCAGAGCACACAAGCTAAAACTAGAGGGTTGTGTGGGGAAAAGAAACGGAACATGAAGAGATATGTAAGAAGGTAACAACAGTAAGAACTGTTTAAATATAAATTCTGAAGATTTCTGAATGTCCACTAAACTGCATGTGGTTTACTAACATAAAAGTAGAAGATCTACATCCATGTCATGGCTTAAAGAAAATAATGGTCCAGCTTCAAGTCTGTTGAAGCCAATTCCATTTCTCTATAGAAGCCAACAGAGTGACAAGAGGAACAAACCCTTGCCCAGGTCACTTAGCTGATCCATTTAGACTTCTCCTATATAAGTAACTCAGACCAGAGCTTAGTCTCTGGCACTGAGATGGCAAGTGGCACAATGTGACTCATCTTCAAGTGGCTAGTCTTTCCCATCCCAACACACAGCTGAATACCCTCATCCATACTACTTTTCAGGAGAAGATCTCAGCATATTGTCCTCCCCAAACCATCCCATGGGTCAAACACAGACATGGATGCAGTTATGAATTACCAAAGGCCAGTGCCTGGCCTCAGCACTGTTTGGGGAACTGGTACTCCTTTTACAGAAAAGCAGCAGGAGCCCAGCTGAAATGTGACACAAGGGAGGCAATAAAAGAATTGGTAGAAACTTATTTGGCTCAAATTTAAAAAAAAAAAAAAAAAATCTGTAAGACCAGGGATGTTATTTCCATTATTTCTTCCTGTGACAGGCTGCTTTCATCATCCTACCACATGTACCAAGTTTCCAAAATAGGAAAAAAAAACCAAACCGGTCATAAATGCAAAAAAGTGTCACATACAATGATGCAAAAATGCAGTGAGTGCATTTTTTCTATAAAAAGTATTTTTCCCAATGCAACAAGCTTTTTTCCTCAAAGTGCTTCTGTTGCCTTTCCCCTGTCAAATACATTCAATGAAAGTAAAATGGAGCCAGAGGGAAGAAACAAGCAAACAAAAAAATAATAAAAAACCTGTTCTGGTCATTTATCCTTCAGACTTCTACAAAATGCAAAATAAATTTTTTATTTATCATTGAATATCTGCATGCAGTAGGCCACTTAATTTCACATAGCATGGGGCTCTTAAATGTTGAAAGAAACAATTCCCAAAACTTTCCCCATTCATTTCATCTGACGAAAAGGAGTTTGAAGCTGGGGATGTCCCATCTCTGGAAATATTCAAGACCACATTGAAAGGGCCTCTGAGCAGCCTGGTCTAGAGGAAGGCATTCCTGTCCATGGCAAGGAAGTGGAAACTACACAATCTTAAATTCCAATCCAAACCATTCTTTGATTCTATTCTTTGACTGTACCAAATGGGCCCTACATCAAGGAAAGCAAACCACTCTGGGATAAGTCTGGAATGAACTTGTAAAGCCTGCACACTAGTGTAAAATCTAGGTAATCTATATAATGATGTTATCTAAGAGATAAACTGTTTGCTTTAAGCAGCTGAAGATTTCAAGGGCAACAGAACAGAGGGAGTGGTGTAGGGGACAAAGTTTCAAGATTTTTCCTTGTTTAGGCAGCACCTTTTTATCTGCAACTTCTCAGTCAGAGTCAATGCTCATGTTCTCATGTTCATCAAAATGCTTTCATGTTCTCACTCCATTTCAAACACAGTGAACCTAGCTTCAATTTGTATTTTCTCATAGGTTTAGGCAGCAGTGTTACTAAACAAAACAGTGATCTTTTTTTTAAAAGTTCCATTTAGGAGCAGAAACTATGAAAGGACGAAGTAATGGCCTTTGTATCAGGAAAATGTGCTCTGCAAATTTGCATTTAAAATTGTGCTACAAGCCTTCTGGTGCTAGGAGAGCTATCCTATTTTCTATATGTATGGTAGAGGTTACCTAGGGTTCAACAGGTAAAACTATTGTTTCACTTTTTCCAGGGATAAAACAATACCTTCTTTGCCACACCAAATACATCACAGGTGCCAGATCCCAAGGAAGGAACAGGAATCTACCTGAGTCCTACACTAAAGAACAAAACATAAGTAGATATGACAAAAAGAGGTGCCAGGAAGATAAGCAAAAAGGTGGCTAAAAGCAGCAAACCTGGAAACAAGCAGAAAGATGTCCTAAGGGACAGGTGATACAGATTTGATAAGTGTGGGGCATGGAGATGGTGGAGCAAAGATATCACAATACAAAACAGTGAGAAATTCAGAACAGAGCAGAGTTGGGGGACAAGGAACAAGTTACTAGAGGCCAGACACAGAGTGAAGAGACAGAGAAGACAGAAAGGTGAGAGTAATATTGTGAGAACAATGTAGAGTTCTTCTTCAGGATAAAATGCTCAACTTTGTGAGAGTGTTGAAGACCTTACATGTGAAGGAAGGAAAAACAAAACATGAATGTGGACCTGTTTTGACTATCTTTGCTTGTGCTTATGGACAATTACAGGAAATTCAAAGTCATCTTACAGACAACAGAAATAATAATAATAAGCTGATGTAGTCCCTCATGCACATAGAAATTTAAAGAAAGAATACATAGAACTACTCACACAAAGAAGGAGAACAACAGATTTTGTCATGACTCTAGAAAATAGGGAAAGGAAAAAACCACAAGAAGATCAGACTGGTACAGTTGTTATGGGTGAAGGATGTCTTACACTTTGGTGACATCCCACTATGTCAGCAGCAGACAGGGATAAATCTTAATGCTCCTGAGCATTTTAATTCATTAAAAATTCCTGTTACATGAAAGACCCCTTTTTGCATAAATCAAGAAACAGCAGTGCAGAACAGTGGGTCAGAGATTTGGCAAACTACACAAAGATGACTGATTCATGCAATTGCCAAACTGTACTGGCTGAACTAATTGGTGATAGAATAATGACAGGACAAAAATCCAGGCACTCAAATATGAATGCTTAGAGATCCCATTAACTCTAGAGAGAACCAGAGACATGCACAACTAGTGAATAAACTCACATCCAAAAAGAGAATACAAACAAAGCAGTCACAAAGGTATTTAAGAAGGCAGAGGAAGGAAAGTATAAAAACTTACTGAAAAATCAGCAAACAAAAACATACAAATACAAAGCGGAAGAGATTAAGAAAATCCGAAGACCTATGGTTATTGAGGGGGGAAAAATAATCATGAAATTCTCTTTACATAGGACCACATTCAAAAATTCTGAGAAGTCATTATGCATACAAAAAAATGCTCCCATAATGAGAAAGAAATCAGTGACTCAGAGATCTTTGCATGTATGTGACACCAGTGAAATGCGAAAGAGGAAAAAAATAAATGGACTGTGAAGTTCAGACTAACACCAGATGCAAGACAGGGCACCAGAACAGAGTAAGAAAGAGAATGTGAATGAACAGTGAGCATCAATGTGTGTGAAAGGCACAAAGACCTCTTCAGAAATGTACATAAAGAGACAGAAAAATAGCTGAACCAAATTTTTGACTCTCTGATAACAATCACAATGCCATAAGGCAAGTAAATTAAGACAGAATATCAAGTTAGAAGCAGATAAAATTAAAGATGATGCAGTACAGATGTTAAAAAGACATTTAGCAAAAATAAGAGAGTTATTACTCCTGCAAATTATACCTATATTACAGATGATTCCTGTGAGACACACACCAATAAACACCACATTCCAAGTGGCCAACACCTTACTGCATCCATACAATGAAGGAGGGGACTTTTGAGGCAAGACATGAACTGAGATGCTTTGAGACAATAAATTATCAAGTATCCACTTTTAAGTCAATAAAAAAAGTTAATGTCTCTTTACATTTGTTTTATTATCACACATTAAAGAGCAAAATTTCGGAAAACAGGGTATGATAGATATCAGAAAGCCAAACACATATATTAAAAATTAAAAGAAAGAAAATAACTAAAAAGATACTTGTTCACAATTAAAGAATTTATGATATAGTAAAGCAAAACTCTTCATAATAAAATCAGTACAGGTTACCAAGTGTTTTGCAATTGCCATCAAAGAAAATGACTATTTTGTACACTATACAATGTGCAAAGTGCACATTGTACATTGAATAAATTCTGTTATTTCACTTGGAAGCTCAGGAACCAGGCAGGAATGAGCAGGAGTCAGTGATGTACCACAGGTTAAAAAGATCATGCTAGAGCAGAGAAGTCTGTCTCTGAGCATCCCAGTCTCTGAGAGCAAAGGAATGGAGCCAATGTGAGGAGAGTGTGGGGAGCACACAACCTCCAAACCTGGTGGTAGGGATACTTGGAGGGAAAAAGAGTGCTGAAAATAGGCAGAGATCAAAATAATTAATTTTTATTTATAACATGAAACAGTAAATCATGCCTTTTATAATTTTCTCCTACATGACAGTTATCTGTGATTACACACCCAGACAGCAGTCTTTGGATCCACATTTGCAGTGGAGGGAAAAGGAAAAGGCATGGGCCAGGGAACAGCAGCAGCCAGCTTGAGAGCTGGCATCCCTGTGAGGGGTGCTGTGGTAACCCCACCAGCAGTGAGAACTGAGAAGGGGCATGGTTCCTGTTATGACCTGTCCCTGAAGGCCAGGGTAACCCAGGTTCTTGTTAATAGATCCCTGGGGGAAGATTAGAGTGAAATGATACTGAATCATTGGTGTTTATAGATAAATATATATATATGCATATACAGGGTTTACTTTGCCAACCTATGATCCATGACCCTGATGAGCCAGACGACCCTTGGGTTCATCCCAATCTTCAGGGAGGTCCCCAGTGCCCTCAGGCTGCCCCAGTGCCCTCAGATGGCCAATTCCTGTCTGGAGAGGTGGGACAGGCCCTGCCTGCTTCTCTGTTGTCACCAACCAGTGGAGCTGCTGACACTCCCAAGTGTCATTCCCACTCATTCCCAGGGTCACCACTGGTGATGTGCTTGGGCCAGCAGTCAGGCAAAAGAAAATCTTACAAGTCCTGCATCCAGGAACCCATCAGGCTTTCCATACTGGCAAGATAAGGAGAGTGAGGACACAGCCTGGAGACCTCACACACATTAGCACAACTTTTGAGCTGCCATCCTCGACAGGCCCATTTATGAGGGGTTGCAATGGAGCAGAAGGATAGTTTTAACTGTATGGAGGTGCACTGTTAGGCCTGTTTTATTTACCACTACCACTGAAAGCACATTATGTGCTACTCAGGTGGGAGAAGTTCCAGCTCTGCATTCAAGGAGAGGGAACGATTCAGGCAAAGTTTAAATACCCGTGACTACCGATCAATTTTAAGGACTGGTGCCTGTTACTCAATCTGCAATGTTAGGCATTTGATGCATGGTACACAACACAGGTATGTGCTTTCCAAGGTATGCAAAGCAGCCCTACACAACAAAATAAATAGCAACTTAGTCAGAGCATGAGATCTTCTGCCAACCAGTACTCTTTCTGTCCTTCTATAACACAGAAAAATAAAATCTAAGGCTAAGGGATTGTTCTACCATGCTGCCAGGGCAAGGGGAGATAGAAAGAGTCTAGTAAAAAATCCTCCAGAGCAAACACATTCAGATTTGTTGTGTTGGACACTTGCAGAGCAACCTCACCTGTCTCTCCAAACAGCAGTCCTTCACACAAGCCAAATGTGTAGTATTTTTCTCCTACATTCTCATATCATAATATCCACACTAATGAAAACAGAAAATCTTCATAGAGTTCAGAGCCTCTCTGAAAACAGGCAAGAGAGAAGGACCGTCCAGAATCCAACAGTAGAATTCATCTTCCCTAATTTTAGCCATACAGAAGTTACGCAAGTCCTCTAAACTACTTGCTGACTCTGGTCTTAGAGTCTGGATGAGGTAACTGTCCTGGAAGCCCTTATTTCTTCCAAGTGACTTCAGGGGGAACCTTGTAGCTAGTTTAGAATACAGACTAGCCTTTTTCAAAGAGAAGAATCAGCAAAATCTGATTTTCCCAATGCCAGTCAGAAGAACAAGCCAATTAAAATGTATTATCTTCTTCCAAATGAAAGGTGGAAAATCAAAAATTTTACAAGATCAAAGAATGGCCAAGGTTGGAAGGGACCTCTGGAGGTGGTCTCATCCAGCCCCTTTGTCAAGCAGGTTGCACAGGATTGTGGACCTGATCATGTGGCTTTGTAATATCTCCAAGAATGGAGACTCTACCTCCTCCCTGGGAAACCAGTGCCACTGCTTAGTCACCTTCATGGTAAAGAGGTGTTTCCTGACTTTCAGGTGAAAACATCATATGTCATCTCTCTTGTATCCCAGGGGATAATCATAAAAAACATGGGCCAACCCCTTTGTGACAAACTCCCTGTAACAAATAATGGCCTTGATGAAACAGGGTAGTATTTGATCAAGCCTCATTTTTTTTCTTCAATGCCTACTGCACCAATGTATCACAGCTGATTGTTTGAAATGCTTGAGGCAACTTTGTGGGGTTCATGGGGAGTTCATGCCATAGTAATTTATACGACTGATTATGAAAGAAATTTTGCACTGAGCAAAAAGAGGTTGAGTAAAACAGGACAAATGGCCTGATTAAAAACAACAAATAAAACCAGAGCAAAATCCCAGGGAAAAGAAAGAGACCACATTTACTGTACATGCTCTGTAAGAGAACAAATTTGATGGCAAGTGAAGGTAGATCACTTTAAAAGGAAAAGCAGTACATTTATATTCACAAAATCCCCTATATGAGGTAATCCAGTATTTGCATTAAATTAGTATTTTCACTGGCAAATAAGACTGCAACATGACTGAGAAGAATAGTAGGAAAAGAGAATAGTTGCATTTAAGGCGTTTTTCTAAAATTCACTTTCATTTAATCTTAGCAATTACAAGGAATGTCTTCAGAAATTCAAGGTTAAGAAAGGGATCCAGGTCTGTGAACTAATGAAAAAACCCACAATACCTTTGAAGCTGTCATCTCAGTAGGACTGCTGGCAAAAAAACTTCTCAGAAAATATATTTCCAAACAAGTCACCAAGTTTCAAGGCTTGATGGAATACCTTCTCTTAATCTTGTATAGAAATGACATATTTCTTAAAATAGGCTCGCAAATTCCAGATATTAATTTTTTCCCATTAGCAAATAACTTTGCTTTGAGGAATGCACAGATACACTCCTGAAACACTTCTGACTTACAGGTTCATCTTGACAACCTGTAAAGCAGGGGCACATGGCTTAGCATGTGGTTGTAATGGCCAGCTTGGGTGATACTCAGGTAGAGATCTCATCAGTACCGGGACTATGGATGCTAGCTTTGGAGCAAGCTGCAGGGAGCCTGCAGAAACTGCTCCCTGCCTGAGAGCTAGCCTCAGAAATTCATAGGAGGATTTCAAAACAATCCTCAAGAGACAGAAAACAACTGCCAGGTGCTGTTTGTCTGTCCTCTTGTTTTCCTTGCAGGAGAAAGTCAGGAGGTGGTGTACACCACTGACCAATGATGGTGATGCAGCACTTAACTAACCAATAAGAGTTTCCTTTCTGTACTTTTCCACGGACTAGTCTATAAGACAAGCCTAAAGCAATAAACTGGAGGAATTCTCCTGTTCGGACTCCATGAGAGTCTGTGTCATTCTCCTTTCGCCGTTCCTAATTAGAACGACACCGGGACTGCTCTTCTTTTGCTGTTTATGAAGTCCTTCGTCAAAAAGCAGCTGACAGTGGTTAGCTTAAAACTTTTTTTAAAAAAACAGACATCTAAGCACAAAAACTGGATACCAAAGAACTCCAACAGCAGAAAATGGGCCCCACAATTTAAGGAGGACAACAAAGCTGCTGAAAGGGATGGAAGGAATGTCTCCTAAGGAGAAGTCAAGGACTTTGAGTTTGCGTAGTTTGAGTAGAAGGAGGCTGAGTGGTGAACTCATTGCTCTCTACAGCTTCCTGAAGAAGTGAACTGAAGGGGAAAATGCTGAGCTCTTCTCCCTGGTGTCCAGTGGTAGGACATATGGGAAAAGTTCAAAGCTGTGCCAGAGGAAGCATATATATATATATATAGCATATTACACTGGACATAAGGAAGCCTTTTTTTTCTACAGAGAGGGAAGTCAGCCACAGGAGCAGACTTCCCAAAGAGGTGTTTGATGCTCCAAGCAGTGTTGAAGAGGCTTTTGGGCAATGCCCTTAATATATTATGCCTTAACTGTTGATCAGCCCTGAAGTGGTCAAGCAGTCGGACATTATAGATCACTCACAACTTAAAATATTTTCTTATATTCTGTTCTATTCTATTCTATACTAAAAAAAACATTCTTCAGACAGTCCACCAGCCTAATGTGAATGGAACATGAAGCAAAAAGCAATAGATGACAAAATAAATTTAACATGCCCCAGCACAAGATGAAGCAAGTACAAAACAGTAGCCAGTTCTCAAAAGAAAGACTTGATTTTTTTTGCAGCATCTTGCTAAACAAACAAAGGCTTTGTTCCTGTTGAAATTCTGTTGAAATACCAAGACATGAAAAATATTAACTCCCACAAAAAAAAAATCCTATTAAATTGTCATGGTTTAGGAATGGTATTCCCCAATCTAGTGTTCTCCCCCAATTTAGTGTTCCCCTGAAAACACTCCAAGCCATGTGCTGCTCATTAACTTCCCCCTCCCCTCTCCTTCTGCAAAGGGCTGGAAGGGAGAATTGGAGGCGCAAAAATTAAATATCACTTGTGGAGATAGGAAAAATTTACTAGAAACAATGAGATAAGAAATGAAGAGTAACAACAGCAATATTAATAACAGAGTGTACAAGAGAGGTGAACAATTCATACACAAGAGCTCAGCAAGAAGAACCTGGCATTACCCTGACCAATCAGCCTTGTGACCTGGGTTAATTGATCCCAAGGTCAAGAAGAATGCTCCACTATGCATTATGTGGAGTGGCACAAGTTTGATCTTAAATCTTAATCTAGTTGGACATGACAGTTTTGTAAGAGAATTTTAATACAAAGAATCTCCACCTTTCAGCTAAACACTTCCCGAAACTTTCCCAAATGCTGAACCAAAACCAAAATAAAATAAATTATGCATGTAGTAGAATAGAAGATATCTGAAAATCTCATTCTTAGTTCAATGATAAAAGGGGAAGCAAAGCATGGAGATGCTGAAGATTTAGACTAGTTAACAAGAAAACAGCTTTTAATAGAGACAAAAATGTCAATTAAAATGTTTACAGTCATAACATTTTGCTTTTCATTGCTGCATGACAATCCAGTATTTTTTCAAATAGCAGGGATAAGCCAATTCCACAGCTTCAAAGAAGCACAGGTGAGCAAATTCAAATAACACCATAGAAACAACCCTATGATCACCTCAGTTAAAGAAAATTGGATACCCCTGAAACACGACATGAACACTCAAGGTATTGACACAGAAATCCTAAAATTGGCCGAACTGGGTTCAATGCATTACTCTATTTTTTTTTTTTTTCCTGTTGTCATGATCTAATTAGAGATGGGATAAATGGGTTTCCCCACCTTTCTACACTGCACTTTCCCTCCATGCCAGAATTCCCAGTAATAGATACAAACCTGCTTCAGCCCTGAATTGTTATCAGTTACAGCCTGGTGCAATTCTGGTTTAAGTTCATAACAATCTAATATACTTTTGCAACACCAATCAACACCACTATTCAATGTGAAGGGTAAAAAGGAAAATGCCAAGGTTATTGTTTCTGGAAAAAGCAGAAATATTTTCTCTGAAGATTAAATGAGCTCATATATGCTGGTGAGGAGGTGTGCAACATCAGAAATCCAGGGGGTCAGAGCTGGAGGCAATCTGCAGGGGTCAGCAAAGAGCAAATATCAGACAGTCACATTTAAACACAAGTAGACTACAGCCAACTTTGTCATTTATGGAATTTGCCTTTCACCTGCATGCCTCCGTGATCACAGCACCTTCCCTTTCCTCCTGTAGGAGCCATGATAAGATGAGGCAGCTCACTCCTGCTTAACTCAAGAGTCTGCCAAATAGAAGAGCTGACCAGGGCTGACACATGTAGCCAAAGTGCCATCTCAGAGCAGATGACTCAGCTGAACAGATGCTCATGATTGATTGGGTGCTTCACATACCAAAGTCAACAAAAGGCAAGATCAATGAGAAAAGAAAGCAAATCCTGAGATCAGCTAAAAGTTGTGTTTCATGACAAAAAACAGAAGTCTTGAGATGTGCATCCAGCCTGGTAAGGAAGCCTTTTGCTCGTTCAGCATAACCACTTCATTTTGAAATAGACTTAGTCTGATTTTATGTGCCCACATCATGGTCCATAAATTTCTTGGCTTGAAATGGGTCTCCCTATTCTATATAGTTATTTCTTTATTAATAGCACTATAAAGAGTGTGATTATTGTCTCTGCATTGCAAATCAAAGCCTCATGTTTACAGTGACAAACTACAGTGACATAACTACAATGTTAAAATCTTTGACTTCTGTCGTGGTTTTAAACCAGTAACTAAAGAAATTACTTATTTCTGGTTGTGAGATATGGATTAAAACAAAACAGGCTTAAAACTTAAAAGGAATAAAGACAGTTTATTATCAAACTACAAGAATAAGAACACTAGAGTAAATTTCCAGAAAACCCCTTCATTTTTTACATTTTTATCATTTCTTCGTACACATGACATGATAACATAGAGACAAATAACTTTAGAACTTTGGTGGTTAAAAAAACAGTCTCAATTTTTGTTAGAGTCTTTTCATCAGTCTTTGTAGAGAAACAGAAGTCTCTT